>NC_082655.1:78470104-78773134 GCF_028023285.1 Balaenoptera ricei
AATTGGTTCCACAAGGCTGGGATGAACGGAAATGAATATTTTTTTTATTTTTTCTAAGTCACATAAATTGGCCAGACCCCCACTTGCCAGAGTTGGTGGGAAATTCACAACTAGCCATGGTTGAGCTTGTCTTTCTTCCTCAGGGTTCTAAGAACCTGGGAGAAAAATCCCAAGAACACAAGTTCTAATGTTCACGAACATCTCAGCTTCATCACACTAGTGTCCTGTTGGCCAAAGTAGTCACGTGGCGGAGCCCAGAGTCAAATGGGTATGGGGACTGCATACAGCCGTGGACGCTGAGAGGCGGGTTCCTTGGGGGTCATGCTGCAATCACTAAGCACAGGCTGACTTAGCTCATCCACTTAACACGAGGTCACTGCAGGTTAAGTTTCTCCGTCGTGTGTTTTTATAGCATTTGGTGCTTATTGTCTCTGTGTTTGATCAGACTGTGGGTGCTGTGGGTAGAAACCACGTGGGTTTTGTTCAAGGCCTGGAACATTACACGAGGAGGTCCCCTGCCCCAGTAGAATGTGACCGGGTAGACTATTATGGGACACAAACATGTCCAATTAGGCTGCCCCGTAAGCAAGTGTTTCTTGCAAGAGCAAACCCTGGGCTGGCTGCCCCTGGCACAGAGCACTTGGGAAGAAGTTTGGGACAATAGATCTTCAGCATCAATCGAGGGGCCCAGATCAGGTTATAGGAGCGTGAGCCCTGGGGCAGGTCAGGTGCCATAGGGCCTTTCCAATTCCAGAGCATCCCCTTGTCAAGTAGTTTTGGGATGCTCACTGGGTTCCCCAGTAGGCCCCCAACTGAAAAGAGGGATTTCCCTTTTTGTCAAGTATTATGTGCTCCCATCTCCCCCATGTCAGTGTCCTATGGATTGGTTGATGCAACCAACTCTCCAATATTTTTGACCAATGGTGGGTGCATGGGAAGAAGCAAAGTGGAGTAGACTGAATGTATTTAGAGTCAGACAACCCTGGATGTGAACTCGGGTTCTGCTGTTTCTTATCTGCCTGGTGTTGGCCAGGTTGCTGAACCTCTGTGGGTCTGGGGTTCACCATGTACACAAAGTTTTTAACAGTAGCTTCCCTTTAGGGTTTTAATGAAAATTAAGCGAAATAACATAAATAGGACTACCTTCTTCCCTCCCCCCACCTGCCTTCCCTTTCCCCTCAGCTTGTCACCCATTGACTGGTATTAAGGATTCTTAGGAAAACAGACTCAGGCCTTGATAAGATATACCATGGTATTAAAGTGTGGAGATTGAGCACGAAGCATGTTGGCGACACTGGATAAAACACAGTTTTAATCTTAGGGGAAAAAAAAGAATTTAAAAAATAGCTTATTTTTAGAATCTTAGTCAAGTCCCCAAGCCAAGAGCAGAGATCTCTGTTAACAAATTAATAAATTAAAAGTGCAAAAATACTAAACACAAAATGAGGATAACGTGTCTTAAAAGCTTATATTTGCTGACTAGGGATGCTTAAACTCCCCTACGTAAGTATTCTGTGCCTTTCTTATAAATGGTTGGAAAGTAAGATAAAATTGGAAGGAGAGCCAAGAACCACTCATGTGAAAGAAAAGACTGTTATTTTGGTATGGACAATAACAAAATGATAATTTTTAGATTCTATTTGAGTCTTTATTGAAGAATAAGTTGGGAAGATTTTATGCTCAATCACCTTTTGAAGCTGATGGTTGGGTAATGCATGGGATGTTCAAGACCCAAATGGCACAGTAGACATGCATTAGTATGATTGGTTGAAATTCAGAGTCATTTTGGAGAAATCATTTCTATAAATGCTTTGTCGGGTTCCCCAAGAGCTCTATAGTCAGGGAAACCCTGTATCTTGCATTTATTCCACTATATTGCTGCTCACGTAGCTTTAAGAACTGTAGCTTTAAGAACTCTACATATTATAGAGTTAGTTTCTTCTTCACATTTAGACTTACATTTCCATGAACTACTTTTGATAGTACATGTTTTTCTCATCACTGATATTTTTTTTCAAATTGGAGTGGTTCCTAATTAAACAATCACTAAACTATATATGAGATTATGCTGTGAAATAACTGAAACTCAAAATGAAAGAAGAATATCTAATCGAAAATATTTTAGAAAATTTTTGGAAGGAAGAACTTAATGATGTGCCTGGAGCCGATATCTTTGTTTTTTATGCATCCGTATCATTGGTTTCCTATTAGACAACTTCCCCATTTGGTACGGTACTTAGTATTTTTTAATATAACGTATTCTTAATGAATTCCATGCAGATTGGTCAATTAAAAATTATTTTTCTTTAAAAATTAATTCTTTCACCTGCATTGTGATTTATGCCCGCACATTTTACTTACTGTCATATTCCAGTTTGCAGATTGCTATGAGTGGAACATTCAGGTCCCTTACAAATTTATGTGTTGAAACTTAACCCCCAGTGTGATGGTATTGGGAAGTGGAGCCTTCGGGAAGTGATTTAGGTTAGATGAGGTCATGAGGGTGGGGCCCCATGGTGGGATTCGTGTCCTTGTAAGGAGAGGAAGAGACTAGCTTTCTCTGCCCGCCCACCCCACAACCCCCGCTTGGAGGACGCAATGAGAAGTGGTTTCTGCAAACCAGAAGAGGGCTCTCGCGAGGAATCGAATCAATCCGCGTGGATCTTGGACTTCCCAGCCTCCAAAACTGAGAAATAAATGTCTGTTGAGTAAGCCACGCAGTCTATGATATTTTGTTATAGCAGCCGGAGCTGATTAAGATGCAGGATTTCTCTCCTTTTAAAGGAAAGCTGGATTTGCTCAGCTCTGTGTTAACCCTTCCTGATACATGGAGTGCAGCTGAAAAACAGGGAAAATGTTAGTTGATGAAGCTGTCCAGCCAGGCGGGAAGGGGAACAGAGGGATAATACAAACCAATGACCATTTGAGAAGGATGATGATGATGTGGGTGGTGTGAACTTCTCTGGTAAAAACCTGTACAATGATCCAGAAATGGCATATCAAAAACCACCATATTTTTTTCTTCAAATTAATGAGTCATCCAGTTGTTTTGGTGGTATAGTCATGATCATTTCAGTATCTTTCTATGACTGATGGAATCATTAATTAATGTCATAATTTTACAAGTAAATTTTTAAAAGTTATTATATTTGATACACTAAAGAACTTCCAAATGAGAACATCTGTTGTTTTCCTGTTATTCACAAATATTGTTAATCTTAAAAATAGAGCTATCAAATTTGTTGGAGGTGGTTTATTAATTCTGTGAACTCATGGCATTAGTTTCCTATTATTTCAGTATCAATCCTCAGGCCCCAGGGAATTAAATCAAGGAAGTGGAGAGCTCCCCCCTCCTTCTACATGTCCCAATGGCCCTATTTTCTCATTATTACTATGGGACCAGTAAGACTCAGGGTCAGCAATATTGAAATCCTTTAGAAATTTGAAGGGGATATATTGACTTCAACAGTCTGGAAATCCATCTTAAAAATGGAAATAAGCCATGAAGGACAATTATGAAATAGTAAGGCTATTCCCTTGGATGGGGAACTGGGAAAAATCTCCCTTGGCTCACTTCAGAATCTGCCACTTAATGTTGTAAGTTTGTGTTGATAACTAACTTCAGCCCAATATTTTCCTTTTTTTGATTCAAGCAGTTATCCCTGAAGGGATGAACTATGGGGGAGGAAGTTCTTTCCAATCGCAAAGATGAAATTTTAGTAGAATCTATAGTTTGTGCAAGAGTAATGTCAGCTACAAATAGGGTATACCCTCAGGACTTGAGAGTGAAATGAAAATGGGAAAACCGCCTTCAGACATAACTTGTTACTGATGAGACTAGGAAGAAAGCCTTTTAAATCACATGAAAAAATTCTCATGGAAGTAATATGAATATAATTTAATAAACTTGGTCTAATTAATGATGACATTTATTACTGTCAAGACAGGAAGATGATATTCTGCATGGAGACTGGAAAGAAATAAGGAAGAGTCAGACTTTTTCAGTATCTTTCATGTACAGTACAGTTTCAGGGTGACTTAGGAAGAAATATTTTCCCTAGGAGCAGAGAATAAAAATTTATCATGAAACGTATATTTTGCGTTTCATTGCCCTAGTAAATGCATCATTTTGGCCTTTTGGTTTACAAATATGAATCTTCGTGTATTAATCAGAATCCTCTTGTGAGCAAGTAGCAGAAATCAGCTCAGACTAGATTAGGTAGAAATAGTTATGGGCTCACTGGGGAGGCTTCCTGCACCCGCGACCCAGGGAGCACAGGGTCCCACACTCAGAAAGGCCCTGCGCAGGCGGGTGTTAAAGCTCTGCCGTCGCCATTTTGACTTCCTTAATAAGTTTACCTTTGAATTTGTGTTCTGTACATGAAATCTGATGGAACAACGGAGCACGCATCAGGGCTTGCAGCCTCGGCTCACGGGCCCCCTGGCTGCTCATGATGTGTTCTGTACGGTCCACATCCCCAGCCCCTGGTGCCTAGGCCAGATTTAGCAAAAACAAAGAAACAAAATCAGAAAAACAAGATGTTCAGTTATACTTGAACTTCAGAGAAACGGTAAATCATTTTAAAGTATAAGTACGTCCCCAATATTGCCTGAGATATACTGCGAAATGATCTGAAATTCAAGTTGCCCTGGGCGTCCAGAATTCTAGCTGGCATCCCCTCCCTTCCCGGCTTAGCCACCTGTGATGCCCTTGGCCGCGGGCGGGTCGCATGGGGAACCGGGAGGAAGCCGGTTGGGCGCACGTGGCCTTGGGGCGGGGCAGGCGAGGGCCGTGCGCCCGGGCTGGTGAACCCGCCGCCCACCTCTCCTTCGGGCGCCCCGCGCGTCCTGGCGCGGAAGATGCAATGCCTTGGGTGGGGGGCGGACACCCCAGTCCCCGGTGGGATGGGAGATGCCCGCTCAGGTTGCCCCCGGGGGAGCCGCGGATGGTCCGGGAGCCTGGATGGTCAGGGCCGGCCGCCGGCATCCCCGCGCCCCCGGGAGCGCTGCAAGAAAGAGCAAAATACAAACACCGAGACGGATCTAGAAGAAGACCGCGGAAGACAGGAAAACGCGTTTTATTTTAGTTAATGACGCGTCCTGGGCTCACTTAACCCGGAAGGGTTAAATGAGGTATTTTTGGAATTTACTGCGTGTGGAGACTCAGCGTTGACGGAATGTTCTACGTCACTTCTAAGAACTTTGAATTTCTTCCATGAGCACAGCTGCCAGGGGCTTCTGATTCGCAGCTTAACCTCCGGGGCCAAAGGAGAAGGTGCCAGTTTGGATAATGTTGGACGCAGCCTGATGGCCCCGCTTGGGTGCCCTGAGCATCCTTGGACCCGTCTGCGCAGAGCGAGGCCGCGAGTCCTGGGTTCACCTCGGTTATCGGGAGAGGTTTGAGGAAGGGGTCCAGCTAACCTAGTTACTGCAGGAGGTCGCTGTGAGACGATTTCATTCTACCCTGATTTGATTTTCCTATGTTTAGTTAGTAAGACTCTTTCCTAGGGCTCTTTCACTTCTGAATTAATTCATACAATCGGTTGTTTTTGAAAGTTAAGGCAGGGAGGGACCCCACCTGCTGTGACCTAACAAGATGCAAACGTCCTCTGCGACCCAGTCCAAAGGAACTTCACCGTCACGCCCTCTCTTCAAAAGAGAGCAAACGTAAACCTGCTTACATTTAGAGTTGCCCTGCAATTATGTTCGCGGGACTCTCCGATGTGCAAATTTAGCATTCATCCTCCCTCCTATTCTTACCTGTGTTTATCAGCAGATGTGTAGCAGGTGCCGAGAGCAAGCCTGGGGGCTGAAGCTTACCTGGGGGAGAAAGATCTGTAACCAGGAAACCTTATTAAAACTACCTAAAACTGTCTAGTAAGTCCACAGCAGGGGGGACAAACACAGAGTGCCTTGTCTCTTTTCTTTTTCCTTCCTTCCTTCCCTCCTTCCTTCCTTCCTTCCCTCCTTCCTTCCTTCCTTCCCCCCCTCCCACCGCCCCCCTTCTCTCTCTCGGGTCTTCTAGAGACTCTTGCACATTGAAAGGCTTTGGGGTTTCCCTGCCTCACGGTATCACAGAGCTGCCTGCAGTTTCCTGAACCTGCTGGCCCTTATGCCTCAGTGCCTTTGCATATGCTGTTATCTCTGGTTGTAATGAAGTAGGTCCATGAGAACTAGTTGAAAACAAACTGCTTGAAAGCTGTTTAATAGAAAAAAATAGAACAAAGCATTACGTATGATGGTAGGATTATATTAAACATATTGTGTTAGTTTGCTCCTATAACAAAGCACCACTATGTGGCTTAAACACATGAATTTATTGTCTCACAGTTCTGGAGGCTAGAAGTCCAAGATCAAGGTGTTGGCAGGTGTGGTTTCTTCTGAGGCTGCTCTCCTTGGCCGGCGGATGGCCACCTTCTCGCTGTGTCTTCACGTGGTCCTTCTCCTGTGTGCGTGCATCCCTGGTGTCTCTTTGTGTGCAAATTTCCTCTTCTTATACTGGATTCACGTCCATCCTAACGACCTCATTTTAACTTAATCCCCTCTTTAAAGGCTCTGTCTCCAAATACAGCCACATTCGGAGGGACTAGGGGTTAGAGCTTCAACATATGAATTTGAGGGGACCCGACTCAGCCGATAACACATATCAACAAAAGAGAGCCGGCAGCGGGGGCTTGAAGATGAAGGAAAAACGGAAAGAGACAAGGTTGAACCAGACATTGAGGAGTTCATGTCTTTCTTGTCTTCTCCCTATCACCCAGCCCCGTCCCCACCTTCAGCTTGTTTGGACCACCCTCACCCCACCAAGTGGTATGGTGCCTGGAGAAACTCAGGCATAAAAGTTACTGAGAAGCACAGAATTCTCAGTCGAGTTTCGGCATTAACAGGCCAGGTTTGGCTACGCTCAAGATGAGGAAGTTTGGTAAGACTGGGAGGAAGCCAGCAGGTGCTTTATTCTGCTAGAGATCAGGTGTCCTCACAGAGACGTTGTACTAATATCTTGGGACTCCTCCCATGAAATGCTGTGAAACTCCCCTCTGCGTATTTTGTCATTAGAAATCATCACACACACAGTGGCCGCAGCAAACCTCAGCATCTCGCTAGGTTTCCAGCCCCTGCTCCTGCTCCGCCGCCTAACTGACACTTCCTCCGACTTTGCTTTGCATGGAGAATGGCAAGAATGAGCATTCATCTTCTCTAAGTCCAATTTGAATATATTTTCCAAAATATCCTTGAATATCTGTCTCTGTTGAAAATAATCATGAGCGTCATCTTATACATAGAGTAAAAGAACTGCTCTTTGCCACGTGTGGCTGCGTTACATTGACTAGATACCGAAACACGTAGGTTCTGGGAATGGAAAGGTGTAGGGAAAAAAACATGTATGTGGATCAACAAATCCAAAACACAGAACCGGTGCCTGTTACGACATTTCCAGGGCGTTCTTTTACCTGCTTAAAAAAAAAAAAAAATCAATTGCTGCTCTTGGCAAAGACTTCATTACTTCCTAATTGCCCTAAATCTCTTTTCTTGTTAAAGACAAGGTTAACAACTGAATTCATTATCTCAGAAATTAACAAAGACTTTAGTTTTTCAGCAACTGCCCATCACTGCAGTGCTCCCAAGGAGGTATTCATCTAAAGGAATCTGTAAAAATGTTATGTATTTAATAAGTTCATTTAAAAGAGAATCAATTTTCAGATTTGGGGATGGAAGGCTGTTACAGACTGCTATGGACTGAATTATGTCTCCCTCAAAATTCATACAGTGAAGGCTTAATCCCTAGTGTGATGGTATTTGGAGATGGGGTAGCTCATGAGTATGGGGTCCTCAAGATGGGATTAGAGCCCTTGTAAGAAGAGACCGGAGAGCCTGATTTCTTTCTCTCTCTGACTGAGGAAAGGCCAGGTGGGCACCCAGGGAGAGGGTAGCCATGGAGGTGCAGGAAGTGGCTTCTCACCAGGAATCCAAACTGCTGGCACCTTGGACTTACGGCTTCCAGAACTGTCGAGGAATAAAGGTCTGTTGTTCAAGCCACCCAGTCTGTGGGATTCTGTTATAGCAGGCTGAGCTGACAAAGATGCAAATATTCATCCATGACGAGCAAGTTTGAGGCTGCTCTCAGCCTCAAAGAGTCCAGTGCGTGTGAAAACCAGACTCTATTCCTTATTCGCTGAGACCTGAATGCTCGTCAGTCTGTCTGTGCTCTCATGATCTCTTTAGCATCCCCAAAACAGGATTAAAATAAAAACGTGAATCAGCAACTGGGTGTTGACATTTCCCTGTGTCCTATGTGTCTGGCCCTCTGTGAGGCGCTGGGCATGCTGCAGTCACCAAGACAAATATGGTACCTGACATTGTTGTGCTTAAACACTTTTGGGGAGGTAACAAAAAAATATACAATTCTGAGGCCAAATGTTCTGGAGGCAGGAAAAGATGCACTGAGAGCTCTAGCAGCCCTGGACCGAGTGTGCAGAGAAGCTGAGCTTAAAGGTGTTGGGGAGCAGGAAAGGTTAAAGGGGCAGGAAGAGTTCCAGGCAGAGAGTGGTTTGGGAAAGTGAAAGAACTTCCTTGAGGCTAGAACACAACCAGGAAAGAGAGTCACAAGGGGTGAACCAGACAGGGTTACCCACATCTAGACTATGCAGGGCCTTCTAAGCCATAGGCGTTTGAAGGTTATTATTATTATTATTTTTTTAATAAGTGTGATAGATTCTGACTCTTTTTATTTATTTATTTATTTTTGACTGTGTTGGGTCTTCGTTTCTGTGCGAGGGCTTTCTCCAGTTGCGGCGAGCGGGGGCCACTCTTCATCGCGGTGCGCGGGCCTCTCACTGTCGCGGCCTCTCTCGTTGCGGAGCACAGGCTCCAGACGCGCAGGCTCAGTAGTTGTGGCTCACGGGCCTAGTTGCTCCGCGGCATGTGGGATCTTCCCAGACCAGGGCTCGAACCCGTGTCCCCTGCATTAGCAGGCAGATTCCTAACCACTGCGCCACCAGGGAAGCCCGTTTGAAGGTTATTTTAAGGGCACCGATGAACTATTGAAGTGTAATGGCAACAGCTTGATCCAATTTGCATTTTAGAAAGACTGTTCTGGTTTCTATGTGGATTGGATTAAAACAAGAGAGGAGGCGGTGATACCCAAGAATCACCACAGTGAAGTGTGGGAAGAGGAGGAAGAGACGTAAGAGAGAGGAAGGGACCACACAGAAAGGTGGAGAAGACTTGGTGGGAGTCACACCTGTGAGTCTTAAGAAGGAAACGCCCAGCAGTGTCAAATGCAGCTGCGAAAAGTCAAGTAGTAGGAAGAGCAAAAAGACCACGGAACTTGGAAATGGCTACTTATTTATATTTCCCAGAGTTAATCGAGTAGCAGTAACATCTATTATTTATTGCTGTCCACTGGGCCAGCTGCTTTCTATGTGGTATCTCTACCTTTATCATAACCACCATCCTTTAGATGCGAAAAGTTAGGGGCCAAGAATTTAATGAATGTATCTACAGTAATGTTCGTTTGTTCATTCAATCAAAGCCAAAATATGATGTGGTCCTTACTCTGAAGGAATTGACACCTTTTCTACTTTCAAATGAATCATGTTAAATTTGTAAATTCTTCACTCAAGAACAGAACACAAGACAAGGAGGAGATGGGATGAAGAGTCAGGGAGAGAGAGGGAAGGAGGGGCAAACATCTAGGTTTGGCGTTTTGGCGTGGGTGATTACAGCACCATGGTAGACAGAATGAAATCGATCTCAGCAAAGATAGGAAAGACATGGGAGAATAAATAGCGGGGTAGCCTATAAGTGAAGTTAAAAGTCATGGAACTAAAAAACACAGGTGGGACTTAAGCCCTGGGACATGGAGGAATGTCTCTTTCAGACAGTGGTTAGGATGGTTGTAAATACAGTAGATATTGATTTTCAGGAGAGGCAGAGTTTAAGTTTATTATTTTGTCTGTGAGATAGAAAGGCAGCAAGGGCCTCAGTTATGTGAAGGATCCGGGTGGGCCAGGCTTGGTCATACATGGAGAAAAGATAAGGGAATTGCCTGGAAATGAGTAGGAGGGTTTTAAAGACAGCACTGGCTCAATTAAACTGTTCGGACAACTGTTGGCTTTTGTTTCTCTTAAACTCCACTGAGATGCTGTGTCATGGAGTAGGTGCTGTGATACTTTTGGCCTATTGAGTAACCACAAGTGGTTTCTTTGCAAGACCCCTTCAGCCGTCCTGGGTTCCTGCACGCGTGTTCAAGGTGGCCGTTTCTCGTTGCCTCTCTTTTTTCGTATGGACTTTGACTGAAAAACACAGCCTTTTCCTAAAGTCTCTCCAAACCCAATCGCTTTTTATAAACCAGCTCCAGGTACAAATTTTTCAGAGGAACTTTCAATCACTGCCCTCCATGGTTACATCTTTTTCAAAAATCTGTCAAATAAATTCAATTCACACCTAGCATAGCTGCCAATTTCATACTCACTGATCAACTGGTGTGTCAGACGAGACTGTCGTCAGGTAGCTGCATGTTCACCTATGGCCAGTTCTCTTCCCTGCAATGTCCTTTGCTCCTTAGACCAGCCTTTGCTTCGTGTTCTGTTGCACTCCCGCACTTTCGTTTATCGTTTGCCAAGACTTTTGTTTCTTTGTCCTTTACTTTCAAAATGAAGTTTTAACAATTAATATTGTTTAAAAAAATTTTTTTTTAAACTTAAAAAAATTTAAGTATAGTTGATTTACAATGTCGTGTTAGTTTCAGGTGTACCGCAAAGTGATTCGGTTTTATATATATATATATATATATATATATATATATATATATATATATACACTTTTTCAGATTCTTTTCCCTTATAGGTTATTACAAAATATTGAGTATAGTTCCCTGTGCTATACAGGAGGTTCTTGTTGGTTATCTATTTTATATGTAGTCGTGTGTGTCTGTTAATCCCAAACTCCTACCTTATCCCTCCTCCACCTTTCCCAATATTGTTATTTAATACAATAAAGATGCTTTTAGAGTATTTATTATTTTTAGTTGTTACAGGGTGTCTCACTGTAAGAATGTACCATAGTTTATTTGATTTCTTATTCCTTGTTTTTCAGTTATTTCCAGTTTCTCCTCTTATGAACCTCATTGTGTATACATTGTAGGATGTTTGTCCAATCTAGTAGGTTCAAGATTTTTTTCAGTTGATTTTTGGACATTTGTATTTCTCCTTTAAGGGAAGTAATGGAAATCTATCTATCATCCATTTATCTATATCACTGTAGCTTACTTTCTTATTGATTATAATCTCTCTCTCTCTCTCATTTGGAATAAAACTTAGAAAATATTTCCCACCTCAGGTGATATTAATATACGAGTTTCATAGTTGTGTTTTTCTACAATTATATCTTTCATCTATACAATCTGATTTTTGTGTAGGAGGTGTCCCTAGTGGTGAGCTGATTATCCTAAGACCATCTATTGAAGAGGCCATCCTTTTTCTACTGATTTTAAATGATCACATATTAAATTCACTTCTATTATATGTACAGATTCTGTTTCTGGACTTTTAAATGTATTCTTGTGCTGGTAGTAAACTCTTATGGTTATTGTAACTTATAATAGGTTGGGAGGGCAAACCTCCATCAATACACATTTAAAAACAAACTATTTGGTTATTCTAGTGTTTTTATTCCTCCATAAACTTTATAATCATTTAGTCAAGTTTTATAAAATATCTTTGGGGCTTTGTTTGGAGTTGTATTGTGTTTCTAGATTAATTAGAGACAAATTGCATTCCTTACCAAATTAAGTTTTCTAACTCAGGAGTATGGTGTGTTTTTCCTTTTAAAAAATCTCCCCTTAAATATAAATTTCATTGGTTTTCAGATTATAATAGCAACACTCATTCATTGTAGAGAATATGAAAAAAACAGACAAATGGCCAGTTCTTTGTCTCCTTGATTTTGGACCACAGGTAGAGAGAGTTGAATTAATCATCCCATGGTTGAACTAATTGTACATCACTAGTCCATGGAATGCTCCTTAAAAGCAGAAAGTAGCAAACAACCCCAAATGTCAGTCACCCAACCCAGTAGAAGTTCATGTTTTGCTCGTGTCCATTTTGGTTCGGCCAGGGTGGGGTGGGGACTCTGCTCCATCCACTCATTCAGGGATCCAGGCTCCTTCCATGGTGTGACTCCCCACCTGCACCCCTGCAGGCTGAATTAGATACTCCCATAAGAGCCTGGGCAGGACTCTACTTTTGCTTTTACTAACAAATAATATAATAATTAGTGTTTCTGGACTCATTTCCCCACTAGACTGTATTCTTTAAGAAGAAAATATGTTTTATTCATATTTATAACCCCAATACCATGCATGTCAAGTGGTTGTGATTTTCAAAAATAGTTGTTAAAATCGCAATGTAAAAAATACAAATGCTTACAAAAAGACTGGAAACAGGTACTTCAAAATGGTGGGGTTCAAGTATTTACATTTAGCATGTGTTACGACTATAGTCAGGAATAAAGAAAACTCTAATAAATTACTCTAAAAAAGAAACAAGCGATACCTCATTGTAGTTTTGATTCGCATTTCTCTAATAATTAGTGAAGTCAAGAAAAATGGTACAGATGAACTTATTTGCAAAGCAGAAATAGAGTCACAGATGTAGAGAACAAACTTACGGTTACCAAGGGGGGAAGGGAGGTAGGGATAAACTGGGAGATTGGGATCGACATATACACACTACTGTATATAAAATAGATAACTAATGAGAACCTACTGTATAGCACAGGGAACTCAATGCTCTGTGGTGACCTAAATGGGAAGGAAATCTAAAAAAGAGTGGCTATATGTATATGTATAACTGACTCACTTTGCTGTACAGCAGAAACTAACTCAACATTATAAAGCAACTATACTCTAATTAAAAAAAAAAAGAAACAAGTGAATTCTTGACAATCTTTTTTCATGTTTTTGTTCCTTCTAAAAGTTTTGAAATTTGTTCTTATTTGTTATGTATAGCAGTTTCTACACACATAGTCAGAGCTTATGCTACAGCCCCTTTTAAACATTTTAAGAAAGGCTTCTATAAACCAGTAGAATGCTCGCCAAACTGTACAGAAAATAGAACATTTCTTTAAAAAATTAGAATATTTTAAGAAAAAAAGTTATGTATAGCATAAACCCTAATTTTGTAAAAAAATCAGGCACTTAGAAATGTCATCTTTTTAAAAAGTACTTTTGTTCATTGACAATTTTTCCTTTTATTAATGTTTAAACAAATGATTTACATTTTTAAGCCTATCTGTGGCCTGAAACATCTTTTTGCTTTTATAGTGGTTCTAGGGAAACATTCTTTAGCACTTTTCAGAAATAAAATGAATGAAACATATCCTAGAAACTGATATAATTTGATTTTAAATTTATTTCAGATTTGACAAAACTCAGCTATTTATTTTCAGGTTTAAATCACATTGTCAGGAGACTATGCCCGTGAACATGGCCTTCTCCTACTTTCTCATCTTAGACCCACAGTGTCCTGCTCTCTTCTTAGACTTAGAAAGAATCAGGAACTCAGACTTCTGTTAAAATGACCACAGTGTACTTTATTTAATGATTTTGGTACCTTGTGTTGCAATAAAATAAAAAAAAAAATCTACAAAATCCAAATATATAAAATTTCAAGTTTTCTTCTTTTTTTTAAAGTTTTACAAGAAAAATCATGTAACCAAGGATATCTGTTCATTATGAAGCACTACTTCCACTTCATTTCATCACAAATTGCAACTTACTTAACAGACCAAAATAACGATGGTACTGCAGTACATCAAATACTCCACACACTGTGCTTTCAACTACAGTAAGTGGAGACCGTGTCCGGAGACAGTGGCCTCCAGCCAATAAAGACACTCTTACGATCCGAACGCTAAAGGAATGTTTGGATACATGGAATTTGAATATATATATTTACAGGAAGGAAAAAAATTTAATAACTAGTTTAATTCTTCATTTCAAATAAAATTCCAAATACATTTGTACAGTGTTTACAAAGTAAAAGCACAAGAACTGCCAAGGTTATCATTCAGGTCCAGGCAATGAGCTTGTACTGGGGGCGGGGACGGGGAATGTCGACTCCATTCCCTAAACACACGCACGGGGTCTCTCAGACCTTACTTCTGCATTGGTCAAGGGAGAGGGAAGCACAGGAATGGCCATTTCCCACACTTGGAAGGTCATGCAGAGAGTTGACAACAGGGCACTGAGAAATGATGGACCATTCTCATCAGTTGGCTGTTCACCTCCCACCTGGTACATTTTTCTTTTCAGAGATAGATTTAAAACAAGAACAACGGAAAAATTGAGCTGGGAAAGGAGCACAGAATGTTTAAGGCAAATTAAGCAAATATAGAGCAGCTTCTCTTGGTGTTGAATGGAAACGAGGATTTCACCCGCACTCGAACTTAGAAACAAACAAAATGAAGTACCACCTCTTGAGGCTGGGTTGCTTACGTCATATACGAATTTTTTGAAAATTGCTTTGCGCCAAGTATCCTTTTGGAATTTTAAATGAAAAAACTTATTGGTTACAAAGTGCATAATTTCATGTTTCAAAATAAAACAGTAGCTGAGGTAGTTAGATGTGAAACTTATTTACTTAAAATAACCGGAGGATGAAGAAAAAATGTCAGCAGAAAAATCCTTGCTGTTTGGAAGCAGGTTTCCATTGTGCAATGGTTTAACGCTGACCTAAATGCTTCTACTTTCCTACTGGATATTATTAATGAAACCAAAATATTAGTGGTAGTAGTATATGTTTCCAATTTGCTTGGTAGGATGTCAGTACAGATGAAGCCTATATCCCCAGTAATTTTATAATTCATGCTTTCCCTATTTCTGCGAAACTATAACATATCAGGGCATTAGTTATCGTTACTAGAAAATTTGTTCTAAACTGTAAAAAGTATTTAGTAGGAACAGAGAAAAATCAATAGGAAGGATGATTTCACTCTTATACTTTTATGACGTTTTTGTCTTTAGCCCTAAATTCAAAGTATTATTTGGTTTCAAAGGGGGAGGAAATGTCTGGCTTATTGGCTTCCCTCCTTGTTCTGAGAATAGGAAAGCCTATTTGCATATCTATCATCTTATCTCCCTCCAGGTCACTGAGCTCTCTGTTAACTAAGAAGAAATGCAGGAGTGATCTGGCAGAGGCAAAATTCTCACACAACATCCCCTCTTCCAGCCTAAAGAGAGGCTTCAGGTGGACATTCAATAAGCAATTGACCGAAAACTTCCTTTTTTACCTATATCTGGTACCATCTAGATATGAAAGGAGTTTTGTGATAATAACATGCCAAGGATAAGAATGGATATAAATAAGCTGGGAGACATTCCTTCTGAGCAAAACAGAATTTTCCATGTGTTTTCTTCTCTTTGTTTACGGGATAGAATGTTAACCGGAAGTAGCCATGAAAGTTGACAGCTACATTTAAAAAACATCATATACATGATGAGGACATAATGACTGGTCCACAGCAGTATAATCAGATTTATCTTTGCCAGAAACTAGTTTTTCTGAAAGAGTCTCTTATTTTCAGCGAGGACGCTGGAGAGTTTCATGCGGGGCTGGGAAGTCTTAAAAAGAGTGAAATGTGTGGGGCATTCAAATCCCCTTTTCCCCAGTGATTAGATATATAGCTTATATCTAATAACATTTTGTCTCCATTTTTTTTAAAATCTAGAATTTAGATTCATTTTGGAGAACGGTCAGCTCTAACCCCTTTGGATTCTATTTTGTACCCTTGTGGTGAAATCTCCCAATGACTTGTTCTGCCCACTTACCTCCTCTCCTCCCAGCCCATCCACCTGGAAAGCTGCCTCACCCCATCTTATTTCCAGGTCCTTGCACCAAGGCCAGTCAATCTCAGTTTTCTGGTGCAAAAACAAAGGAAAGACACAGATATTTCCCTTCATAGCAACAAGGATATTCCACCGCACTTTTGGTTGAAAAGGTTTTGATGCTAGGAACTGGAAAAAAAAAAAAAAAGCCAGAGAAATCCAAATTATTTTGACTCACTTCCTATAATCATATTTTGAGTCTAAAAACCCCACAAAACCAAAACCAAAAGAACAACACCACCACCAAAATGATACTTAAGTCTGATGTGGCAACATAATTTTTTTAAATGGGTCAGATAATAGCCTAGGTTAAATTCATGCTTCAGAAAGCTTAATACCATGCATTAGAAATGATTAACCAGTCTGCAATTTTAAGCCTTGGATGTACCACTGGCAACAAGATTTTAGAATCCAGAAGAGATTCTGTTGAATACGTATGTTATGTCAGCTCCAGGCACAACATGATTTTAAACCCACTTATCTGGTGAACCTTCTGAAACCCTATTTCATATTTTTAAGAGCATGCATTTTTTTTTGCAAAGGAATATGGTTATTAAATAAGGGCACAATGATAATATTTATGTACAACAACTTTCCCTCATGAAGTCACATCATTAAAACATTTTCTCCATTGTTAGTATTGTTTCATGGGTATATTCCCATAAATAATATTTTGCAATATTGCCTCCCTGACTCAAAAATGACAAATCATATTACTTAGCACTAGCTCTTCTCAGGACTAAATATTTAAGAAAAAACATGTTACTTTGGCAGGAAGTTGCACAGGACGTTCTCTGCAGTGGTTTCCCCACCATCTCCTCTGTTCTGGAAAGTACTCACAACTGTGTACGTGTAAGAATAGACGTGTATCCATGTACAGCTGAAGCCCTTGTGCAAACCAACATTTCTCTGAAATATTTAAAATAATATATAATATATAATATAATCTGAAAATAAATCAACTCAAGAGTTCGGGAAAAAATAAGGCTTTAGATTCCTTTACTGGGTTGTAAAGGGAGACATGTGTCCTCTAAGGGATGAGAAAGAATCTCATTGTAAACAACACAAAATCTAATCGCAATAATATCTATTAAAATTTCCCCTCCTGGTAGTGGGTTTCAGAGCACCACTTGCTAATCATTAGTACTGAATCAGGTGTCATGCAAGCGTTCTGGAAAGCGTAGCTTGGGATCAGGGGTGCCAACTTTTTAGGCGTCAGAAGGAGCCAAGTTTTCTGGATACATTTGATAAATATTTAGTAAAATTCAGTTTGGTTAAGAGGAAAATTCCCATTCTCAATGTTTGTATGAAAAGAGTTAATTTTCTCATTAAAAAGCTCATAATTAAAAAGAAGTTCTACATAGACTTTTGAAGAAAAAGTTTTGCTTTTATTAAGTGATCAAGAATAGTCAGAGTCTTTGCTCGGTGAGTTATTGCTGTTCGGTTTCTAACCCGCCTCCACCTGCCTCCAAAGCCTAATCCCTCCCGGCCATGCGGTTCTCCTTTGTGCTAATACTAGTTACGGGGTGTCAAAGCACTTTTTGAACTCTAACTAATCTCCCCAACACGGCTATGAGGTAGGTAGATAAATATCATCTCTCTTTCACATGTGAGAAAAATACGGCCAAGGATGAGGATGCCGGGCGCTCAGATTCCCCGACCCTGTGTCCCCAGCACTGGACCAACCCCTCTGTGTCTTTGTTTCCAGGAAGGAATCTATGCCATAGTGTAAAAGGAATCTGTTTCATAGAATATATTTAAGTATATTTAAAACAATCATGATATTCAACACAGGGATTTTTGGTTTTCTACTAAACCATAAATTCCGTTTAATTATCACATAAGAAAAGATAACTGAAAAAATGCTCAGTGTTTTTGTGGCTTACTGACCGATTGTTGCCTCTTTGTTGCCAATTCACCTAAACCTTGGACTTGAACATCCTGTCAATTACATGAAGGAAAAAAGAGGTGGAAAAGGACTTAGTGAAGTACACATCTCAGGGAAGAAGAAAGGCAAATCCGAGCTAGATTGGTGTGCACACATGCACCTGGGGGTCGCAGCTCTCCAAGACCACCCTCCAAGGAGCATTTACAAAGCACAGAGCAACGACATCGGGGGCTGGAGGCCCTTGCGGCACCGGGTGGAGGACCCACTTGATTTGGGGAAACTTCTGCATCTGATGGGAGGGGGGACCCGACAAGGAAGGGACCGCCTACCCCATGCAGGTGTTGTAACTTGGCACCCCGGGCAGAATTCAGCACAAACATTACCTAAGAATCTACTAAATATTTCGGTTTTCTCTGGAAATGCTCTCACGGTCTTTGCATAGCTGAACACCCTCAGGGCTCTGTGTGCAGACTGAACAGCGCCTTGGGTTTCATTCTGCAGCATAAGCGCACTTTAAAAGGAATGGGTCTGAATTTGGACCAGCTTCAGAACAATGATGAAGTACGCACACAATTGAGGAAATACACTCGCTCACCAATCCAGAGCCAAATCAGATGAAAAAAGGAAGAAACGCCCTCCAGTAATTACCAGTATGAAAGTCCTAAGACTATCTCAAACTTCCCTTCTGGAAGGTGAATTTCCCTTTGATGTCATCTTTTTCTTTTTGTTCCCGTGACTACAAAGAAAACACGAATATTCCAAAGTGATAAGCAGTTAGTTCTTGGCAATTGGAATGACATCAATAAAGCAAACCAAAAAAATTATGTGTTTTGTTTAACTTGGGAAAGACAGCTTTTGCTTCTGTTGACACCATGAAATTCACCATGAAATAACTGTAGTAAATAAGGTCAACCCTGGGCATCCACAGGGGATTGGTTCCAGGACTGCCTTGGATACCAAAATCCGAGGATGCTCAAGTCTCTTACAGTGGTCCTCCCTCTGTATCCTTGGATATGGAACCCTCGGATACAGGAGCCGACTATAGTTTATATTTTTATGCTTAAAAGGTCTAAGAAATCCTTAAAATCAAAACTTCCTATTTGAAGAATAAAACATTCACAAATTTGTATTTCCCTTGAATGATTCTGTCAAGTAGACTTTGTGAAGGATTAAGCATATGTGAACAGCAGAGGAGCAATTATAAAATTATAAAAGATGGAAAATGGCTGAATAACAAGGTTCCTTGCCAGGCAGGAGCTGAGAGGCAGGCCTCCAGAACTCTTGCTCTGCAGGAGGTCTGTGACAAAACCAACTCCCAATACACCCAGGACAGCCTCCCAAACCTCTCCCCTCCACACGTTTGCCGAAAGTAAATAAAAATCAAATAGCATTGGCTCTGCATTATTTATTTCCCTTTGCACAACAAAGAGATTTTTAGCAGCAGAATATCACCAGCAATAGATTAATGCACAAGAAGGTTAAATTCCATTACCTACAACACCTGAGCATTTTCTGTCTATCTAGACAACACCAGACAACCAGATGGAAAACGAGGATTCAAACATCTGGATTTCCCCAACTATCCAGATGTTTGACATCGCAAAGACCAAATTCCCTCCTTGAGTGACCTACTTCTTTACTTTTTGTTGGGATATTTGCATTTGTGTGGACAGTCTTTATTTTTTAATAATGCCATGGTGTCTACTTCTGTTTAGTGAAGATGGGTCAGCAGTCATTTGGAAAATTCAGATGTTGAAATCCCCCAAATGAAAAGAAACTTAGTCTCGAGGAAAAATCAGGGCTTTCGGGCTGTCAATGGTCTGGTGGTTTTGTCTCCATTGAAAAATTGCTTCATGGTTCACCTTTTTTCACTTCCATTATTCTGAAAAGCATTCTCACCAGAATTCTTTTTGCTATTTGGGGATAGAGACACAGACTAGGTGATGGCAGAATCAAGATCCAAAATATGTTGTAATGATTCAACTAATAAATTTGTAAACCTGGTTTAGTGGATTTGAACACAGAGGTTCTTGGGATGTCATGATGTATACTTACAATGAGATGATGAGTAAGGCCATGGTCACCCTGAATCTCACTGCTGTTAAAATGAGGGATGATTCAACGGTCATGTTTTACAAGCAAGAGTCCTTACTATACCTTAAAATATCTCATTTTGTAATCTATCAGAAGCCCTTGGCATGCAGAGCCAGCTAGCAGCGAACCGGCCAATGACCAAGGAAAACTGTCAAGGGGGAGAGTCCCCTTAGGGACAGAGTTAGTCTCAGACACAGAGCCACTGATGTCATCTCTGTCCTTCCACTTCAGCCATGCCTTGTCCTTTCATAAGTGGACGCATCTATTGTCATAGCCGTGGCGTGGCAGGGGCCACCTTGAACCTCTGCTCTACAAAATGGCAAATATTCCTGATGAGCCACTGACAGGTTTGCTCTTCAATCCCCATACCTGCACCTCTACAGCTATAGAAAGCTTCAGTTCCAACACCTCTCACAGTCACTCTTACTCAGGAGCCTTGTTTTACAGGATGGTTTATTGCTCCTATGTCCCCACAGCCAATCAACTTGTTGGCCAACACAGAGGATCTTTGTGCCTTTTTTTGGGCTTTGGAGATCAGGAAATTCACAATGTCTTCAACTTGTTAGTTTTCATTGCCTTGCAATTGAAAATAAGTTACATGGTGGTAGGCCACGGTTTACCATTACATTTCAGTGCTTGTGCCTCGAGCTTGTTCTGAAAAATGACTTTGCCAAAGCAGGGCATGCAGGACAATCCTGGTGCCTATAACTGGGACTCTCACTTCGTACCTCATGGTGCATCTTGGAGACTGTCACCAAGATGGTCCTTTATGAAGGTGAAACACCACTGGAACACACACAAAAAGGATCCCTGCTTCTTCTTCTTTTTCTGTTAGGTTGTTTACCAGATACATCTGAAGACTTTCACTCAATTCTTCTAGTGTTAACTACTAAAACTGTTCTACTGAAAGGTTAGACAGAAAACTTTATAACAACATAGGGATGCCTGACTCTCTTGCAGACTCTGAAACTATGAACTGAGGTACATTTATTCTTACCTTGCAGCTCAAACCTTTCCTTAAAAACAGAGAAGTAAGTGGAAAAGAACCGTGATTTTTAAGTATGAGATCACCTGTTTACTTTTAAGTGAACACTCAGGAGCTGAGAATGTCCGCTCGGTGATCTCAGAGCTCCTAACCAGGGTTTTGCAGGATCTCAGAAGCAACAGGAGAGCCAAGTCCACATATAAATGTCTCTCAGTTTGAAACTGGCAATGTCACCACCTAGGAAGGTAGGAATCAAATTACTCAATAGCTACATCCATGCAGATTTTACCTCTGAAATTGAATTATAGATTCAACTTTTATAAATTGGTCATTACAACGTTGACAATGGTACTCTCAAGAAATGAACAGTAGCACCTGTACTCAGACGGATCGATCATTAAACAGATGACAATGAGTTTTTTCTCATTTCCAAACACAGGTAGATTTGTATCCATTTAAGGTGAGCCTCCATAACCCAGTACTCTGAGCTATGAAAACCCCCAGGAAGCCATTGACTTTTTTCTCTTTTTTCAAAGCTGTGCTTACTGGCAGAAACAAATGAAGCAGGTGGATATTCACAGCATGAATGACAAAGCAGGAAGCAGGAATTCCTGAGTGCGCTACTTCACGGAGGTCTTTCTCTCCAGGCCTGGGCACATCACCGCCCTGAACGAGTGCTCCTTTCCACTAACTGATTCATTTCCCCTTGCAATAGCTTGGCTACAATCTCACAAGTCAAGAATTTGCAAGATTAAAGGGTCTGTTGAATTAATTAATGCAAATCACCTTCAGTAAAGCTTGACAAATTCCGAGAGGTTTCTGTAAAAGAAGAAGGGAATCAATAGCATGAGCAGTACGCAGCTTTGTGGAAGCTGAGTTTCTGGTGTGGCTGGATCTTCTCAGGCCCCTTCCCTTTCCTCAAGGCAGGACAGATCGCTTTCTTTCCAGAGAGCTCCAAAACTCTGATTCAGACCGAGGAAAACGTTTCACCCCAGGCTTTCAAGACACACTTCAGAGATTCATTTCTTTTTCTAGGTACAATATCTTAGAAAGGTTAATAAGGGGGTTTGAATATTTTAGCTCTTTGAAAGGAAGATAAGAAATGACAATTCTTTGACCAGCTGACAGATCTCCTTTGGTTACAGGATGATGTGCTATCGCTCACGATTTGGATAGAATAAGAACTCTCAGCAACACAGATAGAAAGCCACAGGTGGAAGGTTAATTGTTAAGTTATCATAGAGGTACCCATCACCCAAACTCAAGTGTTCATCTGCCAGAACCACAATGGATTAAAATGCCAGTGTTGATTAAGATGCATTCTACTGGCTTGTAATCCAAACAGGAATTTCTTACAATGATAGAAACCCAAAATGTATTTTCAAAACACTTAAGAATGTTTTAGAACTTGTTTTGATAGCTGAATTAATTTGAAATAATTAAGAGTGTTGATGTGATATAACTGTATACCAGACCGCCACTAGAACAGTCCAATTAAATTAGCTTAAACACATCTCCATTTGTTAGTATTTGTAGCACTTAAATGAAGTAAGAATTTGATTAGTTCCATTTGAATGCAAATCAAGCAAGAGAGAGGGGAGATGGCCACCAGCTTAATTTGGTAGATGGAAGTAAAATAAAAACATGAAACCTTACATTTTCTGAAATTCTAATAACAGAGTAGGTGGCAGTCTTCAATAATAGCACGGGAGAATTTTCTGCTGGTATTGTGCTGGTAATATTTGCTTATCAAGTTGATTAATTCGTTTTGATGTTGATATGTTTTGTTAAATATGATCTTTCTCTGCAAACATCATTATCAGTAACTGTACTCTTCTTGTCTGGTACCACAGCTGAAACAGTGGCAGTCATCATAATGAGCCACTAATGGTGGCAGGAACTGAGAAATCAGGGCTCTGACTTAGCACTACTATCAGGTCAGCTGTTTCACTGATGCTTCATGGGATTCACCAAGGAATTCTTGGTGTTGTATTCTGTGCTCATAAAAATTAATATGCTTCCTTCTCTCTCTCCTTTTACTCCATAGAGGACCTGTGGGTTTATAGGATTCCCTGACCAGAATTATTTCACTCAGAGAAAATTAGTTATGCAAGTTAATAGATGCCTTTAAATAAGATGCTCTTTACATCTGTGGGAAGCCAATCACTCCGGGCCATATTGCAGGAGGGAATTGGATTGGGTACCATGCGAGCATGTGTCCTCACGGGATGGGGCTGGCTGTCCCGACTCCTGAAAGGTGATGCATCTCTTCCGGGCATGGGGAGCAGGGCTTCAGAACAACCTCTCAGGTTGCGATAACTGAGGTTTATGTCTGGAGATTTGTTATTCCTAAATAATGCATACGCTGGAGGCTATGTTCTGGGGAAATCTACTAGGACATCTAACTTTTGTCGACAGAGAGATTTTTGCGATGATTCTCTACTGATCATGGGGAAGGGGGGTCTTTTATAAACCCGCATGTCCCATTTGCACTGTCCAGAGTGGGGTTTCTGGCTACCTCACAACATGTCCTGATTCTGTCTACCTGACAGTCCCTCTTCCTTTCCTCTGTGGCCAGACAGAACCGCTCCATTAAAAACCAGAATGGTGACTGGGACAAAAAAGTATCATATGTGCTCATAAAGGATGCTTCCTGAAGATCAGAGAAGTGCCTATTAGAAAAATTTTCAGACATCTCAGATGCATCCTAATTTTATGTCTCTTCTTAAAAGAAATTCTCAGGAATATTTCCAAAGTTAATGCAGAGATGATTGTTTTGAGTCAAATACTTTGTGCCAAAGAGTGTATCGATTTTTTTGTTGCTTTGTGGCCTTGATTTAAAAGTATCTAGTGTTGGAGAGGCATAAAAACAAATTACAAAACTACTTTTCTTTTTATAGGCTGTCATCCATTGTTGATTTATCTTTTTATGTCATTACCTTATGTTTGCCATTATGTGTGCTAATTGTGTATTGCGAGGCTTACATAACACAACCTTGGAAAAGCTTATGTTTCTTTATTGCTCTAGTATAGAATTAAATATAGACATTAAAAAGAGAAGCAGTGTAGTAGAGTAGAAAGCATGAGAGCTGAAGTCAGCAGACTCTTCTTCTGCTACCGATAACCAAAGTGTGAGCTGCTGGAATGTGGAATTCCTTTTGCATGTGACTGTGTATTGCCTGGCAATGCCAGTCATGTAGATCACGTGCGATAGATGAATGACTGAAGGAATCCTGATGATAAAACATGCCTGGTCTCTTTGGATCCCAGTGTGCTCATCTCTAAAAGAAGTGTTCTCAAGTAACACTGAGATCTCGTTTAGATACTATTTCCTATAAAAATTAGTGACTCCTAACTTCATAAAGGTCTGCTTAAATCCTATCAAAGTCAGAAGATAGAAGATGGCTTGTATTTTTAATATGTTAAATTCAGACTGATCCCCGTATCTATTTGTTTAAATAAACACCAGGGTTGAGAAAATTTTTGGTTTATTGTTGGCTACCTTTTTAGCACGAATTCAAGCAACACACACACGGCTGCCTACACAACAACATCTTTGGTTGGGTCACAACTCTGTCATCCTGTAGACCCCAGATGCGTTACATCTAAGCTCAGGAGGGAGAGGACACACACATTATTTTATAATCCAACTCAACACATATTTGGTAAATGTTTGCTATATTTTTTGTATGTAATCTTTCCATCTAAGATGAGGTTCCCAGATTTATATTATGGTTCCACTAGTGGTATAATAATCCTCATAAGTATTAAATTTTGTGACTTGCAAGACATTAAATAAAATTTAGGGAAAATTATTGCAGTGGAATAGAATTATCTTAAAATATGAAAAGAATGTCACTCAAAGATTTGTTAGATCCATCTTTCCTTCTTCCTTCCTTTCTCTTGCTCTCCTTTTTTTTTTTTTTCCCCAGTCAGAGGGTCAAAGTAAGTAGTGGGGTTTGGCTATTTTTCACTCTGCCTAACTGGATGACAGTAGCATACATGTAGAGAACACAAGAAAAGAACCATCGGTTAATTTATATTTATCACTTACTTTAGTGCAAAGTAGGGCCATGGGGGTGGGAGGGACAATTGTCTGGAATGGAAGACAAGTATTTATCTGCCTACTCTGAATTAGGGAGTTGCAGTAAAATTCAGTGACAGACAATAGAGACTTCTGTTTCTCATCACTGACTTTTTAAACTTTTCATTTTGAAGGACATCTTTGACTTTTAAATGAAATTTTCTTTGAAAAATTTCATCATCAGACCATGTTTTTGTCTCTCCAGAGACCTTGCCCAGTCAGGAAGAGATTTTGGTGGGAAACTATTCTTTGGTTTTCTAGAAAGATTTGTAGTCATTAGAAGTCATGACAAGCTGTGTGCAACTCTCAGCTCCAGTGTTTCCTAGCTGTGGGACCGACCCTTGGCTAGTTTAGTGTCTCTGAGCTTAAATTTTGTCATCTGTAAATGGTACTTAATTCATAGATGGCCTTGAGGAGGGGAAGAGATCACATAGATAAAGCTGGTTAGCACAGCCCAGGCACACGAGAGTCTGGGGCACAGCCAGCTACCATCCATATGGGGAAATGAACGGCATAAAGTCTTCGGGGGTGGGGGGAATAACCAAAGCAAAAATTTGATTCAGTCAGTGTTTCTGACTTATGTCAGTATATTATGGCAATGATTTTAGCAAAGCAATTAGACATGAACTGACCCCTTATTTAGCAGAACATAGGCCCACAAAAGGTTAAAGTTTTACATTTCTGCGCTAGATCACTGCATGCAATATTACAAAGCATCTGATTTTTTTTCTTACGGAATCTAGAGAAAGAGCTTCAGATGGATGGCAAAACAACATGATGCCTCAAACACTCAAGGGAGAGCTCCTGAACCCCTCATTTCTGTGGGTAAACGGCTGTTTGCCACTTCTTCCATTTGGCTTTCTGCTGTTGTGTGAGCTCGCCTAATTGCTACAATTAGCAAAATTAAATGGCTCATTGTGTTTTTATACAATTCCACCCACATGCCGCAGAGTTTTACTTTGGAGGCTGTTGATCACACACACTTACCGCATCTTCCCATGGGCCCATTTTCAGGACAGCCACTGGGCAAGATGTTTGTCTACTGCAGTAGACAGTGCAGCCTGCCCGGGTGAGGAGAGGAGATGGTACCCAACCGTCAAGATCGCTTCACAGCCTGATACAGGTCGGGACCAGAAACTTGGAAACGGAGGTGGGGTGGGGGTGATTGAGGGAAAAGGCCCATCCTTAGCCATTTTGAAAGGCTCCTGCTTCAGATGGGGAGAAAGGGTGTTATGAGTCACAAACTGGCAGAAGCCATCATTTTGATTGTTTTCAAAAGTGACATTGGGTTGCTGAAGATAAATGAACATGAGTTGATTTGCATCCATCACTGAAATTAGAGAGACGACCACCTCAGTCCTGCTGTGTTTCTACCACGCACATCAACCATCCTCTGAGCTATTTTTCTGAAAGACAGCCTGAGCTATTTTTTAAAAGGCTTTAAGGAATTCTCCTTAGAAACATAAAAATGCAGGCAACTCATCCAGTACTGATGAGAAACAGTGATGGCTAAGGGCAAAGACTCGTGAGAATGCAGGGGAACATATATTTAGTCTCAAAAATGGTTCATTAGAAAAAAAATTTCGGGATTCTTGTCCAAACATCATGTCAGAGCTTGCTTCCACTCAATGGCATTTGGTACACTTAAAGGCAAATATGTAACCTTACATAATCCTGCTAAGGACACCAGAGGTTTTCTTTGCTCCATTCAATCTGTTCAGAGAAAGAAACTTTGAAATGACTCAAAACTATTCTAGTCAACTGCTTAAAAGATGAGATCCTTGAGGGGGGGAATATTCATACAAGCTAAAAGTGCTAAATTATATCTAGGTATTTCCAACCAAAGTTCACAAGCGTGCTGATGTCTTACAGACATGGGCTCTGCGCTTGGGCTGATGCCAAAAAGGAGTGGGGGAAAAAGCTTTTAATCTAAAAGTTCATGTGTCAATAACATACCAATTTATATGCATGAAAGGGGCAGTATATACTTTACTCTTTTCATCTGTTACTTTAGTTGTGTGTGTGTGCACGCGTGTATTATATGTAATATGTATCTGTTATCCATACCGTACACACGTATATACAATATTTTTTTTAAAAGTCATTGAGCTTTCAATTATTCCTATTCACTTTTAATTGGTTTACTTACTTCATTTATTCACAGAGCCAAAGGAATTGGGCATTTAGAAATTAAGTATAACTACTTCAATATACTTTTATCTTTAGATTATCTTTGTATTTTCTCTTTTGCTAATACTTGAATTGCATATTCTTGCCATGTCAGTAGGAGAATTTATTTCATTTGTCGTGTTCACAGCAATATCATAAAGGAATAGTAACAAAGTGTCTGCAAAGTCAAGGTTACTGAACTAGATAGTATATAGTTAAGTAGGACAATGGAAATGGGAGAAGATTTAAAGGACATAGTCATTTTGGGGGACCAAACTTTGACTTACATGGAGAAAAAATTTGTTTTTCTTCCACACAAATACTTAGAGTCTCAGTGTGGTTAAGATACATATGGTCCTTCATTTCAAATAAGGTTTTGTTGAGAAATGCTAATTTAAAAGTGAAAAAAACTTTTAATACTTTCTTTTAGAAAATTTCATGGTCCTATGCAAAAATCAAGCACTAAGAACAGACCCTTCACCCCTACAGGGGACCCAAGTAGACCCAGCCTAGGAAGTTAGTTGGAGCCCACAGATAAAGAATCCAGCGTTTCCAATTCGTATGCTAACCACGGCTGGTTCCTTTTGGATTCTTGAGTTACTCTCCGTGGATGACGGAATGGTAAATTGAAAATAAAATCTTAGGAAGAACTAAACTGTAAATATGAAAATCAAACTTTGTTCCTTTGTACGTTGACAATGTCTCTTTAAATCCTAATACTTTAAACTCTCTGTTATCGGTGGATCTAGAAACTAATACACGTTCTAATCACCACACAGTCTCATGGCAATGCAGCACTTTATGAATCATGGAAGCAAGATTAAGCCATGATTCTCCTTGGAAGTAAAAATTTTGTTGTTGTTGTTCCTGTTTGTAATCTTGAGAAAGTTTGTAATTTATAACACGGTGGAGATGTCATTGCCTTCACAAGAATTTTTGACTAAAACATCAAAATCTTCAAGTATGCTGGATAACAGAGTATTTACAGTATTTGGGAAATCACTGAAAAATTCAAACTTCTTGCACCCTCCTGACTGCATTCTCACCTCCAAGACAAAGCACGGTACAGCGTTTTTTTAGCCACACAGCACTTATTTTGACTCTTGACCTGTTAAATGAAGGATCAAGTTGAGAAATAATTTAGGACTTACATGACTGAAGAGTGATGGGATCTGTTGTGTTTGTTGACTGACATTATCATAATCTGTTATTTACTCGTGGAATCAAAGGTAGAGTTCAACTGAGCAATTCAATTTCCAAAGATCATTAATTAACGAAGCTAGTGACTCGTGGTTCGGCACCAAAGTGAAGAATCTGCCATTATAATCATTATTTTCCTTCTACAGTTGGGGGTGGGATGTTTTCACTAATTGCCGACAAGAAGAGCATCTTCCTGGGCCTTTACTGGTGACTAGATAATGTTTTCACATCCAAACAAAAGACTGTTATCTTTTAGTGGACTCTTGCTTGAAGGGTCAAATCATGGAGTACTAGGAAAATATGTCTACTGATAAAAATCATCCATTTTTTAAAACATTGCTTTGGGGCTTTGTACCAAAAGAAGTCCTAGGTCGAGCCCTCTGTCACTTCCTGTGGGTGTCGTCACAGGGACAGCAGTCTCTGTATGATACACCCATTACAGGTGGTGGCTCTAGACCTTGACTATTTAAAGTTAATTGGACAGTCCAAAAAACTGAACATGTTACACTGATTTTTTTTTAAGTGACTTGACTAATATTTAGTATATCGGTTGGGTTACTATAAAACCAGGGAAGGAAGTTTAAGACATCTTCCACTGTGGTCAGGTTTGTCATAACAGATGGAAGAAAGTAATCACTTACATCTTTGATTTCCTGGGAAACATTGGCCAGTCTTGACAAGCCCTTTCTAGTTAAGCTGATTTCTCTTGTCCCCTGATATTCTGATAGCACCCTTGGCCAGGTTCCTGGGGGCACCAACATGGCAAAGTAGGGTGATCTTGCAAGAGACGCATGTTCTTAACCTGCCGAGGCAGGTTGATGGGATCTGTGGACCAGTTTCTGACATCCCAAGTAACTATGATGCTTAAAGTATTTTAAACGATTCCAGGTCTATAAAAAAAGTGATGATGCTTATATGTATACCCTATAATTTTTTTATTACAAAAATATTGAAATAATCCATGAGTTATTCCACTCTGCACCAACTATAAAAAAATACTATCAAAGTTTGACCGGCACTTTTAATGCAACAAAAAGCACCATGACCGGGGGACGCTGGGAACAGAAAGTGGGGAACGTTTACTTGCTGGACGGAGGTATTTAAAACCCAGAAGCTTGTTGTAAGAGTGCGACTTTACAAAGGACTCAGATACGAATCTTAGCTGGATCTAGTGATAAGCCCTCGATCGGTTCGGAAGGGTTTTCTCATAGCATATTCACTGCATCTGTCTGCTCATACTTACTAAAATGTGTCCCAAAGCCTCTAAAAGACACATCGCTTTGACCTTGGATGGGGGAGGGGGGGTCTGTACACAGCGGAGAGCTTTACTGTTCGTGCCCTCTTGCGCCTTCGTGGGGCTCGCGCCACTCACGCTCAGCCGTCCAGGGCGTCCCCGCCAGTCCCGTGTTGGACGGTGTTTGGCACTAGAAAGGTGTGGCGTGGCGTGTCCTGGAATCCGGCCTCTCCGCGCTCGCGCAGAGCCTCCACTCCTGGACCTGAGCACAGCGCGGCTCTCCCTCCGCTCTGCCCTGACCTTCCCATGGGAGCTGCACAGGCCGGGAAATCAGAGGCTCATTTTGCCTTTTTCTCCCGCTTCCTCTTCGTGGTTTCATCACATGTTTGCAATTGAATACTGCATCCTGATTATCGTTGAACTTTCATCACCAAGGTATCTAGCTCCTTGGTCTCGTCAAAAGCCAGCCATGGGCTGCGTGGGGGGTATCTGTCATGAAAGATGTTCTCAACTGAAAATTTAAGATGAAAAAAAATCCTGACGTGTTGAAAACGAACCATTCCATCAATTCTAATACATGCGTAAACACACTTGGGTTTTCTGTCCATTGGATAGGCTTTTCACGCATGGGATTGGTTTTCACGTGAGAATGGTTTATGAATTCTTTCTAAGCTTTACTATTTTTTTTTTTTTTTTCCTGGAGTCTTGAGGGATATGCTTTCTCTCTCTTTGCTTTTATATTCCCGTGGGAATCACAGCTTTGCATCAAAAGAAATCACCTAAGCTATTTTGACAGGATTGGGGTGTGTGTGTGTGTTAGTGTGTGTGTACACGTGTGTGTATGACTCAGTATATTTTTATGCAAAGATCACTTAACTCCATCAAAACACCCTACTGATCGGAGGCAACATCTCCCATAATAATAGTACCCTCAGGTGGATGTGCTGAAAGGTGGGGCAGGAGGGGTTGGTGGCAACAAGGGGTCCTACTGAGCTGGCCTGGTCCCTTCAGGTGGAGCAGGAGGGTCTCTGGGCGGCTTTTGGAAAGGAGGCCAGCAGCAGGCTGTCAGCGGATGGAGGGCCAGACACGCATCCCGATGACGGTCAGACTGGGAACATCACAGCTCGTTGCCCCGCTCCAGGGCAGAGTTTCATTATTGCCACAGCCCGGCTGTCACCCCTCGGTCCGGAGCTGGGGGCTCCACCGAGTCCTTTCGTTTTACAGAGTGGTTTCGTACTCCAGCCGCTCCTGAACGAAAGCATCGTCTTTGTACTGCAGCCTCGGAGGAGACGGGGAACCTTCAAAGGCTAAGATGGCCTTTCGGAGGCTCCGGTCCAAAACGTGTCTCTCCCACGCTGGGTACCTATTCCTGAACAGGTCAATTTTAATGACAGATTCTTCAATCCGTGGTGGGCGAGAGGACGGGGTGGACGGGGCCGTGGGCCTCACCTGAAACACAGGCACGCACCCGTCCCGCTCTGCGAATTTCTGGTCGCGGTCGCCGGCGACGCTGCGGGTGTTGGAGAGGGACCGCAGGGCGCTCGTGGCCGCTTCTGGAGACGGCGTGAAGGCAGCGGCGGGGTCCCCGCAAGCACAACTTGGGGACCGCCCGAGTCTGGGTCCGTTGGGGTGAAAGAAGGCATAATACATCAGCATAAAAACAACGCCAGTTAAAAAGCTGCTGAATACCACACACAGCGCTGGGATGGCAAATGCGTCCGCGATCTGGGGAGCCTTGTAGAGGTACCAGAGGGCACTCAAGGCCGTGTTTTCCAAAAGGATCACAAAATAGTAAATGAAGAGCCTGCAGCGTGTCCTGCCCTCCTTGACGTTGAACCAACTGAAGATGTAGATGATCCCCACCACCATGTCGAACACGATCTCTTCCCATTTGGTGATACAGAATTCTGTCTCACAGTGGACGATCCAGAAGGTCATGATGCACCAGTGAAGGACGATGAAGATCCCAAAGTAGAGCTGGAAAACTGAGGCGAAGAGGGCGAAGGTGATGACCCTGGCCGCAATGGTGAAGAAGTGCCAGCAGAACTGGATGACCACGGCCATGTAGCTGATGGGCTTCTTGTCATCACGAGAGTCCCGGAGGGCCTTCTGGTAGGAGGCCAAGGCCCAAGCCAAGGACACGAGGGAGGCGGCCGCTGTGAAACCTACAAAGGCAAACAGGAAGACAGGCTGTCAAAAGCGAGATGCAGTGTTGTCCCTGGAAAGAAGTCACATGGGGCTGGGGGCTTGGGGCAGGCTAGCTTCTACCACAGCAAAGCTCTTCATTTCTTTGAGTTTTAGCTGGACTAAACACTCAGATGGGCGTCCTAGGATCTGTCCTCTAAGGGGCCCCAACTATATGGACAAGACATGAGGCTAATGGGAGTGCTACTGGGGACCAGCATGGAGCCTGGGGCTGAAGATGGGGAGGGGTGTTAGCTTTCTGTGTATTCGGTGTAAAGAGATGAGGGAGGTCCTTTTGTTTGGCGGCAAAATAACTGTGGATGGGAGGTTGACAGAACTTGCTTGCTGTTTCATCTTTGCCACTTACGACCTGCATGACTTTGGACAATCATTTAAATTGGCGTCCTCATTCAGAAAGTGGATGATCTCCAGGGCTCCCTGTCAGCTTTGAGATTCTGTGATTGAAAGGGACAGATAATGACAGGAAACTTGAGGGGCTAGCTGGTTCACCTTTCTGCTTCTAAACAAGAATAAATGTAGTTCATTCATCAAAGAAAGTTAACTGCCTCTTGAAAATAAGAAAAGGAGTCCGTGGAATCTCCTTGGCCATGTTTCTTGTGATACCTGGTGTGCAGTCTGTCCTAATATGATCCGAGACTCTTCCTACAGCTTCTTTCCACTCAGAAGAAGAAACGTCTGCTCACCGTCACGCACCTCTTAGTCTTTCACGAATTAAATATTGTACAGAAATCACGTATCAACCACTTTCCTTATTATGCAGTGAGCCCCATTTGGTTAGTATCCCCCCAAAAGTATGTTTCCAAATTTTAAAAACATCATTCTTATTGCTCCCCTCCACTCTCGCTCCACCTACTGTGTCTGAAACGTCACCTCTGTGGTCGTGATGTGGACGGGGCTCACCTGAAAACACACCACCTCCTTCACGAGAGAGCTCTCTGGGGAGTTCCACTTTGTCACTGACACGTCAGGTCAGTCTGCACCGCAGCTGGTTTACTTACTAAGCCCTAACAAGGCTTACCAACACTAACAAAGGTTTTGCGTGTTTTTAAGTCCAGCTAGCTTTTCCTCACCAGATCTATTCCTAACCATAGTTCTCCCGCTATGGAATGGGGGTGGCCAACAACTTAGGATAGAATTTGCACTTTTCTTTTTATACTTTAATAGAGAAAAGCTGTTGTCTATGGTCCTTGAAAAATGAATTTCAAAAAATGACTCTTGGGGGAAAGAGCCACACTAATTGATAGAAAAAACATTCAACCTCGAAAACCATTTCTTACACATTCTCCTTGGGAAAGGTGAACTCCAAAAAATAATTATTATTGATAAAGAAAATATTTTCCAACAACACGTCTCATGTCTGCTCCCAATCAAGCCAGCAGAACATCCATGTCTTACACTGGGCCTTCAGGGTTTTTTCCGGCCAGCCAAAAAAACCCTTTCATTACTGCAACTCTCAGGCAGTGTAGGCGATATTCCTAGGTCAGTTAGCCACCAGTGCACAAAGGAGTTTGCGATAATATAACTTCTAGGCAGTGGAAGCACCAACATCTATTTATTCTAAAGCACCTCCAAGAGTGAGAAGAGAGGGAAGGAGGAAAAGTTACAGAAAGAAGAAACAAGGTGAGAGGATGGGAGATAAAAGGTGATGGAATAATTATGCGAAGGACATACTATCAGTTTCGTGTATAAGAACAAAACGTAGTGCCATTTTAATGTCAACACCCGTGTGTGGGACACAGAAGCCCTCAGGAGCTCGTTCCTGATTGGCACCATTTGCGACGGTGCGGGTCGCTTCTTGCATAGACTGTGTTCTCCTTATGCATTTGAGCTGTGCACCTGGGCTGCTTCTCCACAAGCACGCCCTCCGGGTTTCCACCCGCCCGCATCCTTCAGGACCGCGCGGAGCACAGCGCCACCTTCAGGAGGATGGCTGCACTGTTGGTCAGGCTCCAGCCAAGGAAGGAGCGAGCGACTCCATCGGGTAGTCAGATCAGGGTACCAGTTATCGAAGGCTGTTATTCAAAGCAGTGAAAATAGTAAACAACAACAACCAACTTTACGTATACAGCATCCTAAAATTATCCGTTGTCAGATTTTAAGAGAATTGGAAAATTAGCTTCGTCCAAATTCCCCTGTAATCATCACCCCTTTTATCATTATGCCCTAAAAAAGGAATTCAGCCTGCATTTGACACGCCATAAAATTGTTATGACAATATTCTGGCAGTAGAAAAATGAAGACTTTCTATCAGCTTTGCTTTCTATGTATCTTACAATTTAAGAAGCCACTACCAAAGGCAAATTTCGTGCCCATCATAACCATTCCCTTCATGAATTATCTGTTTCACAAGAACTAGAATTTCCCTTGTTCATTTGATGGTGATTTTCTTTTTCATCTGTTTAGCAATTAATTTGTATAAGACAAATATATGCCTGAACAGAAAACAGGGGGCCATTTTAGAATTACTCCTCATTACAAATTCACACCTGCCATGAAACGCTTTAATTCTTCTGCTTTTTATGCAAATAATATCAGCTCAGTTGTTTCAAATGCCAACGTAGATGTCCTCCACAAGGCACTGTGTTATTATAGGGGTAGAATTCTCTAGAACTTCTGAGGCGCTGTGCTGGAACATGGAACTCTAAGTGCTCCTTTAGACAACAACATATATTTTAACTTTTTATTGGAAAAGAATTGTAAACTTACAGAAAAATAGCAAGAATAAAAATAGTAATTGGACACATATATCTTTGCCCAGATTGTCATTTGGCCTCATTTGCTTTATCACTGCCTTCTTTCTCTCTCTCTCTCTCAAACATTTGAAAGTATATTGCACACATCACAGCTGCTGTGTTCCAAATTTACAGGTTGAAATCCTACCCCCTAAAGGTGATGGTATTAGTAGGTGGGGCCTTTGGGAGGCCCTCATGAGCAGGATCCCTGGAGAGAACCCTACCCCTTCTGCCATGTAAGAATATCACGAAGATTCTTCCACCCAGAAGAGAAGAGGGCTCTCACCAGACCGTGCTGGAACCCTGACTTCCGGCTTCCAGATTCCAGAACTGTGAACAAGATGTCTCTGCTGTTTATAAGCCACTCAGCCCGTGGTATTTTGTTATAGCAGCTGGAAAGGGCTAGCACAATGATTCTTTACCCTAAAATACACCAGTGTCTCTTTCCTATGAAGAGGGATATTCTCTTAGATAACCACAGTACATTTATCAACGTCAGTCCATTTAACATTGGTACAATTTTTCTTTTTAATCCACCATCAATGTTCCACTTTCATCAATTGGCAAACAATGTCCATTACAGGATTTTCCCTCTGGTATAAGATTGAGTCTAGAACCAGGTATTGCATTTGGTTGTCTTATCCATTTAGTTTTCTTTAATCTGGAATGTTTGCACAGACTTTCTTTGCCTTTTATTATTTGACATTTTTTGAAGAGTACAGTACCTAAAAAAGAAAGAAAGAAAGAAAGAGAGAGAGAGAAAGAAAAAGAAAAAGGAAAGAAAAAGAGCATTCCTCTTCCTCATTTTGGGTTTGTCTGTTTCCTAATAGTGATGCATTCTAAGCTGGAACACTACATAAGTGACACTGAACAATATTATTCCCATCACATCATTAAAATACTAAACTATAAAGATTCCTTCTGTAGTCCTGGGAGGTGTATAGTGGGTCTCATAGTATTTTCTTTCAAAACAATGAATAGCATATAACTCATGAAAACTTCATTCTAAGGTGAAAACCAGCTCCAGAGGACTCCATGGGATCACATTATTTATTAAAATGTTAAAAAAGGTGATAAGACTTCAGAGCTTCCCTAGTGCAACAATCTCATTTTAAAGAAAAGAAACTGAGTCTTACTCTCAGGTGTTAAATGATTTATCTTCCCTCTCTCCTCTCCCTAACTTGTCTCCAGTGGAAATTATGGAAGAGGTGTGGGCAAAAGTTCTATCATCTGCATTTAAACATTATCGCCTCTTGAAAATAATGGATAAAGGGATTAGGATGGGATATAAGACCCTTGAAATATTACAATCCAAGAGATCGTTTTATGTTGAAACCTCTAAACTGGAAGGGGACTACTTTTGGCCCCTGAATGAAATTATTTCTCTCTAGGAGTATATTTTATATCAAGCACACCCCCGCCCCCATTCTCTTCCTTCAGATCACTTATCCCAGCTTATAATTATGTTTTATTTTGTGCTTGTTTAATCATTGTGTTTCTTACTGGAGTGGACCTTTAGGTAAGGAAAAGTACCTGCTTATTTACTTTTCTGTCATTTTGTGCCTTGCATGGTGCCTGGCATATATTATGACTTGGAAGGAAGAGAGAAAGAAAGAAAGAAAGAGAGAGAGAGGGAGGGAGGGAAGGAGGGAGGAAGGAAGGAAGGAAAGAAAGAAGGAAGAAAGGAAGGATTCTAAAGTTAGAGTCAGAACCACAGATAGAATGAGACATTCAAAAAATTTGCACCATTCTTCATTGCTCTCCTATTCTGCTTCTTTGCAATTTCAGTCTGAGCTGCAAATGCCAAAACACTGTGAAATGAAACCTGTCCTCCCGTTGTGTCGTTCGTGGCCTGAGTGTAAACAAGAGTTCCTGGAAAAAACCTAGAGAATGCTTTATAGGATTTCTAGCCTAATTCCCTGGATGTAGGAGGTGCAGGGAATTGAACCAAGTACTCTAACTCTTTGATTCTTCAACAAACAGAACGAGCCTGTCTCTTTCCTTCTCCCTAGGGAGGGCAGAACTGCTGCCTTTCCCCTGCTACAGGCCAGCCAAGGGTTAGTCTCAGGGAAACCCCTGGCCACTGGCCCATGTTCACAACCAAACTGCAGCTGGTGAGAAGGGCTCTCTTTTTTTTTTAGAAGAAATTATTATTGTGTAAAACTTCAAACATACATAATAGCAGAGAGAATAATAGAACAGGTATACCCTTCATGCAGAATTAACTCCTAGGTCTGAGTTCTGAAATCCATCACGAGGGAAGCGTGAGGTTTGGCCGGCAGGGGGCGCCTCTCGACGGAGCGTTGGCTCGCGCCTTCCTGAATCTTCCTGATGCTCCTCTCCCTTTACTGCGAGACAGAAGAGCTGTGCTGGAAGCTGACTCGCCCATAGCTGATGTTTTCTCGGCTCTTCCTGGGAAGCCTGAACTGGTAGCTCAGCTGGTCCCCCAGCCAACCTGCCAGCTCTCCCTTTTCCCTGACACAGGAAATGCTGTGCTCTACCTTGAAAAGCCACATCTCTCCGGTTAATCCCTCCTCATCCTTCAGTTTCCAGTTTAAGCACCATTCCTCTGCTTAGGGAAGCCTGTCCCAGTTCCTAATCTAAGTCCAGCTCCCCTGCTATAAGCACGCATCACACGCATCTCAGTGTGCCAGCATCTGCCACTCTGCTTGGGTACCAATTTCCGAAGATAGCCCATTTGTCATCCAGTAGCTGCTCTCATATTGCCTCCTAATCTGCCCACCATCTTGATCGCAAACTTCTTTATTTCCCTTCTTTCCACCCCATTTCTCCATCCTGTCAATTTCAACATTTTTTTGGAGGAAATTTTAAGTATTTTCTCACCAATGGTTTGGGAACGGATGATTTACAACTTAACCCTCCTCGTTATGGAGGCGAGATTATCACATGACCATTCATAACGTATGTAGTCTTTCATCACAAACACAATAACTTTTTCCCCCTAAAGTACAGTCCCTGAACAAACAGACAAAATATTGAATTTTAGATGACCACATAATGTTGATTTCTTGCAGTCGAAACAAGTTATGGTTTCCTTTTTTTCCCTTCTTCACTCAAGTCACAGAAGATAAAACCTACAGCTTCTGACTTTGAGTTCTGCGTTTCTCTTACCCAAAAGAAAGATACACACTCTAAAAAAAAAAAAAAAAAAAGTTACAGCTCCGTTAGTGAGTGGGAGGCACATAATCACAGACAAAGAAGGAGGGAGTGTTTGTGGGGGTCCTCGCTTTGTGCACAGGGATGAGCTAGGTACCTACAGCCTTTGTCCAATTTAAATTTCACGATGACAGTTTGAGGCAAGCACTGTTTTGCATTCAGGGAAACAGAGACCCAGAGAGAGGCTAAATAACTTGCCCAAGCTGATGTGATTAGCCAGGAGGATAGACATCTGAATTCAGGGATTCCAAGCTCTGCACCATGACCACAGACAGGATGGGACCGGCAGCCACAGCAGGCAGGATGAGGTGTGGAGGACAAGTGTGTGGGGTGTAGAACTCGTGGGCTGGCGGGATGGAGGTGACCCCAGAATAGTGCCACCCTCAGGGGTCTGACCCCGAAGGCTTCCATCACACCTGCTCCTTCAGGCTCACCGTGACCACACTTATTCCCAGACCAAGGGATCCCATTTGGGTTTCTTTGCACAAAATGAATCAGAAGCACAAGCACCTAGGAGGAAAATCAGGCTTTTCTTATCTTCACATTTTCTGGACTAAACAGCCCTCCTAATTTTCCTGAATCTTTTTTTTTTTGACCACATCACACAGCTTGTGGGATCTCATTTCCCTAACCAGGGATCGAACCCTGGCCCTCGGCAGTAAAAGCATGGAGTTCTAACCACTGGACCACCAGGGAATTTCCTTTCCTGAATTTTTATCTGAGGAAAAATGTTGCCCAATTCAAGAGTAGCAGGTCATGAAACCAGAAAGGTTTTCTATTTCTTCAGCATGTTTAGAGCTTGTCTCTTAGTTACAGAGATAAAAGCAGGAGATCCACTTGGCTGGACTCTTATCGAATTCACCTAGTTGAAAGAATGTAATAATTGAAAAAATGTAAAGCCCCCTATGCTGTGATCTTTGTGGAGTGAGGTGAAGGGAAGGAAAGTAATACAAACTTCATTGGGTCTAAGATGTTCGAAATCTTCTTGCGTTGAAACCATTTTATCTCTGTTTTAAACCTTGTAATAGTTGTGATTAAAAATATTTAAATGCTTTAATATGTTTAATTTTGGTAGGGATACGCACTCTCTTCGTAATCCATCCTGAGGATTTCAGCTTCTTTGCAAGGCAAATTTAAGGCTGCTAAGGAGTTGATAAGGGAAACACTGAATTGAAATTTTAAAAAGTATTTTAATAGGAAAGCAGTTGAAGAAAGTTGTTGGGAGAAGCAAAGTGTCTCTCCTCCTTAAGAAATGTGGAAAGTAATTTCCTTCTGATTGGAAAAAAAAAATCTTAGGTGATCTCACATAGCTGCAGCTCATCTTAATTTTTAAATTATTTTTAGATTAAAAAAAAATCCCAAGGAGGCAAACATTCTGTGTGTAGGAATTTGAAAACATCTAATAGTTTTTCTCTAGGAAAAAATTCTGTATTTAGGAGGTGAGAAGTCACCATTCTTTGTACAGTATTACAAATTACAAGGTAAATTTACATTGAAAATAAAAAGATGATAGAAATGACTACTCAAAAGACGTAAAATAAGTAACCCGAGATGCCCAGTAGAATTATATTTTTCTTTAGAGTAAGTTTATTTTCCATACCATTATTTTTTTTTTTACTATCACTCTATTTTTTTCTTATAGATTAAAAATTTATTTATTTATTTATTTATTTATTTTATTTTTGGCTGCTTTGGGTCTTCATTTCTGCACCCGGGCTTTCTCTAGTTGCAGCGAGCGGGGTCTACTCTTCGATGCGGTGCGTGGGCTTCTCATTGTGGTGGCTTCTCTTGTTGCGGAGTACAGGCTCTAGGCACACGGGCTTCAGTATTTGTGGCTCGTGGCCTCAGTAGTTGTGGCACTTGGGCTCAGTAGTTGTGGCTCGTGGGCTCTAGAACACAGGCTCAGTAGCTGTGGCACACGGGCTCAGTAGTTGTGGCGCACGGGCTTAGCTGCTCCACAGCATGTGGGATCTTCCTGGACCAGGGCTCGAACCCGTGTCCCCTGCCCTGGCAGGTGGATTCTTAACCACTGCGCCACCAGGGAAGCCCTCTATTTTTTTCTTGAAGTTTTCCTCTGTTGGATGGTAGGGGGTGTAGTGGGACAAAATGAAAAGAAACAAAAAGGCAAAAACAGGGACAGAGACAGGCAGACAGCAGCTGTAACCTTCTCTCACCTGGCAAAGAGGCACATGGATAGACAAGAGCAAAATTAAAATAATAATTAAAAAAAAAACCCCGATATGTATCAAACTGCTCTGTGGTTGACTTTCCACATTGTTTAGCCCCTTTATTCCTCACAGCATCACTTCTTGAATGTAAGTATTTTGCTCATTTTACAGATGGGGAAACTGAGGCTCAGAGAGACGAAATATTCTTATCAAAGGGCGGCAAACTTTTTCTGTAAACATAAGAAATATTTGGGGTTTTGTAGGCCGTATGGCTCTCTGTCAGAAGAGTTCAACTTTGCCCTTGTAGGGAGAAAGCAGCCATAGACAATACTTAAACGGAAGAAAAAGTAGGTGATGGGCTGAATTTGGTCCATGGGCCTTAGTTTCCCGAACCCTCAGCTGACCTGTGGACACATTTTTAACAAATAGCAGAGTTAGGATTTATACCTACAGTTTTCTGACTTTAAACTCCCTCAACTCACTGAAACATTTTGGACCAATGATGAAACCTGGTAACTCTGGGGACACTTTTTGAGGTGGCTATAGTGTGACCACTGTCTGGATTAAAGCCCGGAGGCCCTGCCACCATTCACGCAACCAAAGAAATGAAGCTAAAGGAAAGCGTTGTTGTAGGGTATCCTGTACATAGGATGACATCTGGGCATGAACAGTCGACTGTAAAGTTATCTAATAAGGAGCACGAATGCCACACCTCAGTAAGCTTGATCATTTCCAGGAAAGCAGGTAGGCACCTGCAAAGTGAAAGGGCAAGACGGCCCCCTGGTTCAGGCGGGTCCCCACCTGTGGACAGACCAGCTCCTGCTCCTGGTGAGGCCCCACCCGTACCAGTGGAAGCGTCTGAGACAGAGTCTTTGGCTGTTTCTCTTCCCTTACGTCCCAAGGTGCTTCTGCAGTCTGCCATGCATGTAAATGTGATGGCCCGCATGCCACCGATCACCTGCTAGTGTCACCAGTATAGACAGTTACTGGCCTATTTAGAAGGATCTGTGATTCAGGGCATCCCTGGGAGAGTAACAGAGTCTGGGTCCCCAGGGTTTAAAATCAAGTGTTAATTCTAATGAAGGCTGCTGTCTACTCACCCACATTCAGAGTTATTCATGCCTAGAGAACTTGGAAGGGGGCCCAGAGGATGCAAAATGGTGACACTAACCCAGGGTAAATAAAATTAACAAGAGTGAGGCACGCAGGGGCGGCAGGTGGCCGGTGTCGGGTGGGTGGCGAGGTTGGAACAGAGCCAAAGATGTGTCCTGGGAGGGCGGGGCGCTGGCATGTGTTGCTCACGGTGACATGAGGTGGCATAAATATTTGTGTCTCTGGACACGAGAGCCAGGAAGGTCTTTTCTGGTAGGAGAGTTGAGAATCTGCCTACATGGAAGAGAAGAAGGTGAAAAGAACGCCCCTGATGGAAGAGGGTCCAAAGCGGAGACCTGGGAGGACACACCAGCTGGCCTGTGTGTGGACACGTGTGTTTGGTGCCTTCGTCCAATGATAAAAGGATAACAGGTTTGCATCCTGAAGGCCCAGACCCAGGTCCTCCCCTGCTTCCCTCCTCTCTGTTCCTCCCTCCACACTTTCCTCTGACAAACACTGGCACCTATTAAGTGCCGGTCGCTGAGGACACAAACGCAGGTCCCTAGAGGGACAGCATGTTGACGTCAGTGGGGGAAAGAGACATACTCCAACGTGGTGAGCAGAGTACAGAGGAGAGAAACAGACTGTACCCCGAGGGGAGACAGCCCAGCCAGAAGCCGAAGCTGAAGGTGTGGCCAAGGCTGGAGTGAGGGCGTTTGCACAGTGGAGAGCTGGCCAGGGAAGCCAGGAGACCGTGGACGTGACACGCCAGACAGGAGGACGGGGGTCTTGCCTGGGAGTCAACGGCACCTTCAGGGGCCTGGCGGTGAGGCGCGTGTGAGCCCTGAGTGGCTGGGAGACACCCCCGGCAGAGGTGGGAGGTCTGGCAACACATCCATGAAAATGGGGGGAAACTCTACCTACTGACCCTGAGCCTCTGCGCAAGTCACCCGATTACACCTGTTCTTCACAGGTTTGAGTGAGGGTCGATGAACTAGTGCTCCTTGACGTATTTGTGAGCAGAAAACTTTCTACAGAAATAGGATTAGCCGCTCCAAAGCCTAGCTTTCCTCTTAATTTTGCACCCTTCTGCCCCCTCCCCAGGAGCTCTTTTATGTCTGGGTTCTTACTGAAGGAGGTTGGCTTCAAGAGAATAACAGGACAGAGAAAGAATAGAATAGGAGGTACAGTTTATAGGGTAAAGACTTTTTCTCTTTACAGATACGAAAGCAATTCTTTTGACAGGATCCAGTTTCTAAAAGTCACTTGGAAATGGGAGGAGAAAATCGTTGGTATTATCTACATAGGTGGAATATGTACTTCATTTTCCTGGGATTAAAAGCAGGTAAAAGAGGAGCCACTCCGTTGAGGGAAGGAGGGGAGGTGGAGATACGCTGGCAGGGGTGCAGCAAAGTCTGAGGCAGGAACAGGTTTCCGTGGCCCCATCTTGAGAAACCCAGGTGACGGGGACAGTGTTGGTCACAGGATTCCCCTTAGTCGTGTACGAGAAGGGAGGCTCCCTGCAGGAGGGCAGGGCGCGGCCTGGGGCCCTCCCGAGAACGCAGAGGGCGAGATGGAGGGAAAGATGCTGGGCGGGGCTGTGCGAGAAGGACCGGGACCAGGGGCTGCGGGGAGCAGCTGCCCCCGGACCGCCTTGAGGCCCTCGGGAAGGACAACGGACTCTTGGTTTATCTGCTTTCCATTTCTTCTTTCCGCTGGCTTCATTCCTCAAACATTTTCTGGCAGAAACGGATGTCCTTTAAAATAAAAGCCCTTTTTACACCATGATGTAGCGTTCTCGAAGGATCCCCAGCGCCGAATTGTGGGGTTCCTGCGGGCTTCAAGGAAAGAGGCCTTCTGGGGGGTGAGGGCTGGAACCCCCCCCCCGCTTCTGCTCTAATTTCCCGGCGCCCTGCCCTTTGGGTTGCCTGCGTTTCACTCTGCAAGGCAAAGGCCGGCTTGCGCTGGGACCATTTAATAATGCAGCAGTAAATTGTTTCTTCCAGCCCGGCCAGGCCTTTCTGGGTGATTTACAAGAAATGACTCGATACCCCGAGGCCTGGGATTTGCAGCGTTATCTGCTCTCACGGCGGGGCTGGCTCAGAAAAAGGCGACCCGCCAGGAAGGGGGTGGGCGGCGGCGCAGGGGGCGCAGAGCCAGGGAGCGGGGCCTCGCAGCCGCCTCCGCATCGCTCGGCGTCTCCGCGGTCCCGGTCCTCCCTGCTGGCCGGCCGTGGGACCCTCTGTGCTCTGTGAGCATCTAATGACTGCGCGGAGAGTGCCTGGGGGAGGGGAGGCACCGCTGCTCTTGTCCCTGCGCTGGAGCTGCCAAGAGCTCACATCACCCGGATCCAGAGTCAGGAGGCGCGGAGGGAGGGCTTTGCCTCGGGCCTGCGGGGCCTGGAGCAAGTTGACGCCCCTCCTTTCCCACCTGCTGGCCCCCCTGCGTCAGGACCCCATCGGGCACAGCCTCCCACCTGGTCCTTCCCATCTCCATCGCCCACCCATAATCGGTGCTCATTTGTGGTTAAAGGGAACTGCCCACAAAGGGCATCTGATCAGATCTCTCCACAGATGAAAACCCTTCAGGGGCTTCCGGCTGCCCTGCGCGTACCAGGTATCAAGCCCTTCCAGGACCTGCCCTTTGAAGACCCTCCGGTTCTCTCCTGCTTCCCCCGCGCCAGCCCCTTCCTCTGTCCTGCTTGTGAAATGGCGCAGGACCCTATGGTCCTTACCCCCCGTGTCCTCTGCTGGCCTTCTGTCTGTGGAAAAACGTTAGCCAAAGAATGAGTTTAATCAGAGAAGTGAGAAAATGCAGAAACAAAGGAAGACAGTCCAAGGAGACCAAATAATAATAGTTTAGTCATTGAGCAAAGTCAAGGACCTTTAGTTCCTCCTCAAGGACTATGGATAACATTCTGAGCCGTATCCTGTGAGCTGTCTTGTAGATACTGAAACCCTCACCAGGTGGAAGAAGGTAACTACGTGATGACCAGGCTGTAGTAGCTGTGACGTAAGCTGCCACATTTCTAAGAATTGGCCTCAAGGAAATGGGAACAAACCAACCCTGGAACTGAAGATTAACTGTACCTAAAACAATCGAGATGACGCTGGTCAGACCACCGATGACCAATTTCAAGATGCCTGTCAGAGCTGCCTGTGCTGTTTCTGTGTGCCTCCCTCCATCTATAAAAGCTTTCGCCCACTGATTGTCGGCATGGGGCGGGGGGAGTTGGCCTTTGGACAGGAGTCCCCCTCGTTTGCCCGCATCCAAAATAAAGCAAACTTACTTTCCAACAACCTTGCCTCTTCATTGGCTTTTGAGCGGTGAGCATCTGGACGCCACTTTTGGTTACACTTGGGCCTCTGTGTCCAGCCCACCTAGCAGACCCCTTCCTCCCTTCCTTCAGCATCTACCGCCACAGGGGAACCGCCAGTACTGCCCCCCTCCACCATGTAAGACACCGAGGGGGGAGCCTGTCTGCCCCTGGGTGCTGTGCTGTGGCTTAATCACACGGACAGACTAGACTCTTAATCTGAGGACTGAGGCTAGGAACTGGGGAGAGTGGCTGTGAATGCACTTTGTAAACTGTAAGAGTTTTACAAATATTAGGGGTTGTCGCCAATGCTCAAAAAATAAAATCCAAAGGAGAGAACCTCACAGTCTGGATATACTGAGGAACATTGTGAAATTTCTTGTAATACTTCTCTGGGTGTGAGCGATACCTTCTTGTCCAAAAGGTAGACTATCAGACCTGTCAAGGATTATTCTGGTCTCAGATGAGAAAATGTCCAGCACTTTGGGAGATCTTAAAACTTGTGAAGGATACCCGGCTTCCAGGTCCTCTGTCCAGGGGTGCAGAGACCAATTCAACCAACCCTTTATAGTATAACCTTATTTTAGAAATAAATGAGCCTTTCACCAGCTCGGGTAAACTAGTTCCATGTGTACCTTACATGATTATAGCAAGGAGCCTCACAACAACTACTTTTATGAATACGAGGGTCACCTTTTAGCTGATCTGTCATATTTTGAGGTGCCCTCAATATTTTGAACCAAAAAACTCTGTTTGGGAAGCCACATTTACTTGAAATGACCTATGTCACTGCTAGTTTGGGATGATTATGGAGATTTAACAACAAAAATCACTAAAAAGATAAAGAAAAAGAAAGGATAAAAAGAAAGGAAAAGCGGGGGGAAAGGAGGTAAAAATTTTAACTCAAATTAGAAATTATTCCTGGAAGTATGAGTTCACAATTAAGTTTTGGCTTTGACAGGGTTGAAGACAAGCTACCCCAAAATATGACACCTTGGCATACTGAATATTTCAAACTGAAAGAATTTGAGAAACAGTAGGTGCAGGAAGGATTTTCTGAACTTTTCCTGCAGCTGGTCATGAGCTCCTCACGTGAGAGGTGCCCTCTCCATCCCAAGAGGAAAGGAGCATCTTCATCTCCAAAGATGGAGGGACTCAAGAGAGGAAGCTGAATGAACAGGCCTTGCTAAGTCTCCCCCAGTTTACTGCATACACATGGCTTATACCCCATTTGTCCTTTCACATTTTCCCATGACTTCCCCATCTTCATCAAACCCAGTATCAAAACACTCAGGTTTATCTGCTTCTTCATGTCTTCACTTCCTTATGAAGGTTCATGTGTCACGTAAAACATTTATTAGATAAATTTGTAAGCTTTTCTCTTGTTAATCCGTCTATTGTTATAAGGACCCCAGCCAAGAACTTAGAAGGGAGGAAGGAAAAGATATTTTTCAGGTCCTACAGCTCTTACAAATCAGCCTTTTAAAGCAACACAGTAAGTGGTTATGAAGATCACTAAGAGCAAACGAGAACCAGCATTAGGGGACAGGTCTCTAGTGAGAGGCTTGCAAACCTGCTCAGAAGCTGTCTTAAACAGATGGGAGGAGGGGCAGGGCTCCCAAAACTGTGCTGGATGACTAAGAAATGGTGACGAAACAAAAAGGTACAATTTCTCAACCTACATAACATTTGACATGCATGTGTGATTAAATTGAGTTAAATAGTATGAATAGACATTCAGCTATTTCATCTCCATCCCCCAAAGTTTATATATTTAAATTGGCTTCAAAACGATTTTAGATCTCCTCCTTTCATTGACAAAATGGAGAATTGCTTTATATAAAGAAGCACCTCAGAATCAGGTAAATACAAGAATCCCCAGTTCCGTCTGTAGCCTGAATTTGGAACACTTTTAGAGGCCCAGATAAATAAGTAGTAATGACCCCTTCATGATCACTTTTCACACTATTGTGCTTCTTTTGAGATTCCTTTGTACTTCACTTGTTCAATTCCACAGACATTTATGGGCGCCTTCCTAGCCTACCTTGGTTCTGCCACTAGGCTAAGGCTGAGAACCCCAGGGAGATCCTAGTCTACCTCTCTTGAATCTTTTGGATTTTTGACCCCTGTCTGGGCCTGGACTTCCATCACGTTTCCCCCTCTGACTGCTCTGTGATGCCTGGGCCACCCCCTTTGGAAAGCCTATCCTGCCCTCTCCCCACTGGCTAGAAACTCCATTTCTGTGCTCCCTTACCTCCTCACATACACCTTGATTTCAATTTTTGAGCTGTTTATTAGTCTTCTCTTTTTGTGAGCTCCACGAAGGTGGGGACTGAGTCTTATTGATTGTTGTACTCCCAGAGACTTGGAAAATGCCTAGCGCACTTGATAATGACTTGATAAATTGCGCTGAATTGAACTGAACTGAATTTGGATTTGCTCTAAATTGGAGTATTGTATGGATGCCATTCTTGCCTGTAAGAAAGAGATACAAATGCCCTGGATCTGGGACTGTATATTAGTGTCCTGGGGCTGAGCTCCCCCTAAGGCACAGACTATATGAAACACAAATCATCAAGATTCCAATGTGCATTCCTTCCTTGACCAAGACATGTCCCTAATAGAACAGAAGTAAATTAAATGCATGCCATCACCACGTGTAAAGGTTTTTCAATTAGGATTTTGTATGCTAGCAAGCAGTAAAAGAACAGTCATTTCCCAAGGCAGAGACCTTTAAATGGAAATGAGCAATTCCAGATTCAAGGTTCTCTCGAAATCTTCTAAAATTGACCAGAAGAAATTAAGGTTTCTAAAATACATATAAGGGTGATTTTGATTGTATTAAGGATACTAATACAATCAAAAGCAGAAACTCTGGGATTATATGTGTCTTAGAATGTTTCAATTAGTACAATACAAGGAACAGTACAATTTGGAGATAGTGATATATAAGTGGTCCAATAGTCATGACAATTACATGACCGCTCTGAAACAAATCTATTTCAGTTTCTTCGGAGTGATAAACTCATAAAAAAAGACTTGAAGCAGATAATTACAAAATAAACATAGCTAAGAAAATGATTAATAGAGAATAAGAAAAAAATAAGAGTGACACCACAACCCTAGGCTAATATTATTATTCTAATTGAACACTTAAATTTATGTCTGAGCTTCCAAGAAGCCAAAGTAAAAAAAGTAAAAAAATGAGTTAAATAATTAAATATTAATTAATTATAATATTAATATACAAATATATAATATGTAAATATTAATTAATAGTTAAATAATTCTCACTGTTGGATAAAAGCAAGTAGTACTTGTCATGGTAAAATATTCTAAAAGTGGTGAACCAGCAAAGTCACTGTACTTTTCATGGGCTAAGTGCTGGGTTCACAGCCTATGGTTTCCATTACAAACTTTGCCAAAAATCTAAGACAGCTTATATATGCAGTAGGTCTGTTCTGCATGGACTTTTCCCCTCAGGAAAGGAGAAAGGGCAGAATGGCCTTAAGATATGAATCAAGCATGGCATGAAACCAGCTTTTTATCAGAGATTAGTAGGCAAAAGGGATGTAAATCATGGACAGATAATGAAGCGGGGTGCGTGTAATATGGTCTCTACTTTGCAAAAAAGAGGAGATTTTTAAACAAAATCGGTGTTCTCTGCAAGGTGGAAGATAGGGAGTTGGCCTTTCTAAGCCTTCAGCAAGGTGCTTAATAGGACACTGAGAGAAGGCAGACAAGAAAACACTGCAGCTGCTGCTGAGGGTAGTGATGGAATGAGGCCTTGCAGGATGGGCCTATTGTGCACGCCTGACACTCAGCTGTTCCTTCTGACTGAGGTCCTGAGTGGGGACACTTGCAACTGGTGTGTGATTTCCACTGTGAGCCCTTCAGGCCCATATCTATTTGATCTCTAGGCAGCAGAGACCCCAGACTGACTCAGCAGTCCTTCCTCTGCATTACCGGCTTTCCTAAGCCCCTCTGGGATGCCCTGTGGTTCGGCAGAGTTGCATCTGCATCTTATGCATTCATGGCAGGGGGAACACGAAAACTTTTTTCAGGATACAGGCTGTGCTTTGGGAGGACAATTGAATTTTGCCCTTACGTTGTCCCAGGGCTATGAAAAGGGGCTACTGGTCTGTTGAAAGCAAACACCAGTTGCACAAATCCATATTGGATAGTGCACACCCCGTATGACCAAATGTGACAGCCCTGGAAACAGCTGCTTAAAAAGTTTAAATATATATTTTGATATAAGAAGATTATTTAATGTGTGGTGGACATGGTCTGAATCAGAACAGATTATTTCAAGTGTCTTCTTTAGCTTTGCTAAGATTTGTTTTTGAAGAAAAATCAGGTGCTGAACAACCTGAAAGAAGACCAATAAGGAACTAGAGGACTTGAACAATCAAGGTATCAACTGGACCTAACAAACGTAAACATATAAACAGACATGTTCTGACATAAATGGAATACTCCACCCAATGACAGTAGAATACACATTTTTCTCTAGGGTGTGTGAAACATTCTCCAGGGTAGACTACATGTTAGGCCACAAAACAAGTCCTAGTAAATTAAAAAAGATTAAAATTATACAAAATATCTTTTCTGTTTACAAGGGAATGAAAGTAGAAATCAATAGTAGAAGGGAAACTAGAAAATTCATGAATATGTGAAAATTAAACAGCACAATGTGCCACAGAGGAAATCATGAGGGAAATAAGAAAATATCTTGAGGCAAATGAAAAGAAAACCAAAACATATCAAAAATCATGGAATGCAATGAAGCAGTGCAAAGAGAAAATTTATACCTGTAAATGCTTACACTGAAAAAGGAGAAAGATCTCAAAACAACAATCTACCTTTACACCTTAAGGAATTAGAAAAAGAAGAACAAACTAAACCCAAAGGTAGCAGAAGAAAATAATAAAGATTAGCACAGAGATAAATAAAATAGAGAATAGAAAAACAATAGGAAAAAAAAATCAATGAAACCAAAAGCTGGTTCTTTGAAAAGATAAAAATAAGTTGACCAACCTTTAGCTAGACTGACTGAAAAAAAGAGAGAAACAAATCATTAATATTAGAAATGAAAGTGGGAACATTATTACTGATTTTATGGAACTAAAAAAGATTATAACAGACTACTATGAACAACTGTATGCCAACAAATTGAATAACCTAGATGAAATAGACCAATCCCTAGAAATGCACAGCCTACTAAGATTGAATCATGAAGAAATAGAGTATCTGAATAGACCTATAAAACTATAAGGGGATTTAATCGGTAATCAGTAACCCCCCAACAACTCTCCCCACCCCCCAGCCTCCCCAGAGCTGGTGGCGTCATTGGTGAAATATACCAAATATTAAAACAAAACAAAACAAAAGCAGCAACCCTTCTCAAAGGCTTCCAAAAATTGAAGAGGAGGAAATACTTCCCTTTATTCTATGAGGTCAGGTCAAGATTACCCTGACACTAAAGTCAAAGATACACCAAGAAAATTACACACCAATATCCCTGATAAATATTGATGCAAAATATCCTCAACAAGATGCTAGCAAACTGAATTCAGCAGCATATTAAAAGGATTATATAACACAACCAAGTGGCATTTATTTCTGGAATGCAAGGATGGTTTAATATATGAAAATCAATCAATGTAATACACTACATTAATAGAGTGAAGGAAAAAAAAAACCCACATGATCATCTCAAATGATTCAGAAAAGCAAGTGACAAAATTCAACACTCTTTCATGATTAAAAGAAACACTTAACAAACTAGGAATAGAAGGAAACTACCTCAACATAATGAAGGCCACGTATGAAAAGCCCACAGGTAACATCATACTCAATGGTGAAAGACAGAAAACTTTTCCTTCAAGATCAGGAATAAAATAAGGATGCCTACTTTTGTCACTTCTATTCAACATAGGATTGGAAGCTCCAACCAGAGTGATTAGGCAAGAAAAAGAAAGAAAAGGCAACCAAACTGGATAGAAAAAAGTAAAACTATCTCTGTTCACAGGTGACATATTATATGTGGAAAACCCTAAAGATCCCACACACACAAAAAAACACTGTTAGAACTAATACATTAATTGAAGAAAGTTGGAGGATACAAAATCAACATGTCAAAATCAGTCACCTTTCTATACACTAACAATGAACCACCTGAAAAGGGGAGGAGGGATGGGGAGTTATTGTTTAATGTGTACAGAGTTTCCATTTGGGAAGATGAGAAAGTTCTGGGGATGGACAGTGGTGATGGTTGCAAGGCAACGCAAATAGACTTAGTACCACTGAACCAAACACTTAAAAATGGTTAAGATGGTACATTTTATGCTTTGTGCATTTTATCACAATAAAAACAATCAGGTGCTGTTCCTAGCTAAACTTAACCATTAAAACAGACGTTGCACAGAATGTCCTGAGTATTACACCTTGTCTGTTTCACTTAATTAGTTACCTGCCGGGAACCCAAAGTTATTTGGGTTTGAAACCCACGTAATTCCACCTTGATCTGTCCTCTTTCTATCCTTTTGCTAGCACCTGCCTGTGGGGTGAATAGCTGTTCTTAGTTACCTGTGGGAACGTGTGGTAGGATGGCAAAAGGTTGGATTTGGGACCCCTGTTTAGACTTAGAATTGAATGCTACCTCTGCCCTCATGAGCCCTATGGCACGTGGAGCTTCAGTTTTCTTATTTGTAAAATAGGGTTAATAACAGTAATTTTATAGGACTTTGGGAGGGTTAGATGAGACTGTAAATACAAAAGCACCTAGTATGGGCCTGTGGGCACCAGAGGGTCCAGCAAATGTTGGTTTCCTTCTTCTTTTGCTTCCACGAGTGATGAATCTTCCTGTGCAAGGGAATGACGCCCGTGCCATGCAATTTCTACACGTTAGTGGTGGGAGAGGACAGGAAGAGTGGTTTTAGTGGTTTGCATAAGGGTGTCCTGTGGTTAGCTAATCTGTAAGGTCCTGGATGACCAGGACTGGCCGTCTTTGTCTTTCATCTATAGGTCTAACATGCTGCTTAATAAATGCTTAGAGAATAATGCGTGAATTTTGTCAACGTGGCAAAATAAGCATCAAAATGACATTCACCTAGCTTTGATGACAGGGAGGGAAAAAATAGGTCATCTGGACCCTTAGGAATAGAATATGGCTTTCAGTACTGCTGAAGATAAGACTTTAGGCTCGCAGAAATCTGGAGAAAAATTAAAGCTGGAAAGAAAAATAGAACTCAAGGATTAAGAACTTATTATTCATTTTTTCCTTCTTGCCGCAATGTTCTCATTTCTTTAAGTTTTTTGGCCCAATTTTCAGAAGCAGATGCTTTTCCCAGGACCTCTGACCAACTTGCTCCGAAACCTACCCCTCCTCCCTGGGCCACAGAGCCTTCTGAGGGTTACATTTTGGGCAGGAACAGCGTTTCTTCTCACCTCTACTCTCAAATTCTAGAGAAGTAGAATGGAAGAAATGAAAGAAGAAAATGAATGCTATCATATCTTTGACTCTGGCTATTATTTTTCTTCCCTCTTACTTTCAAGAGATCTGCATGCTCTATTTCCTACAGAGATGAGAAAAGCACACCCAGGGACTGATAAACTCAAAACTGGAGGAGAGTCTCTGGGCTCCATCCCGAATTCCAGCTGTAGCCCAGACAAAAGAAAACAACCTCAGACAGAAGAACCGTGGGCTAGAGACGGAGCAACAGCTGGATATTTAGCCGACCACTGTGTAAATACATAATTAGAGACCAAATTAGTGTTATTAATGCAGGATGGCTCTCCCTGCCAAGCTGCTGCCATCAGTCACTCAGTCACTTTAAATGCTCCCCATCATCTTTGCAAGTTTCCACTTCTGCCCTGATTGGTCCCAGGGACCTTCCCACAATAGGCCACTGCAGATGTGGAGAGTGAGCTCTCTCTGCTTGTTAACTGACTACCCTTCAGGAACACTTTTCAGGTTCTTAACCTGTAAATCTGCAAAGATAATACCAGAAAAGATATTCTACCAGTTATTATTTTTTCAAAGACGAAGCCCTCTGGAGCTGAAAAACTCTGCTCCCAGAGTCCCAAGGACTAACCGATGTGTGTCAAATGGTAGGCAGGAAATGCTTTTCAAATAGCAGGAAGGGATAATATTGAGAGAAAGTTGCCTTAATTTAAGGACCATGTTAATAACCCATTTCTTTAACAAACCTCTATACTCCAGGCATTTAAAATAATGATAATGTCTCCTTGATCTCAAGTAATAGTATTTTGCAGTGCTTTTTCATATATTATCTTAGTGTAGACGGTGGTTTGATATTTTTCACATGTAGTGTTTAACCTTTGTGCCTATAGTTTCCATAAGATGACTATCTAGAAGTCAGTCAACACCCCTCTGGTGTCTGAGGATATTAATTAAAGTTTCCTCATCTAAACAGAAGATGACCAAATAAAATAAGACGGCATTTTATCTTATGTTTGATTCAAATAGCAGATAAATTTGCGGAGGCTTTATTTATGGCCAGTGAATTCTTCTTTCTCACACTAAGTTCTGCCACCTAGGAAGGCACTAGAATAGTCCAGTGGTTCCAAGCAGGGTCTCCTAGGCACGCTGCCTGGATGGAATCCTGGTGCTGTGACATTAGGCAAGTCACTTCCCATCTCAATTTTCTCATCTACAAAATGGGCACTCAGTTATGCAGCAAATTTTCGTGAACACCCACTTGCAAGTTTCCAATTCTAGGGATGCAGCAGTGAGCAAACCCTAACACGCCCTGCTCTCCTAGAGCTTAGATTTTATGGAGAGAGGATGCCATAAACACCTAATCATGAGGGTGAACGTGTTCTGAAGAAAATTAAACCGGGGAAGGGGGACGGAGAAGGATGGGTGGGGAGGCTAGTTCTCCAGGGTGGGTGGGAAGCCCCCCAGGATGGCATTTGGCAGAGCTCCTGGAGACCTCAGGGGCAAGCCCGGCGGGGTCTGGGGGGGGCAACTGTGCAGAGGGAAGAAGCGCTCGTTGCAAAGTGCTGAGATGGGGCTGCCTGCACGTTAGAGGAACAGCAACGAGGCGGGCTGGGCAGTGCGGCCCAGCGCAAAGTGAAAACGGGGGATGCTGGCCGGGGCGGAGCGCCACCTGCCCTTTCCGTGGGCGGTCATCGCACCTGCCACAGACCCGAGAGCCCGAGACTGCGGCCTCCCCGGCCCGGAGCGCGCGGCGCTGCAGGTGCGCCGGGGCCAGAGCCTGGAGGTTTCGGGGGCGCGTGGCCACCCAGGGCTCCCCTCGCCCTGCCCAGGTCCCGCCGCGATCGGGGCGACGGGGGAGCGCGGCCTTCCTTCCCGGGGCGAGGGGGCCCGGTTGGTCCAATGGGGACGGGGACGGCGGGCGGGTCCCAGGGGGCCGGGGGCGGCGAGAGCGCATCCCCGGAGGCGGGTCCAGCGGGCGGCGGCGTCACCGGCCTTCGCTTACCCGACACCCATCCCGAGATCAAATCGGGAAAAATATCAGCGCGCAGAGCGTGAAAGCCCGAGCCGGGGCCCTGCGGAGCGGCCTGAGCCCCTGCCCGATGGGCTGGGCGGCCCGGGAGGGGGTGTGGCCGGAGGAGAGGAGGGGGCGGGGCGCGCGCGCGAGGGGGCGGGGCGGAGAGGACCCCCGCCCGCGCCTGGAAGGGCTCGTGGCCAGCGCGTGACTTCGGGGCTCCCTCTGCGTGCGCCCCGAAGCTGTGGGAGGGTCCTGAGCAGAGGGTGACACCATCTATCGGGCTTGGGCTTGTGTCTGAAAAAGATGTGTGGTCCCTGCAGGGGACAGGGATGAAGGCAGGGCTGCCGCTTAGGAGGGAGCCGCCGGAATAAGCCAGGAGGCCGGGAATAAAAAAAAAAAAAAAAAAAGAAAGCCACGGAAATGTAAAGTTCCTAATTTGCAACTTGCTCATGGTTTGGATGTGGGGTGGGAATGAGCGAGAAGAATCGGCGCTGAAAGTTTGGGGCTGAAAAACTAGAAGACCGGAGTTCATATTTTCTGAGATGGGATCTTCTTGGGATGACAGTAAAGATAATGACGGGACCTACTTCACTGGATTGTTTTGAGGGTAGAAAAGTCAATAAAGCAAAAGTTTAGAACAGTGACATATAATAAACATTCAAGAAATATTAGCTATTTTCTCTCCAAAGGACATTTAAAAACACTCAGCAGAATAGATACGCTCCATATCCGTTACTATGGTCTATTAAAAAACATACTGAAATAATAAAAACGAACGAGTAAACAATCTGCAATCAGTTTTGTAAAGTTAATATCAGAGCCACTCTTATAATTATATTTTGATTGGCACATACAAGTTTATAGTCAATCTTTTATGTGACTTTCATTGTTCAGATACAGTTCTAAAAATAATAAGGAAATGACAATTTGATAAATGGGCGTCTGGGAGATACTGCTCAGAACTGTGATTTTCGAGCTCAAAAATATTTTTTACTGATCACTGAAAAGAAGGGAGACACTTTCATACACAAAACTGCATTGATAAGTCAAACTCCTTATCCTGATTCCTATGGGAAAGTGTTTACTTAACTTTTAGGTGTGGGGTTGGGGAATTCTTGGGCAAGCTCGTACAGGCTTCATTTTTCAGGTGAAGATCACTACTGAAGGAAAAACAGATTGGGTAGACAGGCATGAAAATTGGACTTTTTTCCCTTTCAACTACTCAGATCAACTGAATAAATCCTGATGTATCAAATGCTACTTTATTATGATGGGATCATACTTTATGAAAATACTTCAAACATTTGAGAAATATTACACTAGGAGAATTAATTTCCCACTACATCCAGAATTATATATTTAGTGTTTTGTCTGAGGTGGATTTGTCGTATGTATGACACATAGATATTCAAATTCAAAATCACATTCAAAAGCCAAATTGATTGCCTTTTGGAGTCTAGCTTTCAGTTTTAGTTTTTAAAGAGGGTAACTGATCCAGAGTTGCCTGTAATTTCAGGTTGGTTTTATAATAAAAATATGCCTTACTTACGTGAGTGGTCTGCAACCTTGAAACGTTATTATCAATGCCCTGAATTTTTAGGTAAGTCATCTGAAGCTTAGCAAGCTGTTTTAAGATCCCTTTTCTAAGGGACAGGGTCAGAATTTGAACCCAGATCTCTGGCTAGCTCAAAGGCTGATACTTTTTAAAAACGACAACAGGATTTTTGGGGGGGGGGGCTCTGTTTAAAGAGATATACATGTTATCAGTTCCTGGTCCAGGAACTGGCTGGGATGCTGGATAAGAGATAGTGAGTGATTCTGTTGGATGTGGAAAGGTTTCCAGAGTCTTAATCTCTATCCATTAAGCATTATTTCTTAGAAGGGTTCTCCTTAACTTGAACAGCTTCATCCACTGGGTACAGCAAGTACTCCCTGCCCTCATTACTATTAATTAACATATATCAAATGTCTACTGCTGTCCTGGGTTCCTTACAGACATATAATCAAAGCCCCCCAGTGCCAGTCAAGCTCTCAGAGGGTCAGCAGGAGAGCCTTCATTGAGAAACTGAATTAATTTTTTTATTGACATACAGTTGATTTACAATGTTGTACCAATCTCTGCTGTACAGCAAAGGGACTCAGTTTTACACATATACACATTCTTGTTTAGTGTTCTTTTCCATTATGGTTTATCCCAGGAGACTGAATATAGTTCCCTGTGCTATACCGTAGGACCTTAGTGTTTATCCATTCTAAGTGTAATAGTTTGCATCTACCAACCCCAAATTCCCAGTTTATCCCTCACCGTTCCCCCCACTATCTATCTATCTATCTATCTATCTATCTAATGCTTTTGAGGCATGTGAACATATGCATTGGGAAAGAACTTCCTTTACTGTGAGTGGACGGATACAAAGGTTATTAACTTATACAGTGTTTGGGGACCACAAGCAATTAATACCACAGTGAGCAGGAAATCAACACGATCTTTGTTTTATCCCTCCCTGAATGGGAAAATGAGAACTGTGTGAATGGGTAAAGCTATGGGGTAAAGGGCAGAGTCACCCTTACAGTCTGTTTCTGTATGGTCAGCCCAGATTTTCATTCTATTGTTTTCATTTTCATTCAATTATTTATTAACTAATAATGACACAATGATTTATTGTGAGTTTCCTATATACCAGACAATTTTCTAAGAGCTTTATAAACTACAGCTCCTTTAATTCTTGCAATAACCCTATGAGGTAGGTATATCATCATCACTATTGTATGAATGGGAAGACTGAATCTTAGTAGGTAGAGTAGCTGGCCCAATAAACTCTGCCAAGTATCGTCTGTTGAAATGGCCCCTACTTGGCCTTTTATGCTCTCCCCTAAACCACTGTGGCTGGAAACCTGCCAACTTCGTTTTCCAGACTCCCTGCTTAGTTGGGGTCCATGGGAGAAAACAGTAGGTGCCTATAACTAATTACCTGTGAAAAGAAAACAGAAACTACCCTGTTTCTGGCAGTGGCAGGTGACTGCAGACTACTGCAGTAGGTGCCAGCAGTTCTAGTACCATTGGAAGATGAGCATGGACCCCGACAGAGGCAAGAGCTAGCAAAAACCCAGGCCTTCTGAAGCACACCTGTTGGATCACGGAAGAACAGTGTGGGTTCAGATGAGTGCTACCTTCCTCCAGGACTCTAAGGCTTTCTGCCATTTCTGATCTCTGGAGACCACCAACTTTTCCATTTTTTGCTCCTTCAGCCCCCAGATTTTGTCCTTTAATTCCCTAATTTAAAATACCTTTATGTTCAAGATACCTAGACAGGTTCGTATTTTCCCAAATGAACCAATATCCTATCCATTTGACCTATATTATCTTCCTGAGCCCACTTTTCACAGTCTAAGTGTGGCTAGATAGTATCTTTTTGGTAATCTCAAAGAGCTGTTGTTGGCATATTCACCATTGCCCTGCTACTACTATGTCTGTGCCACAGCTCTGTAAGGCTGTGCTGGTTCAGTGCTTACAGATTCATAGGGCCCCTATGTCAACAGAGTGACTTCAGATGTTACAGCTGCAAGTTTGATGGAGCCGTGTGAAATATCTAAAATACAATCGAATATCAATATACCATCTATAAGTCTTGAGACTGAAAAAATGCAGAATTCCATACAGTTTAAAGGTCATATATATATATATATATATATATATATATATATATATATACATATACATACATATATATGCAGAATCTGATTAATTGATCAACCTGGGTAGTTGTGGACTTCTATAAATAGACTGAGAAATTAGGTAATGTGTTTATCCTTAGTCCACGGTTGTGGGCTAAGTGACACTTCTTGTGGGTTATGGCATCATTGACGTAGCAATTATAAATAGGACATGAGTCTCATCAGCACTGCCCAGATGAACACAGTGTTGTGTCATGGTTAAGATCTGTTCACTTAACTGGAATGGCAACTGTCTTCCTTAATGGGTGAGAATCTTTCTAATGGGATTTGGTATAGCAGGGGTTAAGAGAAGTAAAATTGTGGAGGTAGCATTTTGGGGCTAACAAAGACTATGTACATACTTAGTGTTTAATGTGCTTGTAATTTTTAAGAAAAGACAATCTTACAACTTCAGTAAGTTTAAAAAAATATGACAGACTACCCAGTACTAGATTTTCCCCTCTTGCCATTAGCAACTAGAAACCTGGACAGAATACATCCGATGACTGTTTCAGACTGGACAAAAGACAGCACAAGCTTGCATCCTAGGTAGAAAGGAAACAAATCAGGTGAGACCGACAACTGCCATGGCTTTTTGCCTGGAGACATTTTCTAAACTATGGTGCAGGAAGGGGAACTCAAGTAGAGCACTGCTTTGAAAGATAGACATTAGTATTCAGGAAAGCTTAGATGGTTGGAATTTGTGGGGAAAGTACTAGAGAGAAGGAAGGATGTAGAGAAAGAACTCTAGAAAATCTGCATAGGCATCCTGTTGAATTTTTTGCTGAATACCAAGCCATGTGTGCATAAGCCAGGCAAAAAATTATCTACGGGGGAGCTGCAAGCTGAACAATTCCCAGAGCTTTCACGGGGCTAGGAGACTGTAAATTCTGACCAGCCCGACATAAAAGAGCTGATGGAGCATTCAGAAAAGAACCCAGAAAGAGCATGCTTTAAAAAATAGGGCTAAACTAGCCCTGTAATATTTGGTACTCCAGACTTGACTTCCTGCTTAAAAAGAAGCCCTGAAAGCATCAAGCTCATCTCTAAGTAAATTAATTGCCTGCCGGGTCAAAATTCAACTTTCTTCTAAAGAAAACAACAAAATTCAGATTCACAATACCCAGCATCCAGTCAAAAATCACTGGCCATGCAAAGATGCAGAAGAATGTGGCCCATAATCAGGAGAAAAACCAGCCAATAGAAGCAGAAGCTGAGATGACAAAGATGATGGAATTAACAGGCAAAAACTTTAAAATTGCTAGTATAAATTGCTTGAGAATATAGAAAAAAGCATGAACATGATGAAGTAAAAAATGGAAGAAATAACAAAGACCCAAATGAAACTTTAGAGATGAAAAATACAATGTCAGAAATTTAAAAATATACTGGTTAGGATTAACAGAATATTAGATCTCAGAAGATAAAAGTTAGTGAACTTGAATATTTAGCAATAGAAACAATCTAAACTGAAGCACAGAGAGAAGAAAGGTTGAAAACCGCCCCCCCACCAAGTCATCCATGAAACAATCATGAAATAATAGAAACCTATCTGTCATACATGTAATTAGAGTGTCAGAAGGAGGGAGGGAGCAGAAAAAAAATATTGGAAGGTACAATGACTGAAAATTTCCAAATTTGATTAAACTGTAAACTGAGATCTCAACAAACTACAGGCAGGATAAACACACACACATACACACCATATACATTCCCCAAAGCACTTCATGGCCAGATCACTAAAAGCTGTCAGAGCTAAAAGACATGTTATATGCACAGGAACAGAGATAGGAATGATGGCTGACCTTGGAAACAATACAAGTCAGGAGACAATGGAATAGCATTTCTAAAGTGCTGAAAGAAAAAAGGACCTGACTGCAATTCTATATCCAGAGCAAATATCCTTCCAAAAGGAAGGCAGAATAAAGACATTTCAAACAACCACAAGCTGAAAGAATTTGTCATCAGTAGACTGGCATTATAAGAAATGTTAAAGGAAGTTTAGGTTGTAGAGAAATAATAACAGATGCAAATTTGGGTCTACACAAGGTAATGAAGATTGCCAGAAATGGTCGATAGTTGAGTAAATAAAAAATACTTCTCATTTTGAATTTATTTAAATATAACTGACTTATCCCATTGCAATATATTGTGGACTTTATAACACATGTGGAGGTAAATGTAGTATGGTAATAGCACACAGACTGGGAAGGGCAGATGAATGTACACTATTGTAAGACTTTTGCACATAGAATGGTATAAAGTAATTTGAAGTCAGGTGCCAATAAGTTAAAGATGCATATGTAACCAGTTTAATGTGTAATTCATTTTGACTTGATTTTTATGTTGAAAACTGAAGTTTATGCAGTTGAAAATACTGTAGATTATTGTATTTATAAATGATGTATTTCTAGGAATTATTTAAAACATTCGGAATATGTTGGATCCATGAAATACTTAAAAAAGAAATTGAATATATTAAATGCACAGATCTAGTTTAAAATATTTGATGCATAATCATTATCTTATTTTTTTCTTTTCTTTTTAAAAAAGCGTTAGACGGAGATTTAGTGAGGTTGACTCACTTACCTAAATTAACACAATATGAAGAGCCAAGACTTCATCTTTTTACTCCATTTTGTTTTTAAACATAACTGACTCTCCACGCCATTATATTTGCAAAAATATCTCTATGCCTTTATTATAAATGTTGTTCTTAACTAATAAGTATTTGAAACCCTCTTTTGTGGAAAAATGAATAAGCAGTTTTTGAGAGGGTGGTACTGTTATGATTAAGTTATATCTTTTAAAAAAAATTAACAGATTTTATTTTCTAGAGCAGTTTTAGGTTTATAGAAAAATGGAGTGGAAAGTACAGCGAGTTCCCATCACCAACAGGCTCCCGTCCCCAAGTTACCCTTGTTATTAACATCTTGTAGAAGTACAGGCATTCGTTACCACGGATGAGCCAATATTGATACAATGTTATTCACTGAAGTCCACAGTTTACATTACGGTTCACTCTTGGTTTTGTATGTTCTATGAGTTGTGATAAAGTGTAAGGGCATGTATCCACCACTGCAGCATAAAATGGAATAGTTTCACTGCTCTAAAATCCCCTTTACTCTGCCCACTCACCCCTCCCTCCCCACCAACCCCCGGCAGCCACTGATCTTTTTACTGTCTTCATAGTTTTGCCTTTTCCAGATATCATGTAGTTGGAAACACACAGTATATAGCCTTTTCAAATTGGCTTCTTTCACTTAGTAATATGCATTTAAGCTTCCTGCATGTCTTTTCATGGCTTGATGGCTCATTTATTTTTAGCGCTGAATAATATTCGATTGTCTGGATGTACCAGACAATCGAATATGATTTATCCATTCACCTAGCGAAGGACATCTTGGTTACCTCCAAGTTTTGGCAATTATGAATAAAGCTGCTAGAAACATTTGTGTACAGGTTTCTGTGCAGATATAAATTTCCACTCTATTTGGGTAAAATACCTAGGAGCGTGATTGCTGGCACATTTGATAAGACTGTGTTTAGCTTTGTAATAAACTGGCAGACCATCCTCCAAGGTGGCTGTACCTTTTTGCATTCCCGCCAGCAATGAATGAGAGTTCCTGTTGCCCCACATCCTCATCAGCTTTTGGCATTGTCAGTCTTCTGGGTTCTGGCCATTCTAATAGGTATGTAGTGCTAACTCATTGTTTTATGTGGCCTTTTAAATGTTATTTACTGGAAATTCCCTGGCAGTCCAGTGGTTAGGACTCTGCGTTTCCTCTGCAGAGGACACGAGTTCGATCCCTGGTCGGAGAACTGAGATCCTGCATGCCACGTGGCACGGCCAACAAAAAAATGTTATTTACTTACATGTTATGAACGATGTGACAGGATCACATGCCTGAGTTGTTAACTCCGGTTAAGAACTTCTGCTCCACCTCCCAGAGGCAGGATTGTTGTAGAAGAAGGATGGAAATTGAAAGGAAAGAGCCAAGCACCCTGAGATGGCAGGGTTGTGCTTATTGAGAGCTGAGGTCTCTTGGTTTTAGAGAAAAGGGGTGTGACAGGCGGTTAGATGGTCCCCTGAAAGTCCTCTTCTCTCCGTTCAGGCACAGATCTCCGCAGCTAGATGGGTTTGCACACAATTGGAAAATAGGCCATTTCCCTTTCCCCTCTCTGCAGCTTCTTACAAGCTCCGACCTGTTTTCTCAGCTTGACCACTCCAAGGTAAAAAGGCACCCACCCCACTTCTTCCTTCGGCTCAGCCCTTGGGGCCCACACAGCAGCAAGTGCCTTCCCACGCTCAATCCCAATAGAGAGAAACCACAGGGAATACAGTGGCCAGTCTGTAACCAACGGGAAAAGAAATATTTTTCTTTAACTAATAAATTAGAAATATCCTGGCTGTCTTGTTTCACCCCACGAAGGCAATCATTCGTAGGTTAAAGGGTGCAGATATACTCTCTAGGTCTGTTATTCTATTTAAGCTTCTCAGCTTTGCTCAGATTCTCTTGTTGGCTGGTAGGCATCATTGTGCCCTGGACACCTGGGGGTACCACCCAGGACTGCATGAGTAGAGGACAGCCTTGGCTGGCTTTCCCAGGACCTCCTTTGGCTTACGGGACTCCAGAGACTTTTGCTCTCTCTCCTCTTGAACACACTTTCAGCTCTGCCTGGCGATCCTCCTGAAGCCATCTTCTTAAGGCTAAGTAAACCATTTGTTTGCTTGCGCTAATCTTTGGATCCTCATTAGTATTTGTATCAAATGAACTAGACAAGCGCTCATCCTCTGCAGTATCTCTGTCGTATTTCTTACTCCATGCACCCATCACCACGTTCTTTCCTGATGACCCAGTTCTGTATCAATTCTTCTCCTCTCCTCCCCTTCCTTCCCCAAGTGGGGAGGGTCTCTTGTTCATTCCCTTCATTCAGCATTTTCCTTTCATTTGTTGGTTCAGTCATTGATTTAACAAGCACTGAACTTCTTCTGCAAGGCAGTATGTGAGGTGCTAACAGCACACAAGGCTGGTGTCAATTCTTGGCCTCATAGCGCTTGCCAGCTCATGGGGAGACCCAGGGGGTAAAAGGAGGACGATAAAGAAAAGTGTAAATTACCTCTATGTGCTTGGAGAGCAGTGCCTCCAGCTGCTGACCGGGACCCGGGATGATCGAGGGAAGACTTCCTGGAGAGAATATGACTAAGTTGATACCCCAAAAAGAGAAGGGATAGAAAGGTGGAAAGGGGAGTCCTGGGAGAATGTACCAGGGAAAGAGAAGAGCTTGTGGGAAAAGCTAAGGACCTGAAAGAGGGTCAGTGTGGCCAGATCACAGGGCGCAGGAGAGTCCTGAGGCCAGGGGTTGGGACCAAGGTTGGAGGGTGTAGTAAGCCCTGCTGCTCGGGCTTTACCCTGAGAGTAACGGGGAGCCAGCGGAGGGCTTCAAGTAGTGCTGTGACGTGACTATGTTCAGGTTTTGGAAAGACTTACTCTGAAGAGTGATAAAGTGGAACAAGAACATTTAAGAGGATGGTTCAGTAATCCAGGCAAGAGAAGAAGTACAAACTAGAGTAAAGGCAGAAGGGTGGAGAGAAGGTGACTGATTCCAGAGATGCTGAACATGAACTGGTGCTCTTGGTGATTAATTTGTTGTTAGAAAGAAGAGAGAGAGAGGAGTCAGGTACATTGCCTGTATTTCTGGCTTGGGAAACTGAGTGGACAACGGGGCATTTACCCACATAGGGGATAATGGAGGAAGACAGTTTTTCTTTTTTAAATTAATAAACAGACTTTTAAAGATCAGCCTTAGGTTCAAAGCACAATAGAGAGGAAAGTACAGAGATTTCCCGCGTACACTACCCCCACACATGTCCATCCTCCCCCACTATCCACAGCCCTCACCACAGCAGCACATTTGTCGCAGTTGATGAACTGACACCTCATTATCATCCAAAGTCTATGGTTTACTAGGGTTCACTTTTGGTGGCATATATTCTATGGGTTTGGACAGATGTATAATGACACGTATCCACCCCCTGAAGTATCATACAGAATAGCTTCACTTTCCTAAAAAATTCTCTGTGCTCCAACTCTTTGTCTCTCTCCCCCAACTACTGATCTTTTTACTGTCTGCATAGTTTTGCCTTTTCCAGAATGCCATATAGTTGGAATCACATAGCATGGAGCCCTTCCAGATTGGCTCCTTTCTCTGAGCGATATGCATTTAAGGTTCCTCCGTGTCTTTTCACGGCTTGATAGCTCATTTCTTTTTAGCACTGAATAACATTCCATTGCCTGGATGTACCAATCATTTATTAATCCATTCACCTACTGAAGGACACCTTGGTCGTTTCCAAGTTTTGGCAATTATGAATAAGGCTGTTGTAAACATTTGTGTGCAGGTTTTTGTGCAGACATAAGGTTTTCAGCTCATTTGGGTAAATATCAAGGAGTGCGATTTCTGGCTGGTGTCATAAGATATTTGTGAGAAACTGGCAAACTATCTTCCACAGTGCTGGACCGTGTCGCGTTCCCACCAGCGATGATGAGAGTTCCCGTTGCTCCACGTCCTCACCAGCATTTGCTGCTGTCAGTGTCTAGGATCTTGGCCATTCTAATAGGGATGTACTGGTATCTCACCATTAGTTTAATTTGCATCTCCCTGATGATATATGATGCGGAGCATCTTTTCATATGCTTATTTGCCATCTGTATATTTTCTTTGGTGAAGTGTCTTTTAAAGTCTTCTGCCTATTTTTAGTCAGGTTGTTTGTTGTCCTATTTTTGAGTTTTAAGATTTCTCTGCATATTTTGGAGAGCAGTCCTTTATCGATATGTGTCTTCTCCAAATATTTTCTCCTAGTCTGTGGCTTGTCTTCTCGTTCTCTTGACATTGTTTTTCACAGAGCAGAAGTTTTAAATTTTAATGAAGTCCGACTTATCAATTATTTCTTTCATAGGTCATGCCTTTGGTGTTGAAGACACAGTTTTGAGAGAAAGATGAGTTCAATTCCGTGCCTGTTAGAGTTGAGTCCCCTTTGGGCGCCTGTGAGGAGGCCCCCTTGGGTGCCCAGTTGGTCACAATACACTACACTCAGGAGAAAGGGCTTGGCAAGTTCATCAGGGCCCTGTCTTTCCCCTGCTTGCCTCCCCAACACTCATACGCCTGGATCTGGACTCCCAAGGAAGTGCACTTCCCCTCTGGAGGCCTCCTGACGCTTCCTTCAGCGACCTCCTCTTCAAAAGTAGCATGGCCGCATTCACAGACAGGAAAAGTGCTGTTCCCTTGGCATTTCAGGGCCAATTTTCAGTCTGCCATCAGGCAGCAAAGCTATCTATGTGCACTGTTCTCAGGGGATAGCTTGGCTTTCCACCAAGAGATTCTGGGCTGTGGATTCCTGAATAGGGAATGGGAAATCTGATTTTCAGCTGCAAGATGGTACGTGAGAGAGAAATGGTTTGATGTGGATTCTCAAGGGCCTTTGGCTCAGAGGAGCCAATGGATTTTCCACCACAAAGAGGGAAGATGGCAGCATGTGACAAGGCAGCAGAAGACCCCCAGGACACCCGAAACGGGATAGTGCTTGGCTTCCTGCCTAGAAATAGGGGACGAGATGGTGTCCCATGAGAGCCACATGGAGTGCGCCTGGCCAGTTCTTCAGCCTCTGGATGGGGGCTTGTCTGAGCCTCAGAAGCTGTCTGTAGGGACAGCCACTCAGGCTCCAGGCTTGGGTCAATTAATAGCTAATGATTAGAGGTGAAGCGGAGATGAGACTCTGTAATTAACCACCTGAACAGAAGCCTCTTCCTGATACCTGGACAACTCTAGTTATTGACCGTAGAAACTGAGATCACCTCCTGGGAGAAGCCTGAGTCTGACCTAATATTTATCCCCAGTAGACCAAGCCGTAAAATAGGAGGAACCGAGTTGCCATGAAAGACTAGGGCAAAGATTTCTTATTTCTCTTTTCCCTTGTCCTTAATGTAAATCAGTGCTCCTGGGCAAGTTAAGATGTGGAAAATAAAGTTCCATTTCTGCAAACTGGAGTGTGGGAGTTTGCATCTTCTATACAAGTCCCCGTGTCACTGCTGGAACATGCAACTCTTTCTTCGGACTTTCTTAAAGTCCATACTGTTTAATCACAGCATCCTTCCGGAACTTTATCCATCCTTCCCTGACTTTGGTGCTATGACAGCCTGCCAGTCCCAGCCTCTAGTAAGGCATCTGCCTTACCTTGTTCCCTGACAGCACCTCTAGCCCTTTCAATGTATTTCAATACCTGTGCGGGCCTTTCGTTCCTGCCTTTAGCCTCATGATTCCTTGACTTCTCGTTGTGAAATCTTCATCTCATTATAGCCACAAAGTAACGACTTATTGTTACACTATACCTCTCTGCTTTCAAACGCTGGGAGTTGGCATGCCCCTCTCTCTTTCCCTTTCTACATCCTAATTCAGTCTTCAGGATCCAACCAACTTTCACTATTCAGTAACCCGCTTGCCGTCTCATTTACTTCCCCGTCCAATTTGGATACCCTGGTCAGCCACTTTAACGTGTCTTCATTACACAAGGCTTTCCTAGCATCTTATTGTACCCAATTTTCTAACATTTCATATCATTCATTCTTAATTTTTGCTTCTGGGCTACAGATTATTGCCAGAGAAGATGCTGGAACTTTGCCCACCTGCTCTCCTACGCATTCATGTTCACTTCAACTGGGTGTGCATTTCTGCTCATCAATCCCGTCCTTCATATCTTTTTGTTTCTGGTGTACCTCCTAAAGTAATTTTCAAAATAATTTTGAAAGTCTGTGTATATCTTCACACATTTTGAAATGGACGTACAGAAGTTTTCAGCAAAAGTTTAACTAGTTAAAAAAATATGCACTTCCTGGCTTATTGAAATGTTGACATTTTAAAATAAAAGCATTGCCTGGCTCCCTTAAATGAATCCAGTGTGAGAGAAATACCATGGTAATCTGACACCTGGCATTATCCATTTAAAATGAGTGTGCTACCCATCAAAACACACCTACAAAGCCTTTTTAACAGATAAAGATTTCACATAATTCCTTTTATTTCTTGAACTCATATTCCACTCTGCTTCCCCCAAATTTTGTCCTAATGTACTTTTGATGCTTAATGTCATTTATTCATCACTCTATCAGACCTCTATACAACAAAATACATAGGTATCTTATTTATTTGTTAATTTTTGTTTACTATGACTAAAAGACTCTTTGTTAACACATTTTTTTTTTCTGGATAGGGTTATCATGAAAATTATCATAAGCACAGAGCTGCACAAAACATCCTCAATGTATGGCAGAGTTTAAGAAATATTTATTAATCAAACATTTTATTGGAAAGGCATCTCTAAATTAGACGGATAGGAATGGGTATCCAGTTACTTAATGAAGGGAACTGTTGAATTTGTTCTTTTTTTTTTTTTTTTTGTGCACTTGAGTTTTCACACCCAGGCAATGTATGGGGTGAATGAGAGGTTTGCCTACCTTTGAGGAAGGGAAGGATGGAGCGCTGTAAGGGGAGTGAGGAGAGAATAGCCCCACAAGGACTTTCTCTAGCAAGTCACGAGGAATTGGAGGATCCAGAATCAGTTTCCTTCAAGCATCCATGTCTCATGCTCCCAGGGTTCCTGGGATCCCACTTTAAAGACCCATGTCCTGAGCTCTCCTCTCCCCAAGCCCCAGTTCCCAGACGGTGAGGAAAATGGTCCAAGGAGATCTTTGTTTTCCATCCTTGCGACCGCAAAAGATCTAACCTCCTTCCTATCTTTTCTTTCTCCTTCTTGGGAAAATACACCCTTACTTGTAAGGTTAATTTATTCCTTTTCACAAATGTTGGGTTGTTGTTGTTTTTTTTTTTCCACATTTTTAATTGCATCCTCTCTCCCACAACCATCTTCAATATCTTTCTTTCCAGATGCCTTTCCTTCTGCCAATAAACTTGCCAGGTCTCTCCTAATTGCGTGTTTCAAAATTTTTTTTAATTAAAACATTTTTCATTTGATGTTGCTGTCTCCTCAACGTATGTGCTCTTCGCCTTCTCTTTGCAGCTTTGATTTGTGTATCAATTGCAGTGCGTCTCATTTCTCCCAGTATTTGATCTTCCACCCACAACCTGCAATGATCAGCACTTACGCTGCTTGCTAGAGTTTTGCCGCGTTGTCCGTTCCCCAGGGTGCACTGATCACACTCTCGAGATGTCCTCCCTTTCAGATGCCAACCACCTGTCTCATCTTCCTGCGCCTCCACGCGCTCTGCTCCTGGGGCACCCAGGCTGCTTCTCTTCCCAAGAAGTGTATCAAAGCTCTGCTTGATCTTGGGGCTCTCCTCCCACTGGGGAATTCTAACTCACTCTGAAAGTCTGCTCCTTGTTCAGAAGTTCAGCTAATGTATTTTTAAGACTCTCCCTTGAGACTTCATCTTTGACCCATTTTGAAGTGTGTTGTTTAGTTTCCAGGAATTTCCACCTGGCCTCCACTGACAATGCAGGAGTGAAGGGATCAGCTGGACTTTTTAAAATTTACTTATTTATTTTTTATTGACGTATAGTTGAATTACAATGTTGTGTTAATTACTGCTGTACAGCAAAGTGACTCTGTTATATATATATATATATATATATATATATATATATATGCATTCTTTTTCACATTCTTTTCTATTATGGTTTATCATAGGATATTTTTTTTTCATTGAAATTTGTGAACATTATTTACAGCCGTCCACATGGTCAATTTTCTTAAATATTTTATGTATTTTTTTTTTTTAAATAAATTTATTTATTTATTTTGGCTGTGTTGGGTCTTCGTTTCTGTGCGAGGGCTTCCTCTAGTTGCGGCGAGCGGGGGCCACTCTTCATCGCGGTGCGCGGGCCTCTCACTGTCGCGGCCTCTCTTGTTGTGGAGCACAGGCTCCAGATGCGCAGGCTCAGTGGTTGTGGCTCACGGGCCTAGTTGCTCCGCGGCATGTGGGATCCTCCCGGACCAGGGCTCGAACCCGTGTCCCCTGCATTGGCAGGCAGACTCCCAACCACTGCGCCACCAGGGAAGCCCCTATCATAGGATATTGAATATAGCTCCCTGTGCTACACAGTAGGACCTTGTTGTTTGTTTGTTTGGTTGGTTGTGGCCGTGCCGCACAGCATGCGCGATCTTAGTTCCCCGACCAGGGATCGAACTCATGCCCCCTACAGTGGAAGTGTGCAGTCTTAACCACTAGACCTCCAGGAAGTCCAGGATCTTGTTGTTTATTCATTATTCAAGTCCTCCACAATTTGGCTCCATCTATTTTACAGCACCCTTTCCTGTTACTGCTTGCAACAAAAACCCCATTTCTGGACTAAGTTAACGTTCCGTACCACTCTCTGAATATTACCTTGCGTCTTGCTGGCTTCGCATGTTTGCTTATATTTAGAATTCTTTGACAATCAGTTTTTTTTGTTTGTTTGTTTTTTAGTTTCCCAAATAATGGTTGCAAAGTCATTCTAAGGCTATTCTATTTCTTAGAATAAAATTGTATTTGAACAAAATTGTACTTGAAATTATGGAAATTTAATAAGGAGGGATAATTCTGGGGGAAGAGATACAGCCTAAAAAGAGTGTTCAGGTGAGTGTCCACAGTTTGGATTCCTAACGAGGTGTCCAATTCGTCCCCAGCTGTGCCTCGAGAGTGTGTGATGAATGTCTGTTGCCATCTCAGTAAATGACTTCATAGTCAATTCTCACTCATGTTCATTTGCTTTGAGAAAGTGAGTAAATTCTTCATATTTTCTGAGTTTCTTTTCAACAGGGCTAATAATGATTCATTTGCAAAATGCCTGTGGAAAGAAGATCTCATATCTGCAAAGGTTTTTTTTTTTTAAAAACATAATTAATAACAGCCTGGCATGAGGTTTCACAGAATATTATTACAGTATTTAATCTGAGAGAACAAATACATCTAATTGAGGCCTATTAAATAGAGACGAATAAAAAATTCTTTTCTGGAAACCAAAATACATTCAGTAAAAATTATTAAGTAGCAAATTTAATGCAAACAATTCCATTTTATTGTAACCCTTTGAATTTACATTGTACTCCTTTCTAAATTCAAAGAATTTAATTGAATGATTTTTTTTTTTTTTTTTACAAAACCAACATATAATCATCCAGTAAAATCTACTGGTTACTAAATGAATCATAGAATAGTACTTCTGTATGTTAGGTTTGTATATGTGTTTATAATTTCTAACATGGAATTTCACCAGTTAAAATGCTACCTGTTTCTTGCTTTGAGTGGAATTTTGATCTTTGGAGGGATCACTCCAGAATTCCAGTCCCTTTCTCTGTACCTCTTATTAATGGTGGTTGGGAAGACCCTTTACTGACTTCCCTTTTAGGTCACAGGTGGACCGGTCTTGAGTGAAAGCCCTTGGCAGTGGTCCTCACACTGGGGTCCTTGAACTCACTCTATCCTTGGGAGACTTGTGAAAATGCACTTTCCCAGGCTCTAGCCACAGAATCAGAATATACAAAAGTGATCTTGAAGTCTCCTTTTCAAAAAAAACCACTCTAAGTAAAATCAGAGCTCATTAGCATTTATGAATCACTGGTCTGAAACACGACAACCTGTATTCTCAAGTATGGGATTTCTCCATGCATAGCACAATTAGGCTCACCTGCCCACATGTCTGGGGGCATTAGACATAGCATGACTATAATTCTATGAATGTTGCTCTCTGTGTCTGGGTCCCACAGCTGCTGGGAACAGAGGACAGTATTTTACTCTTCCTCTTGTCAATACTCATGGTCCTTACCTACTGTGCACCTGTGTACTGTTGTGTGTGATTGATTACTTATTATATTATTTTGCATGAGTTATAGGTTCTTAGGTTATTGTTTTGATTTGTATAACTTGTGTGTGTATATTTTGTTTCCCTGACCAGATTTTATACTCTTTGAAGACAGAGAGAATGGCTTGCTTCTTTAATATTCTGGACCAGTGCCTTGCTCAGAGCTCTGAGGCCAGCAGGTATCATGAAGTGCATTTTAACAGACTGGTTTCCTCATACACATACTCAGTTTTTGAAGAACAAGTGTGCCCTGGGAGCTCTGAGGTAATGCAGTGACTGGATGTCCATGTATAGACCACCTGACGAGACACAGAGACAGCACTAAATGCACGGCTCCGTCGGCACCTTGTGGGAGGGAAGGGGCCATTCTGGTAGAGCCTTATCAGCATCCGGGGGAGACTTGCGATTAATTAAAAATGTTAGTGATCATCAGTGCCTGCGAGTCAGGGGAGACGGTTACTCAGCATCTGCTCTAATTTTAACTTAAATGCCAAAAAAATTTTGCCTATATTCCAGTCACCTTAATGTATAGTTATTCCAGGAACATCTCAGAATAATAGATGACATTTCACTGAAGCCAATTAGCATTTCCTAAAACCCCAAGGATGCTTTAGTTTCCTCTTCTAAAAAAATTATACTCTTTTTCTCTTAAGATGGTAGTGTGTGTGTGTGTGTGTATAGTGTGTATACAAGTGTGTGGACCTTTGCAAGGCTACCTGATTTTTGGCTCTAATGAGGGGAGAGCATATTCCACTAATACATGCTAATTAGTGAGTAGCATTTAGTTGCAATTATGAAAACCGAGATCCTGTCCAAGATGTAAGGTTTTATATCCTTATGATAACTGCCTGTCAGTGATCAATAAATTAGTATGTTTGCTTGTGTTGAAAAGTCGGTTTTTAACTTAATGTTTTAAACGAAGTTTTGCTGAAGGATGTCATGAGAAGCAGCCGTATGAAATGTTCCACTACCTTTGTTTACAGAAATGCCCTCTATGTGAAGATGTGGGTCTGAAGTTTCGTTTAGAACTTAGGCAAGGAGGTACTTTGGCTCCTCTGAGAAACTGACACTCTTATTCCTTTATGAAAATAGGAACTGTGTAATTGACAGTGTCCGGCTTTTTGTTTGGTTGCCAAAAACTCAGAGCTAAATTTAAACCTGAGCTGTGCCAATTATGTAGAGATTTAACAACTGAATATCTATGTTCTTTCATCACCTAGTCTTGACATTCTACTCTTATTATTTTTCAGACTCCTACCTGGAGTCCTTCATGGAAAATGTGGAATGAATACATTAATAAAACAAATAAAATAGGATTGTTGCGTTGTGATGAAGAACAGGGAGATATTGGACAAATCATAGGACCTCAATTTTCATCTGCAAAATAAGCACCATGATACTTTCCTACCTACTGCATAGGAGGGCTGTGGGGATTAATTTAGGCCAACTCAACTGTAAGGAACTATACACATGGTATTTTTGTAGAGAAGGTCCAAGCTTTAAAGCCTGAGCTATATTTGCTCTAAGGATTCAGACATGTCATTAGGGTATGTGGGGCAGGACAAGATGAGAAGGATAAGAAGAATCCCAGAAGGGAACCCATCCCAGGGGAAGGGAGGATTAAGGTGAGCTCAGTTGTTGCCTGGGATCAGTGGATCCCTATCGGCAGGTGGAATGGTCTTAGAGTATGCTAGCCTTTTCATGCCATCCTTTCCAGGGCCCTGGGGAAAGTATAAAAATTAGAACTGCTTTCACTGAAATCTCTCTAAGATACTGCGAATGTAAGGGGACCCTTTTGTAACCAAAGAACGGCACAAAATATAAATATACCCTTGCTGCTCCATTTCCTCACCTATTTTTGTTTTAACCTTTTCATTCTTCTTAGTTGATTTGCCAAATTGTCCCCAGTTGCTCTACAGAAATGACTTTGAAAGGTTCCGTGATGTCCACCTAAGAGCAAAAGTCCACGGTTTCATCTTTCTGGCCTCTGGGATGCGGCAGCGCTCATCGCTTCCTCTTGGAAATGCTCTCTGTCGACTTTGGGGGCACCATCCTGTTACTTCTCTGACCATCTCTTCTCCTCTCTCGCCGGTTCCCCTGTTGCAGCCCACACTCCAGAATCAGAGGGAAAGGGACTGAGCCCTGACACCTGCCCCTTTTCACCGTACACACGTTAGGATGGTGTGTATCCTCTTCGTCACGTTATGCATACTATGACTCAGAATAACAATGAAGGTTATTTATTGATTAAGTTTTTTTTTGATGTGCACCATTTTAAAAGTCTTTATTGAATTTGTTACAAATTGCTTCTGTTTTATGTTTGGTTTTTTGGCCACCAGATATGTGGAATCTTAGCTCCCCGACCAGGGAGTGAACCCTCACCCTCTGCATTGGAAGGCAAGGTCTTAACCACTGGACCGCCAGGGAAGTCCCTATTTATTTTTTAAAAATAGAATATACTCACATCTAACAGACCAAATTTGTATTTTGAGATGCTTCCTTGAAGAGGAGAAAAAAGGAACCAGCATGTGGAGAATTGCACCCAAATCTAGATACCCCCTCAGAATTTACAGACACATATAGAAATATTGTTTTTGTAGAGCTATTCACCCATCCATTCCTGGCTAACGTACCACCAAAATTCTGATGACTCTAAATCTGTATACTCTAAATCTGTATCTCCATTCCAGAACTCTTTCCTGATTTCTAGACTGATACTCCCAACTGGATCACAATAATTGCACATCCCTCAGGAACTCAAACTCAAACTCCTTATTTTTTCCCCTTGAATATGCTTCTCCTTCTATCCTCACGCACCCACCTGAGTTAGCCTAAATTCGTTCTTCCTCTGTATACCCCACGCTTGGCCACCGAGTTGCTTGTATTCCTGTACATACTTTTCAGATCTGTCCCTTCCTCTCAATCAACGGTCTTCACCCTTCGGTGAGCATCAGAGTTCCCTGCAGGACTTGTCACAGCATAGAAGGCTGGGTGTCATTCTCAGAGTTTCTGATCCAGTGCGCCCAGGGTGTGCTGAGAATTTGCATTTCTAACAAGTTCCCAGAGATCCATGCTGCTGGTTGAGGGGGTGGGACTGTGCAAATCACGCTTTGAGAGTCATTGGCTCAAGTCTCTACTAATCAGTGCCTTCATCTTTTCGCTGCTCCCTTCTCACCTGTGCTGGCTAGTGGTCCCCTGCTCTTCCTTTCCCATCTCCCAAAGCTCCAGTGCATCTTCCGTATCAGTGCTGTCCAGAGAGACTTTCTGTGACGACAGGAATGTTTATCCCGTTCCATCCAGTACACTAGCCATTAGTTACATGTGGCTACTGGGCACTAACTGAGGACCTGAGCTTTTAAGTATTAAATTATTATTTGATTTTCAGTATATGTAGTGATTACTGGATTGGACAGTGCAACTCTACATCGTTGGCAGACTATTCCAAGACAAGAATCCATTCATATGTCTCCTTTGTTTCAAATGCTCCGGTGGTCCATACTGTCTACAGATTAAAGATGGATTATAGTGTCATCCATTCGTGTTCAGCTTTGAAACCAGGAGGACCTTATTCAAATATTGGCTCCAATACTTAAGAGCTATATTGCTTTAGGCAAGAAAGTTAATCTTTGATTCTCAGTTTCCTTGTCTGTTCATGTAAATCCCTTATCATAGCGATCATAGCAAGTGATCAATAAACAGAACCCATCAATTATAATGAGAAATTGATAATTATTAGTAAAAAATGGTAGTAACAGTCATAATTATTCCAAACTCCTTTGTAAGGTATTACAAGTCCCTTTATAATTTAGAGCTTGCCTCGCTTTCCGATTTAATTTTGATACACCTTATCTTTTACCTTAACTTCCAAACTCTCTAAACTGTTTGTATTTTCCCCAGATACTTTCATCTAATTCATGCTTTTGTGCCTTTGGTTGTGTTGGTTCCTTGCTGGCCTACCCTGATGTATACAACTTTTTCATTAAGCCTAAGGGGTTATCTTATCTATGAAATCCTTCTTCTTTGTCCTGTCACATTAGGTAGAGCTGACTACCACCTCCTTCTTGTCTGAACAATGCACAACTTCTATCACAGCACCTGTCAGCTTTAGTACGTGTATCTGTCCACATATATATCCTCCTCCTCAACTGTGTTTCTGGAAAGCATTTCATTTCTATATTCTCAGGACCCAGCACACCACCCATTGCAGCACTAAATACCTAATTGTTGAGGGGATGATGGGCCAGGTCCTATGAAAAGGTAAGTTTTGATAGTTTCTTGAACTATAAAAAAACCATTCAAATCTTTGGTCCAGGATTTGGTCCTGAGCAGCTGTGTGACCTTCGTGAGATGCCTCACTTCTCTGATCTTTTCCAGTGGGACACTGGAATAGAGGAATCTCAAGAGTCCATCCAACTCTCACACACTCAACCCTCAGTGTCTTCTGCAGAGACATTCAAAAAAGTTGTTTTTAGATTTTAAAAAAATTAAAAAAAATTTTTTTTTGGCCACACCATGCAGCATGTGGGATCTTAGTTCCCTGACCAGGGATTGAACCTGCACCCCCTGAAGTGGAAGCGTGGAGTCTTAACCACTGGACTGCCAGGGAAGTCCCTGCACAGACAGTTTATTTTAAAATTCTGCTGTATTTCACTGATATGTGATATATTTTTTGGCCCCAAGAAAAAAGAAATACTGAGCTTTTTGGGAATGAGGATAAAGATTTAAAATGATTACTTATTATTGTTTTCTTGTTTTAGCTCAAGTAGATACCTCAAACATTTACAGAAATTTTAAACACTGAAAGTAAGAATTCAAAACCTGACGAAAAAGGCAAGGACATAGCAAAATCTGCAGGAAGTATTCAGGAAATAGCAAGTATCCTGGGTGGCTAAGGCACTGGGCATGAGCAGAGGCGAAAGACTGGAAAGCCAGGCTGGGCGTATTGTAGAAGGGCTGCATTGCCAGGCAACGTAGTTTGTTCTTAATTCATCAGACAATAAAGAGCTGTAGGAACGTCAACCTGGCTGCAGTGTTTTGGATAACTCGTATCGTGAAAAATAAAGAAGAGAAACATTTTTCAACATTGGGTCCTGAAATGAAATACGAGGAGCCTGAACTAGTACGTTGGTAAGAATTGAAAGAAGGTCAAGAAGACAAATATTGCAGCAGACAAATATTCTGCCCTTGGATACTGATTAAATGAGGGGGGAGAGAAAGATGATGACAAAAGAGCTCGTATTTCATGTCTGCATACTAAGGAGGAGAGTGGTATCAATCCCAGGAATATGGAAACCAAGAAGTTTGGCAAGAGTACTCTTTTGGATCCATTGACTTTCAAATAATAATGAGGTGTTTTACAAGAATGCCTAGTAGGAGTCCGGAAATTAAAAGAGGCGTCACCTGAAGGCAAGCCTTAGGACTGGGCCTTTGAGAGGGCCAAGAAAGGATGCAAGCAGAAAATCTTGAGTTGAACATCAAGTAGAATCCGAGTGTTAGATTTGAGGAGGACCTCAGAGATCAACTAGATTAACTTTCTCATTTTCTAGACAAGGAAACTTAATGCCCAGACTACAAGGAAGGCTTAAGGAACGTACTTAGATCCTCATATTATGATTTACTCTCTATAAATGGAGGAGGGATTTGAGGCTACTTGTTAACAGATAAATCATAAAGTGGTTTTGCTTCTGCCAAGGAAATATTTCATCGTTATCTTTTTGATTCAACAAGGAGAAGTGCTCTTGCCTGAAAGGCATACTTTCTTGGTTATCCAAAGTGTTGTTTTTTCCTGTTTTTTTTTTTTTTTTTTTTTTAAATAAGACTAGTTTTAGGTGCCAGATTAAAATGGAACTAGTGACTATAATATGGCACTAGTGCTTAGAGATGGGGATAAAACTCAAGACCAAGACCAAGGCTAAAGACTAAAACTCAAGACCAAGACTTTTTTTTTTTAGAAAAAAGCAGATCTCATCCTTCTGTTTGCTTTCAAATACTCAGAGCTGTAATTTGATAGCCCAAAGACAAGAAAAGAAAAAAATAAATAAAGCTGACACGCTGTGTCCTGAACTGTTAACTGAACAATGTGGTCTACGCCCCTTGGCCAAGCCATTTGAAGGAAAGATGCATTCTTTGCTCTGGCGGGACACCTTAGGTTCCGAATCGGTTTATGTACAGTTAGAAGTCTGATGGGCACTGAGTTACTAGAAACTTCATCTTTGCACAGTATTAGTTCAGTCAAGAGTCCCTGTCAGTCACCTGAGATGGAAACTGGAAACCCCAACAGATTCCTTTACTTCTCTTTTTAGAAATTAAAAGCTCAGGAAAACATGTCAGGCCATAAAATAACACATAAAGAAACCATAAAAATTAGTAGGTCTGATTCTGAAAGTTAAACTTTTTTTTTTTAGCATGGTGCAAGGCACTGGATCCCAGTTGAAAAGAAAATACATCAAGAGAAAATACTTGCTATGTGGGCCATTAATAGTTAATATTCTTGACATTCAGAATAGGATTACAGAGCAACAAGTAACAGAAAATTAGCCCTAGGAAAAACAATCAAATAAACATTAATAGATAGATATTTTGCAAAGGAGAATTAAAAGTTACCAAAGACCATAATAATCTTAATATTAATCAAGAAATGCAAGATTTGTTCTCTTATTGCCACACCTGTCCAATGGTCCAAGCCGGTAATCTTTGGCAAAGATTAAGAATAATGATAATATACAGAGCTGGGGAAACAAGAACACTGTGAAGTGGGGGTGGAGTGGGAATAAACATTCTTCAGAAAATTTGGCAATACATGTATTTTATTTGAAGCTGCAAAGTTCATGGCAATTTATTCCAAAGCAATAGAAGAGTAATACATATTTTGAGTAACTAAGTCTGACCTTGGGAAGTCATCCTGAGGTTACAATCAGACATGCAAACAAAATTATATGTAAAAGGATTTTTGTTGTAGCACCATTTATTGGTGAGAGACAGGAAACAACCTAAAAATCCAATATTAATGGACAGAGCTATGGGATTTTGACCCACTACCACTCTCCACCTACACCACAGTTGAGTCAGCCCCCCCGGCTCCAAAGCTGATGGTTTCCATTTCCAACCTCAGGCTGGTAACACCAGCAGAACTCACTTTCTGAACTGGGAGGAAGGATGCGGACAGTCCACGTGAAGAAGGTCACAGACGCCCACTGCCCTTGCCTGGAGCTCAGAAAATTTTCAAGTATAAGTGCATCTCAGTTTGCTATCTGCCTTTAGTCAGTTTGCAGAATCCTAAAATGTTTTTTCCAATTTTATACTTTTTTTTTCCTGAGTGGATTTGCTGAGCTCTTAACCTCACCATGGCTGGAAGTTCAAGTCATCTATTGTTTATGTAATAAACAAATCATAAAATTAGATTTTAGGGCTGTTGGAAGAGCCTAATGTAAAGCACTGTTTTGGGTCTGTAAGGCCGTTTCTCAGAGTCGCAAGTGGTGGCATGTCCTTCCATTGTCACTCTCTGATTTCTTGATCTGTGTACAGGGCTGCCCTGGCTGGTTCACCGTGGTTCCTTGTAATGTCATGAGGAATACATAACAACCATGTTTGGTCTCTAGCCCATCCCTGTTCTAGGAAGCAAAGCTCTAGCAGACTAGGCTGACCACACTGCACTTCAGCTGACGACTGCTGTGTAGTTCATAAGGAAGATCTTCGGTAGAGATAAATGGTGGGCAAGAAACCAGAAAACCAAGAATTGTAATCATCTTATTAAAGAGCAGATTCCCAATAAGAGAGAAATAAATAAAATGTGCTAGTTAGTAAACCCCACCTGGAGCCTGTTCCCCAAACCACAGTCTCTCCACCGATGAAAAGCGTCTCACTTATGAGTTAGATGTTACTTGGATGAGTAGATTTTGGTTTAATTAATCAAATTCCAGTAGCATGGGTTTGCCTGGATTCATGTTGATTGCAAAGATCCATTTAATCAGTTTCCTTCCTTGTAAAGGAAACGTTTAGATCTTCAAGACTAAGTTTTATTTTGCATGAGTTGGTTTACGTTTCGTTGATTGTTCATTGTATGCACTGCACTTTGCTCTCTGGCTAGGAGTCCAGGTGTCTGTGAACAAGGGCACTTCATTGAGTCACCCTTTCCCAGAGTGGTGCCTATTTAATAAAGTTTAATACATCATCTGGTAATGCCAAGCTAGTGAATAAGAATATATAAAGCATAGAAAAGGAAAATGATTTCTGCCAACCTAAAAATACACTGAAAAAAGAGAGGAACTGCAAAATTGCACAAGCTTGGCTGTTCCTACTTTTACTGTTCTTTTTAGCAAAATTGACAGGCAGCTTGCCCACCAGGGAGCTTTGTCCCCATGGCTGACTCAGTCTCAGGAGCAAGGGTGGCAGCTCAGTATGGTTCACTTCCTGATGCCTTGATATCCCACCAAGAGGATTTGAAAGACAGGCGCCATTTACTGTGAGGGGTTAACATAACCTTCCTTCAAAATGAATAGTTTAATAAACTAAGCATCCAAACAAAGTTAAGGAAGTCTCAAATCCCCCAGTCTCAGATTCCCAATTCTTCTACTAGAGAGAAAACACAGATGGAAATGTAAGGAGATTATTGGCTGTTCCTTAAAATGCTACCAGTTAGGAAAAGGTCTTAAGAAAGAAAAATATCTTGCCTGAATTGTATTGAATGCTGTAACATGACTGCTGGTGATTAGCAGTTTCCTTTCTGTGAAGGGAGGCCTATGAGGTTGCCTTTTAGACAGTAGAGGACAGATGCCATTTCTTGGCGGTCAAGAAACTCTCAGTGAAAGGATAATGACAATGGTAGACAGTGATACTAACATAGGAGTAGAAGATAGTGTCACAGGGCTTGTCGAGTGGAGTCTTTGCTTCCAACCCTGCTGTTACCCTTGATCTTTCCTTTCTTTCTTGGCCAATTTTCGTGGAAAACTGGTCTACGTTTGCTATTTTCACTCCTTTCCCTCTCACGCACATATCAAGAGCATTGGGGGTAAGAATACATCATCTGTTTTCCACAATTTCAACTTTGGAATGACGCACAGATTTGGCTTTCACTGTGTATCTGAGTTAAGTTACACCCTCTTTTCACTCTTGCCACATAAAATGGTTTCTAAGCTTCTCCTGTGCTCTCTGGCCTTTTAACTACTAACACATTCCTAGATTTAGCTTTGGCTATCTCCTAACTGGCAGGTCATACAGATCCTGTCCAGATAAATATAGCTCTCCATCTCTGCATTTTTATTGTTAGGGGCCTTATTCCCCACTTCAACCCTTGCTTTATGTTTTTTTTTTTTTTTCAACCAGATAGGCTATACCATTATTTCAAAACATTGGATAAGATAGAAAACTCAATTTCTTCTCTGAGGTTAATGGAAATTAGATTTTTTCCTATCCGATTTTTCACAAAAGTGGGATTGAGCTTTTTGACAATAACATATAAATGGGAAGTACATTATCCTTTTCTGTAGGGGTCTGCTCCCTGGAGACCCACTGTCCCTCACTTTGTAGGTGTCAATTGATCCAAGCATGGGACCATTTCTTTGGATGATTGGAAGACTCTCTTCCAGAAGGTACTGTCTGATCAAGGGCTTGGTTGTCACTGAATAGGTATTTGATGGTGGATACATGAAGCCACTGTCCTACAACTTTATTGGGCAAGCTCATTGCAACAGAAGTACTTTCAGAAGGATCCCTTGCTGAAATTTGTGAGTTAAAGCACATTTGTTTCAGCCCAGCTCTTGGATAATCTCCCAGTGCCAAAACCCTGGAGGAACTACTGAGCCTGCCAAGCTTGGGCCCCACCAACCCACCGTAGCATGCAGACACGAGTCCCGAGAGCAGTTTGCACTGAGCCAGGTATCCCCATATGACGGGTGAGTTGGACCTGCAGCACACCTATCCTATGCAATCCTGAGGGTAAAGCTGTAGATTTGGGATGGGGGCCAAGCCAGGCATTGGTGTGGGGAGAGGCAAGAGGACAAAGTCCAGAAACACAGAGGCTGCAGGTTGAGGACAGTAATTTGCTGCTGGCTCACTGGATCAGCCAATCCTTCACACAGAAGTGGTTCAGAGCCCCAGATAGCACAAGGAGACTTTTCTTTGGAAGATTTTCACAGGCATGCAGTTGGGGCCTTTTCTCTTAGAGAATTTGAGCTTCTGCAGCTAGCACCGTAGACACAGAATGGCAGCCTATTTAGCAAGGCCTGGTACTGAGCACCTGTGCACACGAATAAGAATACCTGGCATAGTGTTGCTGCTACTATTCCTGTGGGAACAGTTAACTTTTCTAATGTTTTTTCTCATTTCTCAAAGCTTTTGGTGTGTGGTGGGGAGGGAAAGACCGTGTCTTCTGATGTGACCTGGGGCGCTCATGCCTAGTCAGCAGGCTAAGTGCAAAGGCATCCCAATCGAATCTTCCTCCCCAACCAGTGTATGCTCTGAAAGTATGAACTTTCTTTCTGTTCATGGTCCAAAAAACGCACCCTAGAAGATGTAATTTCGGGCCAGAAAGTTGAAGCCATGATTTCTATGCCCTTTTCTTTTAGGGAAGAAATATTTAGCAGGTCTTCCTTAGTTGAGTGAGGGTCTCAATTAATGGGGGCAGGTATATTCTTATAGTCACTTTATATGAAATGAAAGGAATATAAAATAATCCGGGTACAGCGTCCTTCTGTGATTTGGTTTTCCCACTTCATTCAATTTTATATTTTAAAAATTTATCCATGTTAATATAGCTGTAGTCTATTTATTTTCATGGCAGTATAGGTTTCTATGATACAATTAGATCACAATTTTTATTTTTCCTCTTTACAGTCTAAGGACATTTAGGTTGCTTTGTAATAATTACAGATAATGCTGCTATGAATAATCTTGTGCTTGTCACCTGATATGTGTGCAAGAATTTCTCTAGCGTATACGCAGAGTAGTGGAATTGCTGAGTCCTTGGGCTGTGTATATTAAACTTTAATAGGCAGTGCCATAAGTAAGAATTTACAATGTTTTATTACTGTTGCATTCCAATTATTTTTCAACTTGCTTTATGCTTTGACTCTGTTGTTTTGGTTTTTGACTTTGTTTTTTAAAAATTGTATCTTTAAAGAAACACTTTTTAAATTATATTTTTTCTACTGATTTATGTAATGTTGTAGTCTGTGAAATGTTCTCTGTGTAAAACCAACTCTTGGAAATATATTAAGACCTGATTTGTGGCCTAGAACTTGGTGAATTTTCATAAAAGATCCATGCGTACACTAAAGGAATGTGTATTCTTAAGTTGGGTGCAATGTTCTATGTATGTACATTATCAGATCAAGCTTAAAACTATTTTTCAAGTATTCTATGTACTGACTCATTTTTGTCTAGTTTATTGTTTACTGAGAGCTTACTCTATGATTTACTTAATCTCTTATTTAAATCTATTCTTTAAAGTCTGCTTTGATGCTGGATTTGTCAATTTCTCCTTATATTTCTGAAACTATTTGCTTTTTATATATTTTGTTGGTATATTATTAGCTGTTGTAAGTTTAGACTTATTCTACTTTCCTGGTGATTTATTTATTTTTAACTGTGATTACCTTCTGTGGCTATGTGTTTTACTTTAAAGCTTCTATTTTTTCCTGATTATTAAATAATTACACAGGGTATATATTGTCATATTTTTACTCTTTAAACCTTTGATTTAGATTTTAAAGTGGTGTGTTTTTGTTTCTTGTTTTTTGTTTTGTAGAAAGAGCCTGACAATTCTTGTGTTTTAACTGGTGATTATAGTCCATTTACAACCATTGTTATTTTCAATATATTTAGATTTATCTCTACCATATAATTTATGCTCTATATTTGCCCCTACATTTTGCTCTCATTTTCTGCTTTTCTTACCATCATTTTGATTGATTAATATTTCCTCCCTCATTCCATTTTTTTGCTACTAGTTTGTAAGTTATACACTCTATTTGTATTCTTTTAGAGGTTGCCTTCGAAACCTTAACATGCATGTTTAACCTAAAGTCTAAATAAGAATCTTTGCCCTCTCAAATAATCCCTAGACCATAACTTTTAATTCTGATCATGCTGTCCAGATATATATGCTATTATTTTCCCAGGAATTCAATTCTATCTCAACATCTAAAATCCCCTAAATTAGACATTATTTTTTATTGTTTAATACCATCACTGTTTGCTGAGATTTACCTACCTGGTGATCTCCTTTTCTCACCACCTCTCACCATTCCTTTCTGTATCTTATATCTTCTTTACGGAATCTTTCTTGTTCTACCTATTTTGTAAGTTCTTTTAGTGAGGGTCTGTTGATATTAAAATTTCTCAGTTTCCTTGTCTGTAAAAATGTCTTTAGCCCTTTTGTTAAACCATACTTTCACTTGATATATACTTCTAGGTTGATAGTTTTTTTCTCTCCACACTTTGAACATATTTTTCTAACATTGTCTGGCTTCCATTTCTGTTCTTGAAAGCTCAGCTCTTAGTCTAAAACTAATTTCTTTGTAAATAATCTGTCTTTGTTCTCCTTCCTCCTACCCCTCAAGGCTCCTAAGATCCCTCTACTTATCTTTGTTTCTTTGGTGTCCTGGAGCTTCACTGTGTTTTTGTGTCTAGTTAGGGATTTGCTTTTATTTCTTCTGTTTAAGATTTATTGTTAGGCTTCTTGAATATGAAGATACGTGTATTCAATCAGTTCTGGAAAATTCTCAGCCATTGTGTCTTCAAATACTGCCTATCCCTAAACCCAAATAGTGCTTATCCTTTAGTAGATTCCTTTGGAACTACAATTAAATATATGGTAACACGTTTATGTTCCATCGTCTACACAGTTTAACATTTAAAACATTTTTTCTCTGTCTTTGTTTTCTCGTGTCGCATTTCTTCAGAATTCTCTTCCAACTCACCAATTATTTCTCTGGCTCTATCTCACCTGCTATTTAATCCATTGATTGAGATTATAATTTTGATTTCTTAATGTTCCACTTCTAGACATTTTATTTGGTCTGGCTCCACCTGATTGCCTCTTATTTTTGCACCATGTTTTAAGTTTTTCAAAAATATTAAAGTATTTTATATTTTGACTCATCATTCTAATGTCTGCTGATTTCACAGATCTCTTTCTGAGGTCTTCTGACTCTCCCTCTTGGTGGCTTGTTTCCTGGCATGTTTAGAGAATTTGGGCTGGGAGGGAGCTCTTGCTCCCTGGGATTTTATATGTGGGCATTATTTGAGGCATGGATTCAAAGTGCATTTGTGTTTCCTTCTGACAAGTGCTTGGGGGAAAACCAATCCATGGCGCTTTCAATTAAATTGTTAGGAGTTTTGGGCCCCACAGGTAATGTGAATTTAAGGCACATGTCCAGGATGTTTTAATCATAGTTGCCCCTCTGCTCAGAGTCTAGGCTGAGCCATTCAAGTTCCCCTGTGCAAGACCATTCTCTCCACTTCCCACCTCTTCTCTGCTCTGGTTTCCCCACACTTTGAACTTCTGGCTTTACTTGGGGGTCTTTGATTGGCCCTCGTCACTGCTTGGGGTGTCAATAAAAACTGGTTTCAAACTCACTGTTCTGGGTTATGCTTTCCTGTTGTTTGTAACTTCTCTTGTCCTTATATTCTTGCCAACTCAGCCATGCTCAATATTTTAAAATATATCATAGCCAACATTTTATGAACTTTTGTTCCAGAGGGTTTTCTTTATCAAGATAATAGGCCATATTGCCTGGCATAGAAGACCACTGTTTCCTTCTTTAAATTGATTAGTGTGAACTTATTTCTTAGCATCTTCTTTTATAAGCCTCTCTCTTTTTTATCCTCTCTTTGTGTTTTGCTTCCTACTTCCATATTTTAGTCACCTTCAGGCCAGGAAGGAGCCCGTCCTGAGTCACTGCTCACTGAACATGCAAGGCTATTTTGGTGCATTGCTTTAGGTGTTCCCCTTTGAATTGAGCTGAGACCTAAGTTAACTTTCTTCATCAGGTAATGTGCCCCTAGTGTCCACTCACTGAGTCGTGCTGGATCCAACCTCTCTCTGCTCTCCAGCTGCTCTAGTTATCACATCTTTTCTTGTGAGTATACCCAGAACTTTTCCAGTTTCGATCCATTCATCTTGTTTCTGCCCTGTCCTAATTTCTTTAAAGGAGGTCCTGTGATTCTTCACATTTATGCTTCTTTGTTCTTTGTAACTCACTTAACGTTTCCTTTTTAAAATTTCTCACTCCTATTGTTCACATATCTTAATTGCCAGTTGGGTCTATCTGTAAACCACATACAAAACAATTCTTGCTCAGTCATGAATTTTAATAAACATAGACATATTATTTGCTAACCTTATCTGAGTATCTTCTTTGGATCTTGCTTTAATCACTGTGTAGCATTATCTCATTTAACCTTCCCAACTATCCCAAGAAGCAAGTATTATTTAAAATCTCCATTTTATAGAAGAGAAAGTTGACGCATATACAGATTAACTATCATGCCTATCTTTTATTGATAGTGAATAATGTAGACAGATTTGACCAAGCAGTTGATTTCAAAGCTCACATCTTTTGCATTTCAATAAATAAAGCAATGTGTGTATAGTAACCAGCATTGTTAGTGTCACATAGTAGGCACTTAGCAAGTGTTTATCCCTCCTCCTTACATCATTCATACCCTCAGATACATATAATTTAGGGAGACCATGGGATTTCTTTATAGCAAGGCTCTAAGATTGACCATGTAGGTAGCTGGGAACCTAATTACAATAAAAGAAGCTTTGGACTAGTGTTATAAACCCTTGAGATTAGATCAGAATCCTTAGACCGTCATCTGTATTGCTATTTAATCCTGATTCAAAAATCACATGTAAACTTCTAAATCTGATTTGAGCTAGAAATCTCCCTCCTTAATATAGCAAATTGAATAAGCTGCTCGCTAAAACCATCTCTTGATTCAAGTTGTGTATCAGATACTGCTATCAGTATCTTTATGCACAACTTACTTGATAGAATTTTTTTTTACTATGAAGAACACATATTTAATCTTCAATCTCTGGGTTAACTCTGAGCAGAAATAGCAGATTCCATCATTTCTGTGATACGGATTATTTTTTCTTTGTTTAGAAAACTAGATATGGCAGAAACAGCCGTGAAAGTAATGAGAAACTGTGTGTTCTGCGAGCCATCTGGGCGGGCACAGACCCTGCTCTCAGGCGGACCAGCAGTGGGACCTTCCATGATGTCTGGATCTATCAGCTCTTGGAGCTTGAAAGGTCCATGAAGACAGTCAGGTCCAACAGCTTTACTTTGTAGAGGGGAAGTGGAGCTCAGAGAAGAAAAGCGATGTGCAGGGTGGTCACCCATGAACCCTGTGCCTGTGGTCACAGAAGCATGGGTCTGAGCTATTTCTGTCTTTCTTTTTCTGTGGTTCAGAGCAGAGGACATTTATTTGACTTAATTGTTTTTATAAATAGCTTTGCAACTGAACATGACAGCATAACAAACTGTGTGGGGCTTCCCTGGTGGTGCAGTGGTTAAGAATCCACCTGCCAAGGCAGGGGGCACGGGTTCGAGCCCTGGTCCGGGAAGATCCCACGTGCCGCGGAGCAACTAGGCCCGTGCGCCACAACTACTGAGCCCGCAAGCCACAACTACTGAGCCCGCGAGCCACAACTACTGAAGCCCCCCACACGCCTAGAGCCCGTGCTCCACAACAAGAGAAGCCACCGCAATGAGAAGCCTGTGCACCGCAACGAAGAGTAGCCCCCGCTCGCCGCAACTAGAGAAAGCCCGTGCGCAGCAACGAAGACCCAATGCAGCCAAAAATAAATAAATAAAATAAATAAATTTATTTAAAAAACCCGCCAAAACTGTGTGTTATTTTTACTTGTTTCATTAAGTCTGCACTATCCATACTTTTCTATTCCTCCTGCAGGATGAAGACCCACAAGAGATGGAGGATTTCGCCCGAAAGTGGAGACTCAGTTTGGCCGGGTTCGGGTCCTGTGATTATGAATGACGATTTGCCGGAAGAGCTGCGCACTTGCCTGCGGTTCAGAAGGCTCAGGAGGAGTGTCAGTGGGGACCAGAAACACGGATGTCCTCTGATGCTGAGTCTTACCAGGCCTCCCGCTTCCTGCTGGAGTTTTAACAATGTTCCCCAGTACAGAGGTCTGGAATAGCTGCTGAAATCTGAAACCGCAGTGTTTGACCCATTATACCTGTGCAACTCTAAAAGTGCTGTAGTTTATTACTTAATCTTGTTTGGAAAAGAATTGTATTTTATGGTTATGCAGAGTTACCTACTTGGCGTTTAGAAAAAAAAAAAGTTTCCTTTACGCCGTGTGCAGTCATAGTAGGAATGTGAGCTATGTTAAGGACCGGCCGTTTCTGAAGACATGTACTTGACAATGACTTGGCCATGTGTGAGGTTAGAGGTCCAAAGACCATGAGAAGAAAAGTCTTCTTCGAGTTATAAGAAAAAGTGTGGCCAAGAGAAGCCCAAATAACTTTCCAAAGTCATGAACAAAGACTTCTGAGATCAAATCGGAACACATCTCAGGGATTTTCCAGGATACACTTCAGCTCCTATGCAACACCATGCTAATTTGGTCGTGGTAAATATAGGCTTCTGATCAGCAACTTGTCAAATACATTTATTTTTAAATCCCTCTTTACTTAAAAGCACATCTGCAACTCTTCTTAGTAGACCAGTAAAATCAGTTGACACTCATTTCTGACTGCCTGTGGCAATGAAGGACTCTCAGGGGTTAAATTTTGTGTGGCTAAATGGTGTCATTAAAAATAGAAGCAGTGCAAAGTAAAGCACCTCAGCATTCTGTGGTCGGTAAGAACCTGCTAATTTGTCTTAATAAGAAAAATGTTTGCGATTGAACATATTCTGCGGTTCGTTTTAGAACCCAATCCGTAAAATGGCTTGTACATTAAAGATAAACATAGAGATGATACATTTGCATATGTAAGGAAAATGGTTATACTTGATAAATACGAAGCATTGGAGAAAAACGTACTGTACAGAAAAGTGATTTGTAACAGGGCAGCTTGTCGGAATTAAACTGTCCTTCCGCTGAACAAAGAAAAGCAGCTCGATGTGCAAAAAATTTTGCAGAGCATTTGTCCTTCTGTCCTCAAACACAACACTACAGCCCTTTGAGGATCAGCTGGAAGGTTTCAGGGGCAGCTAACTTATCTCTAAGTATGTATTTTAAGCGGATTAAAAAGTTAGGATGCCTGTTAGGTCTAGCCACAGGCACGACTATGAAATGGGCAAAATTTGTCCGGAAGTTCCTTTCCTCCTGCTGCAGTCAAATATGAAGCTTTTATGCTGCTCAGTGCCCCACCCTGGGGGGACTCACAGGGTCCCTCCCAGAAATGCCCTAACCTTCAAAGTTGTCTCCTTTCCTTCACTGTACTCCATTCTAAGGAAGGAGACCACCGTTCTGTCTGGGGCACAACAGGTAATGATGAGTCAGTCCGCAAATTAATCATAGTCAACACGTCATCAAACCAATATATTAACCCTATAAATGGACTGAAAGTTTTATCCCAGATAAAATGCATGCATCTTCTGAAAACCCTGAGCAAGTGGCACTGATGCCGCGATTGGTACATCCTCTGGTTCACTGATGGGGGTTGTCTGAGCAGCTAAGACGTCTGGTACCATTGTGGGCATGTGGGTGGCCCCGTTTTCAAAGCATGGATATTCCTTAGACTTAGAAGTGCCTGTACGCATGCTTAGGTGTGTGTGTAGCAAACACATTGATTTTTGTGGGATAAGGAGTTGTATGATGGGCTGCAGGGTGAAGCCCACTTTGCATGTCAGGGAAGGGAGAACTGGCCACGTGGACCTCCATTTAGGCTTCAAAGCTAGGCGAGAACAGCCCTGGGGCTTAAATAAGCAGGCATAGTGCAACTGTGCAAAGAATTTCTGAATTAAACTGTCTTTTCACTGAACAAATAAAAAAGCAGTGAAGTAGAAGCACAGTGGGATTTATCTTCACCATACTGAGTGGGTGGAAATTCCATTACCATGAACAGATTCACACATGTAAGTCCAACACATCCACAGGAGACTGTTTGCAAACTTTGTATGATGAACAGTAATGATTAAAGTAAAATCTTAGGACTCTTTATTCTGTGCATGTTAATGAGGTGTAGCTTTTGTTTTCACATCACCAATCCCATAGTGGAATCTCATTTTCAGTCTGGGTTGTTCACTATGTTCGGATTTTATCCAGTTAACTAACACCTAAACAGTCTTGAATACTTTTTGCCCATATATAGTTAGGGACAAAAACTTAGTATCAAGCAAAAACATCTAAAATGAAGGTTTTCAAACTCACATTAAGTTCTTTCATGAGATATTTTCAAAGCTGCATTTCATTCTTTTCCATTGGCAGGACTATTGAAATCTACAAAAAGCTAAACTAGGAAGATTCCCTTCAGAGCTGATTCAATTATGTTACAAGTTTTAGAGAACAGAGAAAATATACTACAGTTTTATACTGTGCTTCATTGCTAAATTTATCTAATGTGTATATAAGTTGACCATATTCTACATTATAAATATATATATATAATTTAAGTAAGTAAACTATTTTAAAGAAAAAGAGAGGCACATTATCTTGAGTTAGATTTTTCTTTGGTGGTAGTTAGTTATTTAAAGAGCTGGACAATGTCCATCAACAGATGAATGGATAAAGAAGATGTGGTACATATATACAATGGAATATTACTCAGCCATAAAAAAGAATGAAATAATGCCATTTGCAGCAACATGGATGGACCTAGAGATGATCATACTAAGTGGAATAAGTCAGACAGAGGAAGATAAATATCATATGATATCACTCCTATATGGAATCTAAAAAAAATGATACAAATGAACTTACTTGCAAAACAGAAACAGACTCATAAACATAGAAAACAAACCTGTGGTTACCAAAGGGGGAAGTGGGGGGGGGATAAATTAGGAGCTTGGGATTAACAAATACACACTACTATATATAAAATAGATAATCAACAAGGTCCTACTATATAACACAGGAAACTCTATTCAATATCTTATAATAACCTATAATGGAAAAGAATCTGAAAAAGAATATATATATATACATATATATGTGTATATATATACATAAATACATACAACTGAATCACTTCGCTGTACACCTGAAATTAACATATTATAAATCAACTATACTTAAAAAAAAAAGAACTGGACCCTTGCTCTCTATCTCTCCATTCCATTCTTCATTTAACAAACATTTATAGGATTTTATTCATTTAAGGAAGGTTTTTGCCTTTGTAGAGAAGACAATGCCTTCTTTTCTGGGTTGAAATACCAACTCATAGAAACTCAAACTTTTCTTCATTTATGAATGACCATCAATAGACCCATAAGAAGGGAGAACTTCACTCAAATCAGTAGTCTTGAAAGTAAGAGTCCAAAAAAGTAAGTAAACCTTGAGCTAATGATTTGCTATTATTGTCTGTTCCTATATTAACCATTGTTCAGTCACAGTTACAGTAAAAGCAACTCCTGGATTCTATAAGCAAATAACTGTGAAATGCCATCATTGAGTGAATTCTGTATAGATTCACTATTACCAATGCCATTAATGAAAAAAAAAATTCCCTCTATGGTATGTTATAATTCCAAGGCAAAGTTTGTTTGTGAACTAATATTTAAGAAATTATAAGCCAATTGCATATGTAGTTATTTCACTCTTTTCCTCTGTGATATAGTTTTTTTCTCAGTATTTTGAATAGAAAATAATTAATTCTTGGGTTGGGAAAAAAAAAAACTGCTTCTGCAAGAAAAGTGCCATATATACTTACAAAATACATCTGTATTTTAAATTTGAATTTCAAAGTATTTTAAGTAAACTGAAAAGCAATGTTTCTTTAAGAGCCAGGTTGTCTCCTTGGAGACTGGATGCAGGAGGCAGGGGGTGACCAATGATTGAGGGGTGACCAATGATTGAATGGTGACCAGGAAGGAGAGAAGTGGATGCTGGCCGAGAGGGGCCATGGGTGAACCACAGGAAGACCCAGACTGAAACGTGTTCCCTGATCTTCCTATGCTTTGCCTTCCTCTGATGTTAAGAGGGAGAGAAAGTCAAGGAGAGAAGGAGCTTAGATTTTAGAGGGCCAAGGTGGCCTTTTCATGGAAAAGTGATAAAAATAAGATCAAGGGAGGCAGTTAGATAGGAAGGCTTTCCAGAAGAAAGAGGAATAGTAAGGATGTAAGTAACATAATTTCTCTGATAAGCAGAATTTTCTGAGAACCTCAGACTTCCCCTGCAAATGCTTTCATATTTATAGAATATGTGAATGTATATACGCTCAACGACCTACCACTTAGTTTACTCAAAAATTACTGCCAATTCCAGTGCAGCCTCCCCACTCCGCCTCCCACCAGCACCACCATTTCTGCCTTTTTCTAACTGGAGACAAAGCCAGACTGGGTGCCAGGATAATACAAGGAATAGGTCGTTTGTAACAGCTCAAGGACGAACAAAAAATGCACTTACATATTGCTTACTTTGCGCCAGTGCTGTTTTAAGAGGTTTACAAATATTTAATCTTCACCAACCCCCTAGGAGGTAGCTATTATGATCGTCTTCATTTTACAGATGAAGAAACTGAGGTGCAGAGAGGGTAGAATAGTTACCCTAAGTCACACAGCAAATAGTGTATATGGTGCAGTCAGGAGTGCAAATAGTGCAAATGGTGTAGTCAGGAATTCAGCCGTGCAGGCGGGCTCTAGAGCCTATGCTCGTAAACACTACACTTTGCAAAGACAACCTTCCCTTTGCCCCGGGCAACCGCCACACACAAGTCTGTGTTTCGATTGCAGTGAGCCTCTTCTTGGATGAAACTCAGAATTACAACCGTAAGAGATGGCATTTTAAAAAAATTTTTTTAATTTATTTTTTTAACATCTTTATTGGAGTATAATTGCTTTACAATGGTGTGCTAGTTTCTGCTTTATAACAAGTGAATCAGCTATATGTATACGTATATCCCCATATCCCCTCCCTCTTGAGTCTCCCTCCCACCCTCCCTATCCCACCCCTCTAAATCGTAGAAAGACCTAAATGCAGCAATCCATAATATTACGTGGGCATGATTGGATTAACCATCCTGCCTATGAAGAATGAATCAGATTCCTGAAAATTCAGTTGAGCCACCCCAAGAAATGCATCTTATCTGATAAGAGTGAGTTTCCCTTGAGTAGTTTGTTAGCTTTTCCAAGAATACAGTCAAGGAAAAATACAGAAGGAAGTATATGATAATGAAGAAAATTTAGTACAAAAAGTGTTGATGCCAGGAACTGAAATGTACGATTTCAGATTATCTGTATGTGGTGCTAATACTCGAAACTGTTCATAGGGTTGAGGATTTGCATACGCCATGTATAGATCAGATGCTTTTGATAAACGCCAACAAAGAATTCACTTTGAACGCGTAGATGCAAGCATGCATACTTCATGCTCAAAATAATAGGAGCAACCAGAGGCATTCTCAAGCTAAAAAAGAACCTACATTCCTGAAATCTCAGCTGGCCAAGGTAATTGATCTTTAGTTATAGTTCCTGATATTATTAAATACTGGAATTTAAGAGTATTTTGAACTTTGATTCTGAATTCCTTTTAACCTGAAATGAATTCACATTCAATCTATACGTAGTGTTACACAGCCTAATGATGTTTTGGGAATTAAAGAAATTCTGTCAATTAAAATCATTAAAAAGCTTCTCTCTCTGGATAAAGCAAACAGAGGCCCTTAGATGTCCTTTTCCTCTTCTAATAAATTTTGCTTTATCTCAGGGAGAAGACGGAACTTCAGTGTGAGCAACCCTATTTGCTTCTCCACTTGATCAAGGTCCAGTCACTTTTCCACTACATTTGACTTACTCCTTAATCAAACATTTTTATGCATATTTTAAAATTAAACTTTTCATCTTGAGATAATTGTAGGTTCACATGCAGTTGTAAGAGACAATACACAGAGATCTGTGTACCCTTTACTTAGTTTCCCCCAAGGGTAACATCAACTTCAGCACAAAATCACAACCAAGATATTGACACCATCAAGATGCAGAACAGTTTCATCTCCGCTGGGTCCTCTTGTATTTCCCCTTTAGAGCTACGCCCACTTCCCTCTGCTCTACTTTAACCCGGGGCCGCCATTCATCTGTTCTTCACTTGTACCATCTTGATATTTCAAGAATGTTGAAATGGAAACATAATATTTGTTTAGCCATTCACTGGTTGGAGAAAGTCCGGTTTGTTTCCAGTTTTTGAGTATTCTGAATAAAGCGGTTATGACCTTTTGTTTATAGATTTTTATGTGAACATGAGTTTTCCTTTCTCTAGGATGAATGTCCAGGAGGGCAATTGCTGGGTCATCTGAGATTCACATAATTAGTTCTTTAAAAATTGTCAAACTATTTTCCAGGGTGACTGTACCATTGTAATTCCCACCAGCAATGTATGTGGGATCCAGTTTCTCGTTATCCTTACCAGCATTTAGTGGAGTCACTATTGTTTATTTCAGCCATTCTGATGGGCCTGCAGTGATATCTCATTGTGGTTTTAATTTATGTTTCTCTAATGGCTAATGGTGTTGAAAATCTTTCATGTGCTTATTTGCCGTTCATACAGCTCTTTGGTAAAATGCTCTTCATGTCTTTTGCCCATGTCTTAGTTGTTTTGTTTGTTTTTCACTGTTGAGTTTTGAGACATCTTTATATTTTCTAGGTACTAGTCCTTTGTCAGATACATGGTTTGCAAATATGTTCTCCTAGTCTGTAGCTTGTCATTTCATTCCCTTAACAGGGTCTTCCAGAGAGCAAAAGTTTTTAATTTTTATGAAGTCCAATTTATCAGAAGATAAATTACACATTGCCTCGTTTTCACCATCATGGACTTAGACTTGGAACACATACTAAGGGCTGAATAAACATGTGTTGGAGGAATAAACAAATGACACCCCTGGGATGGTACGTAGAGACTTTTGGAAGTAAGATGTTTGTGCAGGAACAATTGTTCAAGAGAGCCTATTACTTAGTTGGGGGTAACTAGTCCTTCTAAAGTTAAATATGGACAATTCCACAGAGCTTGTCACACAGAATGCGTAGAACAAATAGACCTTTCATTCATGCTAATTTTATAGAGAAATGGAATTTTCCCCATTGTGTTATATACTTTCCTGCAAGCAAAATTTCAACTTATAGTTAAGAATTGATTCTAACTATACCATAAAAATATATCAACTTTGATATGCTTGCTCATAGCCAACCATAGATACTATGCGGTTACCCATCCTTTTATTTTTTAACCATTTGTGTAATAATCATCTAATTTACTTTTACTTTGAGCACCTCTCCTCCAGTTATTGGATGTCTACTCTATAAACTGCGAAGCATTGCTTATAACTGTTTTAAGATAACTGCTGGAAAACCAATGCTGTTATTATCCAAATGTATATTTATGTGAATGCAAAATATAGTTTACAGTAATAAACTAAAAGACTGTTACTAACAATTGCCATATTTTATATGGAGCACTGACCTAATTGGCTTTTACTACCTGGAAATTCTGGTAAATAGTATGCTGTGAATGGTGACTGTAGGCAGTGGTAGGAAATTATTATTCCACAAATATTATTACATTATCTATGAATTTGCAGAAAGTCAGTCAATATTAAAAAATCAATTTATCTCTCTGATAAACAACACCATTCCTTTGTCTACAGGTACTAAGACATTTGGACAAAAAGAAAATGTATGCAAATGCTTAACTTTGTACCACAGCTTGGGTGGGTTTCATGGTGGAGGGTGGTTGTACATACATCATTGGACTTCAGACTGGTAGTTTGAGTTGCTTCCTGCTTGATTTATCATAAATAGACTTTTTATTTAAAAAATTTTTTTTTAATTTTTTTTTTTTAACATCTTATTGGAGTATAATTGCTTTACAATGGTGTGTTAGTTTCTGCTTTATAACAAAGTGAATCAGTTATACATATACATATGTCCCCCTATCTCTTCCCTCTTGCGTCTCCCTCCCTCCCACCCTCCCTATCCCACCCCTCCAGGTGGTCACAAAGCACCGAGCTGCTCTCCCTGTGCTATGCGGTTGCTTCCCACTAGTTATCTATTTTACGTTTGGTAGTGTATATATGTCCATGCCACTCTCTCACTTTGTCCCAGCTTATCCTTCCCCCTCCCTGTATCCTCAAGTCCATTCTCTAGTAGGTCTGTGTCTTTATTCCTGTCTTACCCCTAGGTTCTTCATGACATTTTTTTTTCTTTTTTTTTTAGATTCCATATATAAGTGTTAGCATACGGTATTCATTTTTCTCTTTCTGACTTACTTCACTCTGTATGACAGACTCTAGGTCCATCCACCTCACTACAAATAACTCAATTTCGTTTCTTTTTATGGCTGAGTAATATTCCATTGTATATATGTCCCACATCTTCTTTATCCATTCATCTGTTGATGGACACTTAGGTTGCTTCCATGTCCCGGCTATTGTAAATAGAGCTGCAATGAACATTTTGGTACACAACTCTTTTTGAATTAGGGTTTTCTCAGGGTATATGCCCAGTAGTGGGATTGCTGGGTCGTATGGTAGTTCTATTTTCAGTTTTTTAAGGAACCTCCATACTGTTCTCCATAGTGGCTGTATCAATTTACATTCCCACCAACAGTGCAAGATGGTTCCCTTTTCTCCACACCCTCTCCAGGATTCATTGTTTGTAGATTTTTTGATGATGGCCGTTCTGACCGGTGTGAGATGATATCTCATGGTAGTTTTGATTTGCATTTCTCTAATGATTAATGATGTTGAGCATCCTTTCATGTGTTTGTTGGCAATCTGTATATCTTCTTTAGAGAAATGTCTATTTAGGTCTTCTGCCCATTTTTGGATTGGGTTGTTTGTTTTTTTGATATTGAGCTGCATGAGCTGCTTATAAATTTTGGAGATTAATCCTTTGTCAGTTGCTTCATTTGCAAAAATTTTCTCCCATTCTGAGGGTTGCCTTTTCGTCTTGTTTATGGTTTCCTTTGCCGTGCAAAAGCTTTTAAGTTTCATTAGGTCCCATTTGTTTATTTTTGTTTTTATTTCCATTTCTCTAGGAGGTGGGTCAGAAAGGATCTTGCTGTGATTTATGTCATAGAGTGGTGTGCCTATGTCTTCTTCTAAGAGTTTGATAGTGTCTGGCCTTACATTTAGGTCTTTAATCCATTTTGGGTTTATTTTTGTGTATGGTGTTAGGGAGTGCTCTAATTTCATTCTTTTACATGTAGCTGTCCAGTTTTCCCAGCACCACTTATTGAAGAGGCTGTCTTTTCTCCACTGTATATTCTTGCCTCCTTTATCAAAGATAAGGTGACTATATGTGCGTGGGTTTATCTCTGGACTTTCTATCCTGTTCCATTGATCTATATTTCTGTTTTTGTGCCAGTACCATACTATCTTGATTACTGTAGCTTTGTAGTAGAGTCTGAAGTCAGGGAGCCTGGTTTCTCCAGCTCCATTTTTCTTTCTCAAGATTGCTTTGGCTATTCGGGGTCTTTTGTGTTTCCATACAAATTGTGAGTTTTTTTGTTCTAGTTCTGTGAAAAATGCCAGTGGTAGTTTGATAGGGATTGCATTGAATCTGCAGATTGCTTTGGGTAGTATAGTCATTTTCACAATGTTGATTCTTCCAATCCAAGAACATGGTACATCGCTCCACCTGTTTGTATCATCTTTAATTTCTTTCATCAGTGTCTTATAATTTTCTGCATACAGGTTTTTTGTCTCCTTAGGTAGGTTTATTCCTTGATATTTTATTCTTTTTGTTGCAGTGGTAAATGGGAGTGTTTCCTTAAATTCACTTTCAGATTTTTCATCATTAGTGTATAGGAATGAAAGAGATTTCTGTGCATTAATTTTGTATCCTGCTACTGTACCAAATTCATTGATTAGCTCTAGTAGTTTTCTGGTAGCATCTTTAGAATTCTCTATGTGTAGTATCATGGCATCTGCAAACAGTGACAGCTTTACTTCTTCTTTTCTGATTTGGATTCCTTTTATTTCTTTTTCTTCTCTGATTGTTGTTGCTAAAACTTCCAAAACTATGTTGAATAATAGTGGTGAGAGTGGGCAAGCTTGTCTTGTTCCTGATCTGAGTGGAAATGGTTTCATTTTTTCACCATTGAGGATGATGTTGGCTGTGGGTTTGTCATATGTGGCCTTTGTTATGTTGAGGAAAGTTCCCTCTATGCCTACTTTGTAAATAGACTCTTTTAGCATCTGATGCATATTTAAGTTTTCTGGCATCATTATGTTTTTGCTCATTCATTTATTCATTTAGTAGTTTTGAACTACTCTGTGCGTGGTTCTGGGGATCAAAAAGAATAATACACAGTCTTTGCCTTTAAACACTTACACGTTTAGTAAGGGAGATATAAATGTAGAAAGATAATTAAAATATGGCTTATTAAGTTTCATGGTAAATGTATGGACAGATTCTTAGGGGAATACACATAAACGGCACCAAACCCAGCCTGTGTGTGTGTGTGTGTATGTTTGTGTGTATGTGTGTGTGAGAGAGAAAGAGAGAGAGAGAGAGAGGGAGAGAGGGAGAGATGGGGGTGAGGGATGCTACGTTTTAGGACAGGCTTCTGGGAGAAGTTACCTGGGCAGAGTACTAAATATTGGGAAGAAATTAGCCAGGCAAAGACACAGAGAAGAAAACAATCAAGTTACTTATACAGAAGCAAAATAAACTCTGCAATTTGTCCATATTAAACTTTGAAAAGTCAAGTTGTTTTTGAATGAATAATAGACTTCCATTGTTATATTCAAAAACAAACCTCTTTACTCAGCCATAAAAAAGGATGAAATAATGCCATTTGCAGAAACATGGATGGACCTAGAGATCATCATACCAAGTGAAGTAAGTCAGAGAAAGACAAATATCATATGATATCATTTATATGCAGAACCTAAAAAAATGATACAAATGAACTTATTTACAGAACAGAAATAGACTCACAGACACAGAAGACAAACTTATGATTACCAAATGGGAAATGGGGGGAGGGATAAGTTGGGAATTGGGGATTAACAGATACACACTACTATATATAAAACAGATAAACAACAAGGACCTACAGTATAGCTTGGGAACTCTACTCAATATTCTGTAATAATAACCTATAATGGAAAAGAATCTGAAAAAGAATATATATATAATGTATAACTGAATCACTTTGCTGTACACCTGAATCATTGTAAATCAAATGTACCTCAATTTTAAAAAAACCCTCTTACTTACAAATGTCTTTACCTATTTATGTTTCCATCCCCGCAGCAAACACTCCAGCCCCTTCGTCTATTATTTACCCAGGGAGCTCAAAGCCGTTTGTTTGGTGTTGCTGAGGAACCAAGAGGGGAAAAAAATGGGGTGGAGACTCAGTCTGGAGATGGGGAGGGGGTGGAGGGTGCCGAGCGCTGAGGTCCTCTGTGCTGGATGGAGAGGAAAGGGAAAGTCACGTATGAGTGTAAAGCAGCTGGCGTTACCCGACTACATTTCATTTTTAGCTTAATCACTGATGTTTCTGGGCAGGGTGGCATTGGAGAAGGCTTGGACAGGAGAGCTGATCCTCCTGTTACAGCGGATCAGCTGAGCACCATGAAGCTGAAACTAGGACGTGGCAGAGTGGACGGAAGGGAGAAACGGGCGTGAGGAATACTTAGGAGACGGTTACCCGGTCCCAGTGAACGTGATGAGAGGAGGGAATCGTGGACACCCCGGATTTCTGGTGAGGCTGACGCCACCAACACGTGGAGACCAGAGGCGAGGAGAACTGAGAATGAAGACATCCAGAGGTTGATGTAAAATATTCCACATTTTAAATCTTGGAAGCGAATGAAACTTTAAACCTCTATGCAGGGGCCATGGGGAAGATAACGCTGTCTGTGGTCTGCCACGTCGTGCTCTCTGAAGTAGGCGACTTGGGCTGGAGTGACAGAGGATGACGTTGAGGGTCAGGAAGTGGTGACGTCCCCACCACCGAGACCGCATTCCGCTGGTAAGTACGCACTTACTTCGGGCCTGATCTGTGCCAGGTTCAAGGGATTTAGCGGTAAACGAGAGAGTCAAAAATCCTGAAAGGCGAATGACATATAAGGACATTTTTTCCCCTCTGAGGTTATTTGTTCTCTTTGTGGTATTGACATGCGGTTGAAACAAACCTCGGCGTCTGTCATGCACTCGGCTGCTGGTATCACATGGGTTCCTATTTAGCTTATCAGATGCCCTGGATTTAGCTCTGCAACGATTAGAAACAGACCCTGGAAAGGTTCTTGAATTCTCCGTGCTTCTGTCTTCTTGCCTGTAAAATGTGCATGATGATAATGCCAACGTGCAGAATTATTGTGAGAATAAAATGAGAAAGTGTCTACGGGTCAGACCATGTTCCGGCTCCTATGAACTATGCAAAAGTTGGCTGTAGTAAAGATTATGATGTCCAACTTGGCACCCTGCCCATGGGTCTAAAACAGTGATTTCATGATGTTTATGGGATGTAAATGTGACTTTTATGCATGCAAGTGTGAGTGGAGTGACAAAGTAGCTGCTGGAAGAAAGGTTTGCCCCTATCGCCACTAACGGACATCTCTTGTCTTTCAGGAGAACCGATTCACAGAAAATCTGTTCCTGACCCTCTGTGGCGATGGGGTCTAGCTGACCTCATGAGACAGAACCTGTGAGTTTGATTGAGTTTGACAAGAATTATGCACATCAAAGAGGCTATCTTGCTATGTAAAGCATTTATTACTGTGGTGGACATTATTTAGCATTTTCTGTGTGTCAGGTGCTGAGCCAGCCCGGTGCTGGATATGAGAACGAAATGGACAAATCCTTGACCTTCATGGAGTTTATAGTCTAATGAAGAAGTTGGGCTTTTAAGCAAGAAATAGCTTAAGTTCCGGCTCCAATACAGCACAGGAAGGAGTGCTCAACTTAACTTGAGGGATAAGCCATGGCTTCTTAAAGGAAGTGATGTGAAAACTGACATTTAAAATTGAGTGACATATATCCCCATATCCCCTCCCTCTTGTATACATATAGCTGATCCACTTTGTTATACAGCAGAAACTAACACAACATTGTAAAGCAATTATACTCCAATAAAGATGTTAAAAAAAAATAAAAATAAAATTGAGTGACAGAGTCAGCCAGACGAGGGCAGAGGATGGCAGATCCAAGATGAGCAGGAACAAGTGTTTATTATGCTGCAAAGTCAAATAAAGCATCTTTTGACTCAATTTCTTAATTACGTGTCAAGATTTGTTTTAGGATAATTTTCAAGGTGTATGTTGTTGATTTAATAGATCATATTATTAAAGTACACACTGAATTGGAGTATCATCTTGGACTTACTGCCTTTTTGAAATGAACATATTTCGTATCTCAAAGACATTTGTATGTGCATCAATGTCACAGGGATAGATAACCCGTCTCCCATTTACCCCGCCCTTTCTCATTGCCACCTCTCTCATTTACATCTTATCTCTTACTGAACTAGTGCAATCTCGTCTTCACTGATTTCCTTACTTCCAATTTTTTCCCCACTTCAGCTCCTTTTATGCTTTGCTGCAAAATTAAATTTCCTTAGAGAAGCTCTTATTTGATCACTCCTGTGCGTGCAGTTTCTCATGAAATCCCCACAGCCTGAGATGGTCATCCTAAATCATCCAGCCTGGTGCTCAAAGCCTTTCTTATGGTTCCAGCCTCCCTTCTCTGCTGCCCTTGCACTACTCTGCTCCTTGGGAATCAACGTAGACTACTTGTTGTTCTGCTTTCCTGCCTCATTCATTGTTGTTCGTAACATCCTTCAGTTTCGGATGCACGTCCCCAGCCTGTACACGTTGAAAGATCCACTTTGTGGACCAGCTCAAACGCTCCAACAATTGTGAAGTCCTCCCCCAACCTCCTCACTCCCACTATTGTGTTTTTTCCTTCCTTTAAATCCCCAGCACTACGCCCACATACACAGTAGTATGCATACATAGCTTGTATTGCGTTTGTATAATTATGCCTTGTTAGTGTAATGTGTGTACATACTTTGATGCACTTGGGGTAAGGGCTATGTATTTCTCAACTTTGCATCTTTTATTTCTTTTAGCACAATATTCTTCACATTGTAGGTGATTAATATTTATCGAAGTTTAGCAATTCTATTAGTTAGTACATCTGTCACTGCTAATTCTCTTTGAGTTGAAAAGACTTGATCTTAGGTACTTGTATTTGGAGTGGTCTCAGTTCATGGAATCATTATATTTTTTTAATCTTGTAAGTAGAGCACTTAGCGTTTATGAATGATTCCATGTTTATTACTTTAGTTTATGCCCTAAGGCTCATGGGACATGAATACAGGTATCAACACAGCATCTTTCTTGGTGCAGGCACAGAAAGGTGGAGAGTCTCCCTGGAGCTCTCTCTGAGTCAGTGAGGACCAGAGGTGGGATGGGAACCAAGTTCCTTCTGTTCGTCATTTACCACCTGCAGCAGCTTCCCTGGTGTCTCTTTCTTCCTTCTGAAGACCCAGTGCAGGGTAAACACTGTTACTAAAATCAGTATTTTCTCACTGTGCCCAGATGTCCCTTAAGCTTGAACATGGCTCCTATTGCAACTTGAGAAGAAGAATTGCGCTTGAGCTGGTGTAGGTGGTCAAGTGCCAGCCTCAACCCAGATGAGTAGCACAGTTGTTCAATGTCTACTCTTGTCATTTTTTGGATAACTGCCTTTACCAAATTTCTGACAGGTGCTATTGGTACAGACCTGCTGCCCGCTGACCGGACCCCAGGAGAGAGGGGGAGGGTACGTGTGCATTGGGAGGACGCCCCCTTTAGCAGCACTGTTCTTCCCTCTTTGACGCTCTTGTCCCTTTAGGCTTCAGCGGGAAGTGATGAGAAGCCCTCGTGTTTGCAGGCCATCCTGGAGGCCCAGGGGTTGGATCCATAGTTTCTTTTTTTTAATGGACTTGCCTCTAGCAAGTAAGCTGTATGGTAAGAGAAGAAGATCCCTGGACTTACGTTTTGAAGATAAATTTTCATCTTCCACCTAGCTCTACCTTTAATTGCTTTGTGACCTCGAGCAAATTGCTGAAGCTACCAGAGGTTTGGCTACCTCACCTCTAAACAAAGTTACTGTGAGAACCAGACAGGATAAAATGTGGGAAATTTCGTAAACTTCATAAACTTCAAAAACTTCATAAACTTCAAAGCACGTCACTAGGATGAAGTGCTATTAGTAGAAGATAGGAGTAAAGTAGGGCTTTGAATTCAATTCTGTTAAAAATTTTGAATTAAAAGTCTAATCGGCTTACCTGCTAGTTTTTTGGGGAAAGCGTTTTATAAAGCCAAGATGGCATAGAGCTTGCCAGATAATTCTGAAGTATACTTACAAATACTTTATATTTCTCAACCTTATTAATCAGATTTAATAATTAAACCACAAGGAATGAGTAGTAACTGTCACAATCTATAAAGCTAATCAAATGTGAAAGAAAAATGTAGCTTAGCATCCTATCTGAACAACAGTAAGAAGATACTTATAAACACTCTTCTGGACTTTCCTTGTTCTGGATGAGAAAGATAGCACAGCTCCCTTTCATGCACACGCTTTTAAAATTGAGAGAGGTCAACTTAGTTTATTGGTTTTTTTGCATTCTTAGAAAGAAAGATTTAATCTCAAAAGTAATAGCAAGAGCAAATATAAAACAAAAATCAAACCACACCAAAACAAAGCAAAAAAGAGCTTTCACTATTTGTACGAGTTCCTGACTGAAAATACCAAGTCTTTTTATTAAAATTATTGGAGTGATTCTTATTTCAGAAATCAAATGGCAAGAATTTCACTCTAACCTCCAAAGAACTTTGCATTGTTATTGTCATGGATTTAGGAGGAAGGTACTGGAAGAAGAAGTCGATGAAAAATACAGAGAAAAGTTTCCAAATCTCTGCATTCTACCATCTAATTCTCTTCAATATCCTGAGTAATAAATAACAAGCAGCCCAAACCAAAACAAAACACTCTCTTGATGCTTTGTGTGATGGAAAGAATGGTTATTGAAGAGACGAAGAGTCTGGAATCACTGAAGAACAGATCAATCTGTTATTAATTTGTCAAGTAGTAGGATCCTAACTAGGTCTCAGGAGATCATTTTATTGATTCATTATCTGCTTGAGAATGTATCATTCCCTCTAGATGCCTCAGAGAGCTGGCTCAGTTACATCATGCCTCAAACATATTTGAATACAATAGTAGCAATAACAAAACACACAAGGAAAATTGTCAGAACTAGTGGTACATATTGAATCATGGAGTCTAGAACGGTTAGTTTTAAAAGATGCGTCCAATCATGGGAGCACCAGTGAGGTGTTCCACGTGTTGCGTGTCAGTGTCTCCTCCTGGGTTTTTGTGCTTGGATTGAGCTTGGGCCACATGCCAGGCACTGCTCCAGGTGCTTGGAGACACCTGGGAAACACAACACGCAAAGATCCTGCCCATCCTAATGGAGCTTATATTCTATTGGGAAGGACAGTCAAGAAGCACCTCTAAAAAGGAGAAATGGGTGACGTTTGAGGGAAATAAATGGTAATGAGAAAAAAGGAGGGCAAAGACTGGGGAGGTGAAACGTGAAAGGGAAGGATAGCTGCAGAGGCCATGCTGAGAAGGTGTAGGAGCTGCCTACAGCGTGTGGGAGGGCCAGCCGGGTAGAGGACAAGTTAGGACCCTGCCGAGGTGGGAATGGCAAGGGTAGGGGGCCGGGGCTGAGGATAACCTGCACTGAGGCTGGAGCTATGACTCGGTGTGGGTCAGCGAGGACCTGGGCAGACCTTGAAGGATTGTGAACCTAGGAGTGAGCTGATCTGGGTCTCCATTTAACAGGATCGGTTTGGCTGCTGTGTTGCAAACAGAGGGGCCGAGGGCAGAAGAAGCGTGAGGAGGTTGACCAGTTTCTCAGGCTGCTTTAAGAATCAGGACAATATAGAATCAGAATGATGGCTACGGAGGCCGTGAGATGCAGCTGAACTCGGGATCCGTTTTTAAGTTAAACCAACAGGGTTTACGGATGGGAGAGATGTGAGTGGGAACACTACCGTGGAGTCGAGGATAGCAGTAAGGCTTTTAGCTCGAACAGCTGCAAGAGAGAATTTGCCACTAACTGAGACGGGGAAGTATGAAAATGAACAGGTTTGGGGGGAAGTAGCAGGAGCTCATGTCAGGTCTGAAATGCGCTCGCTACTGATGGCTCTTAGCTGAATTCCTCCCTGGGCCTGGCCCTCTGATGCGCGCTGCCTCGCCGAGGTCGTGCCTCCAGTGAGCGCAGCTGAGGTCCAATGTGATGGTGGAGATGCAGGTCTCGTCCACAGGCCGTAACCAGGGACCACAGGGAGGCTCCCGGCACGGGCTCAGGCCTCGCCGCTCCGCTCCTGCCTCGGCCCATCCTGTTCCTGCATCTCACAGGGTCGCTACTGAGGGCACAGCCCAGTAAGCTTTCTGTACCCAAATCTCCGCCTGTTTTCCGGGGACCCACCTTAAGACCCCTTCTAGGGGCCCCCCACATAGAAACTCTGTCCTTCTTCTTGGTGTAGCTGGTACCACCCTGTTCCACTCAGTATCTGCTTTACAGAGACCCGTAATGATTATCCTCCGACAAGATCACACGAGATCCGGCACCGTGCTATATTTACTTATATACTTTGCTCCTAAAAGAGAGTGAATGAATATTTGTCATGTGCTTAATAGATAACTGTAATGCCCCTGAACAGAAACTAAAAAGAAGAAATTAAAGACGAAAAGCAGTACTTTCAAACTGAATTCAGATGTCTGTTTCCCCTTGTGATTCACGTAACGGCAAGCAAAACCACAACACCCTCTAGCTGTTGCTTCCTTGGCCTTTTGAGTGCTAGAAGTCTGACAGTGTGAAGACCGACTCGTAACTGGCTTTTCTCCTCAGGCCTCTACACTTGGAGCTGCGTTCTATCCACAATTTCAAAACAGAAACATCTAGGCAGCTATAAGCAATTGTCTTCGTCTGCAATGTTCCAGACAACATCACATTTGACTGTATCCTTTAGAATGGACTGATCTGTGAACTGAATTAACCAATTTATGAAATGTTTGACTAGTTGGACAGCCTATGAAAAAAATACAAGAGAAATATTTCTCTAAAACCGTTGCTCTGTGTACAGGACGGACGGCACCTTGGCATCACCTAGTCCGTTCTCAAAATGCCCACGAGGGAAAAACTCACACAACTCCTGAAAGCTGTATTTGGGGAAAAAGGGAACTGGAGTTTACTGAGTGCTCCCCTCATGCTGGGACCTTTGTGGGCCCTTTCATTCACGTCTCAGCACCACCCTCCACAGTGTGGCCCTCAACCTCGGGTGCCCATTGAATCACCGGAGGAGTTTAACGCCCTGGTGCCCGGATCCTGCCCCCAGAGATTCTGATGTAGTTGGTCTGGGGGTGTGGCCTGGGTATCAGAATATGTGAAAGCTGAAAACCTCCCCAGGTGACTCTAACGTGCAGACCAGGCTGAGAATCACTGCTCTGTCAAGTGAAATACATTTGTGGCTACAAATAATGGGATGGGCAGCCTGTGGCCAGATACAGTACGGCTAAGAGCAGCTGATGGGAGCAAGGTGGGCTGCTCTGACCTGGGTGCTGTCCCTGACGTCGGCCCCTCCAGTCACCCCCTGTTCACGGTCCTCCAGCCTTGACCGCGAACCAGAGGGAGTAAACCAGGTCCCGCGGCTGTGCCGTACCGTCTGTCCCAGATCCCTGCCATCATGTTAATGTCGACAACTTTCCATCAACAAAATTGATCTGAGCCAGCTAATTTCCAGTTGGATCCTAGAGTACCGTGCCGTTAATTCCAGCAATGGAGGCTGTGAAGCTATGGTTCAAACAGGTGAAGGAAGTAGGCGAGTAAGAGGTGGACGTGTAGTTCAAACCCACAACTAAAGTACCTTTGAAAGGGATTCTTCTGTTAATTCAGAAGGTTCTTGTATAATATAATCTAAAGAAAACGAGTAACAGCCATCCTTTCTACAGCCTAAGTTGTTCTTTTCCATACTCTATAGCTTTATTTCTTCTGGGCTTTTCTCATTGGCCCGGTTCTCTGGCCCTTTAATCACTTGCAGTGCATTCCTCCAGAGAGCTCTCCTAGTTCTGCACATTCCTGTAACCTGCAGGGTTCCAGGCCAGGCCTTTAATTACAAATTTTAAAATGATGGCGGGAGTGGAATCACAATGACCTCATGTTGCTTGTGCTGTGCTTGTTCCTCAGACGATCTCATGTTGTTTCTATTACATTAGCTTTATCTCCACATCACTCTAAGCCACCAGGTTATAACTCTCTTTGTGTGTGATTATTATTGTAATAATGCTGGCTTCCATTTACTGTACAGCTACTCTATATTCCAAGTAGTGCTCTACGGGATTTTCAAGAGTTATGTTATTTAATTCTCATAACTTTGTGCATTTAAGCCTTATGGCCAAGGTTATAGCTTTTAACTTGCAAGGCCATGGTCAAACCTAGGTCTCTCTGACTCCATAATCTATGTGTTTCCACCTCATAATCACTCTGTCCTTACAGTGATTTTCTAATGAGGTTTCAATTGGTTGAAAATTAGAAAATAAAAATGTAGTGGACCAGGAATTCTTCGGTAGTAGTACCCTTCGAGGGAGTCTAATGGTTTTCAAACACAAAAGAGGATACCGGTTTCCTGTAGCAATAAAATGTTGATGTATATTCAGATTTTTTTCTTCTTCTTCATCACCGGATTCAGCACCCGACCCATCATAGGAACTCAATATAGTATAATGCTTGCTGAATCCAAGGTTTAAGGACTAAGAATCTATTTCTTTTTTCACATCTCATGAAGGTAACCCAACTGTCATGCATTTAGCTTCTGACATATTCATGACTTTTTACAACCATGGTTTTTCTGACCTAACTTCCCCTCCATGTGCAGGAGACCTGGCCCTCCCAGTCCCTCCACACCTCACACAAACATAACAGGGCGATCAGAAAGGGTAAAACTTCCCTTATCCCTGATCTGAGTAATCTGAGATGAAATCATGACTTTGAAAAGGCAGTACACATGGTCGTCTGGCATTTCTTTGTTCAGCTGTCTTTAAGGTTTTAGTTCTTTTTCTGCGTGACTGCAGACTATTGTTAGCTATGCAAGATGCGTTCTGCCTGTTTGGACAGGACTAAACACTCCGAACAAGAAACAAGGCGAAGAGACAGGTAAAGCTCTCCTGCACACCTAGTCTCCTGTCCTGGAGACACTTAACCACCACATTACTTTCCCACACCTACCTCGAGATGGCTGGAAGACACAAATATTATGATTCCTCAATAATATAAAGGCACGGCAGTAAGACACATAGGATGTTTGTCCTCTTCCCATCATTCTTCTTAGACTTTTGACTCAAGATGGGTTTGGAAAATTGGATGGGTAACCCCAGACACAGCAACATTGAAATAGGAAAGTAGTGTATTTGTGGTGGGCAGCCTCTGAGATGGTCCCCGAGATCCCCACCTTCGTGTGCTTGAGTAGTGCCCTACCCTTGGATGTGGGCTAGACTTCGTGAATAGAATACAGCACATCGAGATTAGGTTGTTAAAAAACTGTGGCTTCCATCTCGGGTGCTGTTTTTTAGACCACCTGCCACGAGGAAGCCAGCTGTCATATCACGTGGCAGCACTACGGAGAGGCCCACAGGGCGAGGGGCCTGGCCAACAATTACACTAGGGAGCTTGGAAGTAGATACCCCTCCTCACCCCACCCCAGCTGAAACTTCAGATGAAACCATGGCCACAGGTGACAGCCTGACCGCAAGCTCAGGAGAGACCTTGAGACAGAGGAACTCAGCTCAGCCGCACCCAGATTCCTGTACAACAGTAACTATGACATAACAAATATTCGTTGTTTTAAGCCTCTAAGTTTTGGGATAATTTATGGAACAGCAGTAAGTAATTAATATACTATATTAAAGATGCAGAAGCTTTCCCTCTACTAAACTCCAATTGTGTTTTCTGTCCCTTGTCCTTTGTGGTAAAATACTAACACATTCACTTGTGACATTCGCCCCTTTTTAACCTTTATCATAGTTATGTGTCATTTCTCCTGTTTGTCTGTAAATTTCTGGAGGATAGAAACTCACGGCTATTGACTTTTGAATTCCTCTAGATCCCAGAAATGAGCCTCACACATAGCAAATGCTGAATGAACACCTGATTAGTAAATATGTGAATAAATCTTGCCTTTAAGGACCACGATGCAGCTGGGTAACTGGATGTAAGAGAAAGCTTCCACTTGTCCTGCTAATCATTTCCTTGATTCTTCACACTCTTAATATATTAATAACTGACTTTCAAGCATAATCTCTGCTGAGATTTCTCTTTCTATTGTAGAAAACACAATTAAGCCTTGAGTAACTGACGTGGCTTCATTATTTCTTTATGATGTAGGGAAACTGTAACATACAATCATAAATCAAAGCATAATCTCTATTTCTACTGTCAAAAAGCCACAGTTTATGTAAAAATGAGTAATCATTTGAAAGTACATAGGGAATGAGCTTGTGTTCATCAGCAATGCATACAACTGTTACTAATAAGCAGCAAAGCAGTATTGTCACCTAAAAATTTATTCTTATGTTCTTGTTCTGTATTAGTTTGTTGTCATTATCTTTGCATATAAAAACATGACTGGGAGAGGAAGGAGAAGAGGGTCACTGAGACCGATGTGAGAAGCGGAAACCGTGGGCCTGGGACCCACAGATGTCACTTGTGTAACAGAATACGCTGTTTTGGTTATTATGCAAATTGATAGAAATCAGACTGAGTTTTGAAGGATTTGAACAGAAACAGAGTTTTTGTTTTCATTTTTTTCTTTTGCTTACTTTTTTTTGGGGCGGGGGGGGTGAAGTAGAAAAGGATAGCTTTATTACTTTGCCAGGCAAAGGGGGACACACGGAACTTCTGCCTCGAAAAACTATGTGTCCTAATCCGGTAGGATTTTTTTTTCCTTAATCTTTCTTTTTATTTTAACCTCTTTATTAGAGTATAATTGCTTTACAATGTTGTGTTAGTTTCTGCTGTATAACAAAGTGAATCAGCTATATGTATACATATATCCCCATATCCCCTCCCTCCTGCGTCTCCCTCCCACCTTCCCTATCCCACCCCTCTAGGTGGACACAAAGCACCGAGCTGATCTCCCTGTGCTATGCGGCTGCTTCCCACTAGCTATCTATTTTACATTTGATAGTGTATATATGTCCATGCCACTCTCTCACCTCGTCCCAGCTTACCCTTCCCCCTCCCCATGTCCTCAAGTCCATTCTCTGCGTCTGCATCTTTATTCCTGTCCTGCCCCTAGCTTCATCAGAACCATTTTTTTTCAGATTCCATATATGTGTGTTAGCATATGGTATTTGTTTTTCTCTTTCTGACTTACTTCACTCTGTATGACAGACTCTAGGTCCATCCACCTCACTACAAATAACTCAATTTTGAGAAACAGAGTTTTTAAAAATTGTTTATATTAAAGGACATTTAAAGGGTGCTCTTTGGCTGCCATCACAAAAGTAAGTAATAAGGGGAAGAAACTTTAAGTGAAGATGGTGAGGAGAAAGTGAAGACACGTATGTCATAGGGTCAGTATAGCAGTTGACCTCTTGATCTTCATTTCTTCTCATATCAAGAAAAAAGCCAGTAGAACATTGTCATATATATGCGTATATATATGATTATATATACATATATGATTTTGGACTAAATACTACTAACTAAAGGAGCTGGAAATGTCTATAAAATTATCCAGGGTGAACTGGTTTAATTGTCTTCTGATTCCCATCCTTCTGGTCAACCATCACTGTCAATGATTTTGTTATCTGACCCAAACCTGAGGGCAGTTCTGCTGGTGGCTTTAATTATTTTCTCATCAAAGCCACTTTGGACAGTTTCAGAAATTTCTTCTTTGCCTCCTAGGGCACCTTAAAGGACAAATCATTCTCCTCCCTCCGTTCTTCAACAGAAATGGCAGGAAATCATTTGGTTTCTGCAACTCCAGTCAGGTTCTTCAGGCACTGCGTGTGCATGGCAGGGACGGGGTGTGAGGGCATATTCCCGAGTCTTCTCACGTCCTGAACTCGACATGGTTGGCTCTTCCTGAGCTAAGAGTCTCCGATTCCAACCAGGTTGACTAGCAAGAAGGGACCCGATGACTCTTTGTCTCGATTGTTTCAAATTATCTTTACTTATCTGAGGACTAAATGAGTTTTTTGAGGGCTTAAAATGTCTCAATTTCATCAGTGTCATATGGCCTCTTGTGACTGAAGGAAAGGGACAGTGTGCATTGGGTGAGCCAAGGGCACCTGGTACAAAAGTTATAAAGAAATGAATATTGGACCAAGGACTGGGGTCCTGGATAGTTGTTCTTGGCTCTGCCATTAAAACTTGCTGGATTTTACATTTTTTTTTTAAATAAGAGAGGTTGTTACTTTCCCCTTTACTTATCTGAGAACTACAGGCTGGGGTCACAGTTTACAGAATGACAACTTAGTCGTGTAATTGCTTCCTCCTTCCTCAGATTTATAGAGAGGTGGGTTCTCAGTGGATGCCAGAGCTTGAGAGAGAGCTCGTCCAGGACACAGCCCACAGACCACCAGCACTTGCTCTGTTTCTTTTCTACTTTCCCTCAGTGACTGGTAAAGGGATCTATGCATAAGTCCACGTGAGTTAGCATCTACCCAGCTGCCCCTTTCCGGTTGCCAGCCACAGGTCTGAGAGTTCCCCACTGTCTGGAGCCCTGTGAAATTGTTTTAGGGGTTGAAATTGTGGTAGGATGTTTCCCTGGATAATCTCCCTGCCTGATCTGGGGAGACCACATGTGAATCTCCGAAGACGAGCATCTTCCAGGGAAGCAGGCTTGTCAGGGAAGCCGCTTCCATGTCCGTGAGCTGACAGGATGTCTTGCCGCCGTCCTTCATGGCTGAGTGTAGCCTGAGAGTTGCCAGGCAGATCTGGGCCTGGGGACCCGGCGCCCACTGTGAAGGATCATTACTGCACCTGGGCCACTTCACTGCACCGGGTGGCTATATCCTTTATCAAATTCCATTTCACTCGGCTGGAAGTCAGACACGGATTGTCAGGCACAGGGAGGGATGCTGACCCACTTCTCCTGGCTGGCCTCAGCCCCACAGCACTGCAGGTCTTGGTCTCCGGTTTCTAGCCTGCTTTTCCATTTTGTGTTTTGGGTGTCAGTGTTATAGACAGGCGAGTGGTCAATTGACCAAGAACTTGCAGAAACATTCTGACCTCACCCTGTTCCTAGATGGTCTGCATGTGACCCCGAGTCATGTCTTATCTCTGCTCTATTAATAAGCCTGGAGTTTGAGGGTTCTAAAAAATTCTGTTTCTCAATTGAGGAGTAGATGCCTTTCTTCATCTTGCTGGGGGCTGGGACTTGTGGCTTAAAAAAATCACTTTTGAGTAGGATGTAATTTTTGTTTGTTTACTTTTTTTAGAATCCTCCATAGCAACATGGGAGACCCTGGATTTAAGAACGTTTTCTTGGAAGAATTTAATTTAAAAAACTCACCGAGTGCTTTTCCACTGCTCCAGGTACAAAACCGAATAATAATAATCATGACGAAATCAAAGATCGCACTTATGGAGCACGTATCACGTACCAGGCTCCATGCTGAGCGCTTGGCATATATGACGCTATTCAGTCCTTGCAGGAACCTGCTGACAGAGGGTCAGGGATGAGCCTCACCTGCACGTCAGGAAAGTGAAGTGAGGGTGAGCGGGTCACCTGCCCCAAATCCACAGCTCACTAGTGCTGGGCTCAGGTTCGGGTCCCAGTGGTCCTTCTCCGGGGCCCGGCCCCTGAACCACCACCCAGCACTCAAGAAACATGTGGCCTCCTTGCAGACAGCACTCCAGAAACTTCCAGTCTCATGAAGGATGCAAGCAACCGACTTTAGTAAGAGACAAAATTAAATAATTGTTGGATGGTGGTGGAAGCCACGCTGTGTGGGAGCACACGGGAGAAGAAGTTGCTTTTAGCTCAGATGCTGCGGGCTGAGGCCTGAGCAGAGGATGGACCAGATGTGAAGATCCAGAGGGGCTGTGCCCCGGGAACGCAGGGCTCGGCGAGCCGGGAGTGTGTGCCCCGAGGAGGGCCAGGATGGCAGAACAGCCTGGAATGCAGTCTGGAACCGTCATGAGTGGGTGCAAACCAACCGTGTGGGTTTTACTCTGTGGACAATAGGCACTAACTTCGAATCTTAGAGGTGGGTGCCGTGAGCCACGCTGTGTTTCAGGAGGTACCTTTGACGCCAGTAGGAGGATTCAGGCTGGAGGGACAGAAGCAGGGCAGCCTGTCAGGGTCCAGGTGAGAGGTGGGAGGCGTCCAAGCAGAGCAGGGACGCGGGGCGATGGACAGAAGTAGAGACATGGAGCCGCAGGTCCGGGGACGGCTCAGCACGCGGGGAAGAGCCCTGCTTAGCAGACTGGGTGCCACGTGGCGGAGGAGGAGGCACAGGATCGCGAGCTCCTTCCCCCGTGAGCAGCAGAGGCCTCGGGAGGGGAAACATCGGAGAGATGCAGCGAGAAGGAGGGTGAACCAGAGACGGGAGGAGAGGCCTTCAGGGAAGAGAGAGAACTTTTTCCGTCTCCATTTCAAAAGGCCTTACTTATTTCTTCTCCCCCAAGGCAAACGGTAGAGGGGAATCGACTTCCCACGGCAAACAGACATGAAGCGATTCTCCATCATCCCCCAGCTCCACTCAGACTGTTCAACACGATTTATTTCAAACAGATGAAGATGTGTTTCAGGGTAGCTGGGAGCAGTCAGTTAAAGGGATTAAAGGCAGAAAAGCTACTGCAGCAAAAGTATTTAAGTTTTAGTTCTTGGGCAGCTGTGTTTCCTCCGCTTCTCGGCAATCAGAATTCCCTCACCCGACGCTCTTTCTGGCTGTTGGAACTGAATGGAAGATACTTGTTTTTCTCCTACAGGTTGTTTTTAAAGCGATCCTAGGGTCACAGATTTCCATATTTTCAGTATTTATATTATGTATATGGTCGAAGCATAGGAGTGTTTTATTTGGTCTAAATTACCGTAACATGCCTCTATCCCCAATCTATAGCTCAGCAAATCAAAGTTAAAGGTTTTCCTAAAATTAAACACCATAGGTTAGGCAGGATCAAAAATATGTTTTGTCCCAACTGAAGGCTCTTGGTTTGTTTTTTTTTTACTATTCATCTCTTTTCTGCCTATCACCTGCTTTCTCCCTGTGCAAAAAACCCACATGGAACATAATCGAATGAGACCTCTTAGCTGAAATAGTTAACAAGAAGAATGAGCCTGTGCAGTGCTTTGGTGTCCTTAGACACTTCTTAGGAGTTTCTCGAGCATCCACTGGCACCTGGCCTTCTTACCTATTACTGGCAAGAGCCCTGGAAGAGAGCATTTTAAAACTCATTCTGCAAAAAGGGAAATTAAGTTTCAGAGAAACTGAGAGACTTCCCTGGTGACACAGGGAGTAAGTGGTGGAGCTGGGTTTTGAGCTCAGGTGCATTTGACCCAGAGACCCTCTGCTTCTTCTACGGATGCTGCTTCTCCCAGCAGGTGCATGAGCACCAGGCAGGCTCCAGGACACTCAGGCTGAGAGCTGATGATAATGGGACCTATAGGTGACATTGAAGCTCTTCTAGGTCAGCAATTCTCAGGTGGGATATTGAAAGTCACTTTAATGACCGCTACAACCCCGTAATCAGGTGCCTGGAGTTCCTTTCCCTCCCCCCACAGGGTGATCATTTAAGGGAATGAGTATGAGGAACACAGCTAGGCTCCTGGCAGTTTCTCCTTTTCCCTGGAGACTCCTCCACCCTTAACAAGGACCTGAATACTCGCCATGTGAGGCTGACCCTCCGTGGTCCTTTCTGGCCATGGTCCATGCGGGGAGGGTGTCACAGAGTGCCCCGTCCCTGCCTCCCAGGCTCCCTATGGTCTGGAGACTCTCCAGTTAGGCTGCTGCAGACACCGCAGGACCTCATGGGAGCCCCTGGGAGTAATGAGAGTGTTGCCAGGCCAGGGAAGCCAAGAGAAGGGTAACTGTGCTTTGTCATCCTTCTGGTTGCCTGGCTCAGGCTTTTGGACCTGGGCAACGAGCGTAAAAATATGTGAATCTTTTTTTACTAAGAACTACTATGAACTATTGGTACATTTCCAACAAAGAACTTATGGAATATTTCAGTCAATAATGCTTCCCTGTCTTCCTCCCCGCCTTTGACATTTACTGACTCTCTGAAAGAGTAAAAGGAATTAATAATCAGAGTCTCATTCTTTCATTCATTCTCTCATTTATTCCCTCAGTAGACACTGAGTGATGCATATGTACCAGATATCATATTAGACACTATGTTCCCCACTGTACCTTCTCAACAATCTGCAGGTACTATTGTCCCCACTTTACAGCTTGGGCAAATTAGCCTCAGAAGCATTAAATAATTTGCCCCAAATCACAATGCTCATAAAAGATAGGGCTGGGATCAAATGCTTGTTGGCACACATGCTGACAAAAGTTCCTTGGCAGGTGAGACCTTAGTTCAGGGGTCAGACAGACCTGGGTCTCTATAGTATATAGAAAGCTGGGTCTCTATATTATGTATGTATATATTAAATATATACATATATTTAATATATATTATATATGTATATATAAAAGCTCTGTGATCATGGGCAAGGTACTTAACTTTTCTGAGGCTCAGTCTCACCTGTGCACTGAGATGGGAACAGCATCTACCTCACCCAGAGAGGTGCTGGGAAAGCTGAACGATGCACGTGTACCCTGAGTCCTATGTCTGTACAGGCAATGCTCATAGGCGACTCTTGTTTTTATCATTATTTCTGATACTAAATCCAGAGGCTGTAAGAAAAGATTCCATCAGAGAAGCACTTGATTGTCTTCATTACAGTACTGGTTACACATATTTTACAAGTCTTATTACTGTCAAGTCACTCTTGTCCAAAGGCCATGTCTCCAACCAGATGTCCTACACCCAGAGGCTGAGGAGGAGGAGACATCTCATTGCTGAGTCAAAGGTCAACAGATCGACCACAAATTAGTGAAAACTGTAAAATCCACGCGTGTTTTCAGGATGGTTCAGCATTACATGGCCTTGACGTGGGGTCCAGATGCTGCTCCGTCCTGCATACAAATGGAAGGACTTAGAGAGAAGGACCCCGGCACTGAGTCACGGAGGCCAGTTTCCACTGGGCGTTGTCCCCCTTTCACAGAGGCGCTCAGAGCACACCTTGTAAGAGGCAGCAGTGAAATTATGCTTATAAAACTACCCCATTTGGGGTAAGTCTTACCCTTCTTGGACTCAGAGTGGGCTTCTGAATGAACCTCCTTGTCTAAACACCCTGGAGGTGACCATATTCCAAAATTAAAAGATGAGGGGAACTGAAGGGCATCAGGAGTGTATGTACCACCCTGTGGACTCCTCACTGGTTCATCAGGCCCTCTGGGTCTTTCTCAGAGTCAAGGGCCATTCAAATCCTGAGTTGTAATGTTTCTCTATCTCATCTTGTTGCTTTAGAACCGATAGCATCTTGGAAGCACAGAGGTGACAACATGCTGGCATCTCTCAGCTCTCCTCACCATAAAAAAGGTGATGGGATTTTTGAAGTTTCACGAAGCAAACAATAAAGCCAGCTAGCTATGTTTTTCTGATGACAGTCGGCATCATGACGGTCATTTAAGCTTCTTTTAGGGAGCAAATCCCGAAATGCGGGCAGCGGCTTTACTGTCGGCTGTTATTAGAGTTCCTCGTCCTTTCTCCTGCCCACTCTCCGCTTGCCCATCCAGGCTGTCATGCCTAATTCTTTGCTACACATGTCTAATCTGCCCATTACAATCCTGATGGCTTGACTTCAAAAGAGGCGAGGTTTTCTCCTCTGGTCCAAAGAGTGTTAGGAGAACTAGCACATCAATGATGTTTCAGGCAAACAGGTCTCCACTCTCACGAAGCGGAGAAGAGCTTTAAAAGAAACGTCTAAATCACCTGGTGCACTAAGGCATCAAATTCTTGCACAAATTGTAACAGACATTTTTCTCGTTGCGGAGAGACAGAGATTTTGTGAAGATGTCAAATCGCATAAAGCCGCAGCACAACACAGCTTCAAAGATGTAACCTGCGCTGTCTTTTTGTGAGGCAGGAAGGCTAGTAGGCATTAATCCACCCTTGAGAGAAGTGGGTCCAGACAACGTTATGCCTCTGCCGTGATGCGCAGGTGAACGCCTCACAAGTTACTGTTCTCTCTGCCCCTGGATGTCGACTGTCTTCTTCTCGTCTCCAAGGCAGCCAGCAGAACAGGCAGGAATCAAGAGCTGTATACACTAAGGCTGTGAGACACGGGTGTGCTGAGCAAGGGCCGTGCAGGCTTGTGCAGTGTGGCTCCTGTCGTGTATTGATCACAAAAATTAAAGCAGCAGGACGAAATTAAAGCAACGATAGGACGAGGAAGATAAATGGACGCGAGGGCAGTTTTGTAGTTAGCATGGAAGTGGCTGTTTACTTGATCTTTCTTCAGACTGGGAGCTCTTGGGAAATGACTCCACCCCAGCCTCCAAACACACAAGACACAAGACAACAGGTTTGCTGCTCATCTTGGTAGCTAAAGATGCCTTCAGGTTACATTTTCTGGTCCCTAATCATGGAAGGAAGGTATTATGCTCTAAATACCTATCTATTACCTATCTATGTCTATTTATGTATCTATCATCCATCTGTCGACCTATCTATCACCCATTTCTACACACACGCACATACATTGTTTAGCCTTCCTAATGTTTTTTTTTTTTTTTTTTTTTTGGCTATTTACTCACCCTTTATTACCTTCTGTGTGCAAACATGGTAACAGTCAAACTTAGACTTTCATCTCAATGAACTTGAACACATGCAGAAAATAATAAATTCAGCCATAAATTTAATATGCATATTTTAATATTATGACATATACTATATATTATTTTATAAATAACCAAGCTGTGTGCTGTGAAAAATAACAATGAAGCAAGCAAAGTAGAAGTCCTTTCTTGAAGAGCGACATTAATGTGTGTCCTTAAGGATGAGGAGGAGACATCAAATGAAAAAGTATGAGCAAGTTGAAAGTTGGAAGAAACAAACCAGGAACAGAGAACAGCACATGCAAAAATTTGAAGTCATGAAGTAGGGCACATCTAGCCTTCCTAATGTTAACAGACACCAATAGAGTCAATATTTTGAAATAATATAAGGATACTATAAAACAGGTTTTAAGGTAATCAAATATATATATACATATATAAACACAGACATACATATCTGTGTTTATATATATACACATCTTCTCTTCCAGAAACTACTCCTGGGACTGCTCTCTGCTTTCCTCTTTCTCCAAGGCCGTAGCCGGCTGGTTGAGGGCATAAATGGGCCCTGGAAGAGTGAGCAACAAAGGCTGATTGGTTGTCAAGCTGGGAGGGGGCAGCCGGCTGTGCGTAGGGCATTCTGTGAACTTTTGAGCTGTGATGCTTGTCAGTTCTCGGCAGCGATCACCTTAAAGCTCTTCACCGGGGAAAAACCAGAGTTCCTAACTAAATGCGGGTTCTTACTACATGTTTATTGAATGAAGGAGGGTGAGAGGAAGGGGAAGAAAAAGAGAGAGAAGAAAGTTGGTGAGGAAAGGCTGACAGAGTCTGCTGTGAGCCCTCAGAAGATCGATGGTGTTACACTGTCTCGAAAAGCAACTGGCTTCCTGTGGTTTTGCTTATAATGGACGCTCGGTACAGACTTGACTGATTAATACATGGTAATGAGACAAATAGAAATACAACCCTTTAGTTACTTAATTGCTGGCCATAAAGTGACAGCTGACTGCCGAAAGGCTAATGCTTGTCTGTAAAAGGATGATATTTTTCTAAAGTAAGTCTATTTATTTGTCCTTCACTGGCAGTTGTTCATAGTGTGAATAAGTTACTTCTAATGGACTTATCTTACTTAAATTATCAATTGTTCCCACATAAGTAGCCTAGCTATAAAGTGAGAAAATGTTAAAAAATTGCGAAAACTATTGAAAAGCCCAAGTAATAGGTAAGAGATCATTTTGGACCCTAAAGGCGAAATTTGCGAAGTTAATGGAAAACGTAGTTCAAAAAAGATGTCCACAGAAATCTTTAAATGCTCAAAGCTGACATGAAACATTATTTTAAAGAATCAACAAAATGTATTTACTGATAAAGTTGAACATAAAGTACATAATATCCTATTATAGAAATGGTGTTAGCTATATTCTGCAGATACACCATATGGCATCAGGTGGGGCAACCAGCAAAGCAGAACCTCAATATCTGAGAAGCCTCTTGCTGCCAACACAGCGTTTAGGATGCGAGCCAAGCCCCGGCCTGCCCTTGTCCTTCCTGGTTCTGATTTATGGTGCCCCTGACCTTGAGCTGAGCTGGCAGGGGTCTGTGTTCCTGACCACGCCTCGGCAGCCTGGCTCTAGTGGGTGGGTCTGCTGCGTTTCCCCACCAGGTCCTCATCTCCGTTCATCTCGCTCCAGCTTGTCAACCTGACCTTGGATCCTGTCCGATTTCCTTGCTTGAAGCTTCAGTTTGATAGTCATCGTCTGGAATGCCACCCTGATTCTGCTTCATCCCACCGAAGGAGAAAAGCAGGCAGTGCCCACTGTCTGCCCCACGACATACAAAGGTCCACATTTTCACAGTGGAAGTTAGAAGCAGCACTTTGTAGTAAATGTCTCTGACGTTCTGAACAGGAGCTGCAGATATGGATACGCAGAGTATGAGGTTTGTGGCTGGGTCCATCTGGTAGGGGAGGGGCAGTTCATGGCCTCCCAGGGTGTGGCAAACCCCCTTCCTAAGAAGCACAGCCTTGCAGGCACTGTAAGAGTGACGAGCTTACTCTTCGGGGTCCGCGTTAGTACATGAGAAACCCTCGTCCTCACGGGAAGCCTCAACCCTGAGACCCTTAAAGCGATGTTTCTAAGACTTACTTGCACAGTGTTTCCTGGTCTGTGGTTGCCCTGCGTTGGTGAGGAGATTCCAGAGCAAACACTGCCAAGGGACCGGCACGGGGCAGACCCAGTCTCCACTGCCATGCAGGGGCGTGTGCCCCAGTGCAGCGGGTCTCAGAGTGTGGTCTGGAGACCCTTGGGGTCCCAGACACTCTTCTAGGGGGTCTTCGAGGTAAAAACTGTTTTCAAAATAATACTAAGACGTTTTTCACTCGTGAGTTATCCAGTGGAATTCTCTAAAGGCTACATGAAGATGCTGCAACAGATTGAATGCAGAAGAAGATACAAGAATCTTGTCTTCGCCAGACATTAAAGAGATGTGCAAAATCATAAAACAACATTTCATTAAATGTTTTTTGTTTTGAACAGTAAACTTATTTTTCCTAAGATGGGCTATTTTTTAAAATTTTTTATTTATTTATTTATATTTATTTTTGGCTGTGTTGGGTCTTCGTTTCTGTGCAAGGGCTTTCTCTAGTTGCGGCGAGCGGGGGCCACTCTTCATCGCGGTGCGCGGGCCTCTCACTATCGCGGCCTCTCTTGTTGCGGAGCACAGGCTCCAGACGCGCAGGCTCAGTAGTTGTGGCTCACGGGCCCAGTTGCTCCGCGGCGTGTGGGATCTTCCCAGACCAGGGCTCGAACCCGTGTCCCCTGCGTTGGCAGGCAGATTCTCAACCACTGCGCCACCAGGGAAGCCCAAGATGGGCTATTTTTAACATGTAATTTTGATTTTATTATTGTTAATTTAAAATGAATTTCTAAGTGCATATTTTCAAATGTTCTCAGTTTTAATATCCAAGATGGTAAATATTAATATATGTCACCAACACAAACAAAGGTCTTTTGGGGTTGGGGCGCAAAGCCGCTGTCTGGTATCTACTCGACACCGAGAGGGGTGTACGCGGCACAGCACCGTCCCTGCTCGTCTCCATCCGCCGCTGACCCTCGGCTGCTCGATGCTTTCCCCGGGCGGGTCCTAACGAAGGGCCCCGTCCTAAGCAGGGCGGGCCGCCTGGACGTGCCGGCTGGGAGCTGCGGAGGGAGGCTGAGTCGGTGCGCGGCGCACCTGCGCTCCTCCCACCGCCTGCCTTTAAGGCTCTGGCCTCCAGGTCTTTCTCTGGGTGATGCCACAGGGCGCCCAGCCCCTCACGTGGGAGAGAAAGCCTCACAGTGAGCCTTACGACCCGCTCAGCACAGAGGCAGGCGAGCTTGCGGAAACATCGGGAATGGGAAACGCACAGCACGACTCCTCCAGATTCCGAAAGCACTATGTCAGCGTGTCCTCGTCCATGGGATTCGGAAAAGCTTTGATCAGCGAGGATGCAGGCTCTAGATCCTACGAAGCAGTGCTGGGGTGGGAACCTCTCCGGACTTGGTGCACGGGGGAGCCTGATCTGGCCGTGGAGTTCCCCCTGTCCTACTCCTGCCCCTCTGCCTCAACCCTGCTCTGAGCCCCTCCTGACCACCCAGCCCGGTTTTCTCCTGTCACCTTATCTCATGACGTCAAAGAGAAGGGGATCCCACAGGGACTGTGTGTGTCCTGTGGACCCTGTATCATTAAGGCGACATTTCTCCAAGTGTGATCTAGTAATCACCCGCATTCTTGGATCCAGCTCAGACAGCCTGCCCCAGATGGATCCAGGTGAGGAGAGGGAAGGGGAGCTGTATTTATAAGGCCCCAAGGTAGTTCTTACACGGCCCCAATTTAAGAACCATTGCATAATGATGTTACATATTTCCATATTGTGACCTTGATTTAGAGGCAGTTTTAAGAGCACACTTGCCTGAGTCTATGGGTGAGGTCTTACTTGAGTGTTTTCATGGAAGATTCCAGAAGAGTATATAGCTGATAAACCAGGACGAGGAAGGAATGAATGGTTTTGGGGGTGCAGTGAGTTGCAGCTCAGCTATGAACAGGACACTGGAAACTGGAATTGGGGAGGTGTGGAGAATCTACGTCTGAGTTAGAATTTTTTGGGGGGGCATTTCTTAGAGAGACAACATTTAGGCAGATCACTGCTATAGGACGCAAGTAAGATGGCGTTGGTTGAATCCAGGGAGCAGGTGGGAAACTGGAGACAGCCTCTCACAGGCTAGAGAATTTTAGGTCTAGGAAGGTTCTTTGCTCCTTGTGTTGGTTTCCTCAGGATTTGAAAGTTGTAAAAGATTTGTAATTTGGGAAGCTGATTTCTGCGTTGGCTGTCTTCTCTGAAGTGATTTTCTCTTCATTTTCCTTCAGTGTGTTTCTCTGGGTGACTCCACGTGGCACTCAAGTTCAAGACTTCCAGGACAAAGGTACAGGTGAAGTCTCATCTGTCTTAGAGTGTGAGCTTTTATGAGAGAGGAACCTGTACATGGCACACTGGGGACAGTGGGAGAAACCCAACAGCTTAGGAGTGGACTGGGGTCCCCAAAGCCCCTTGAAGCCCCCTCCCCTCTAGCACCCTGGGCGTGGGGCTGCTCCCATCTCTGCTCTGTCCTTCCAGCCTCACCGCGGCTGCATAGGGCTTGCCCTCTCTCTTCTGTTCTTGGGTTCACTCTGCTCACCCAGCTTTTCTGCCCAGGAAAAATGTATGGTATGTTCAGTGGGCTCTTCTGTCTGGTCCAAGGCTGTCAACAAGCCAAGCTCCGCCATCCCTGGACACCTGACTGACAGGACCACCCAGGTCATGTCAAGAACTATGCAAATGGTTTCCTTCTCAAGCACAACCGGGATTACATATTGGGATTCCTGTCTGTGCCCTTAGTCGAAGATCTCAAAGTCTCTCGGGCATTTCTACACATTTTATGGGTGGGGATGGGAACAGAAACAAGCATTTTAAATGATAGACAGAAATAGGAGGAGAGGTTTAATAAAATCAGGTAAAAATCAAGATTACAGGAACCATTATGCTCACACAGTGAACAGGTAACTTATGAGCTGTCACTGGGAAGAAGTTAACTCACAAACCTATTGTTTAGCTACTGGCTTGTTCCAGAAAAAGTGGCTATAAATGCCACTTGGACTTTAGGCTGAATTGTATCTTTTTCCTCTGGTTCTTTCTGCTTCCTTCTGTATTAGACGTCCATCTTCTGTACATGTGGACAGTAATGGGTGTAGAAAACGCCAGACCTGGAGAGTTTGAAGTGGTGATGCCCATATAGTCCCATCAGGACACACGTGTAGGGAATCCAAACTCCCTGCTACGAAGTCAGGGGCAGAAGACAGACTCCAATCCCACTCTGAAGAAAGCTCCTTCCTTCAGGTAAATCAAGACAACAACTCAGTACCTTCCTAATTCTCGGAGATCTTTGTTGGTGGTAGACAGAGGGATGAACGGTGTTCTTGTGTACCCAATGTTGCCATGATGCATAATAAAATCTTAAATTTGAGACATTATGGAATTCAACAGGCATGTGAACTTTTGTAGAAAACTGTTGCTGTTTCTATAAAGCCTCAAATACTTAATTTTTTCCAAATAAAATAAATGTTTCAGCAAAACGCTATTTTTTTCAGATCTTAATATCCAAAGGCAACAAGAACCTTAAAGGTTGTGAAAAGGTCCCCTGGCTGCTCTCACGATGAATTTGCCGACATGTTTTATTGGGCTTTAAATTTTTTAAAATAAATGTCTTCAGGGTGCCATCAAGTCCCGTTTCCTTACAGCCTTGTCTTTTCATTCCTTTCTAATTCTTTCTTGTATCCTCCTGATGGTTATGAATCTGATGCTAGATTGTGTTTTTTCAGTGTCCTCATTTTAAAGATGAAGGCCCAGGGAGGTGAAGGGATTCACTAAGGCCACAGAGCCTATTCATTCACAAGCAAAGATGAAGTGTTCAAAGATGAACACTACTTCTACTGGTGTCCTCTCCTCGACGAGGCAGCCTCACCTTAATTTTTTAATCCAATCAATAAAGAACAACTCTATTCAGATGTATTTTCACATAGTGTGCTATTTTGGACGGATATGGAAATTTGCAAAGATACAAATGAGATCTGTAGAATGACAACACTGGGCCAAATCCAAACAATATCTGAACAAGACCGTCCAGTCACAGATCAGCTCTCATTTGCTCCCGAATTTGGCCAGGTGGGGCTGGGGGAGGGGAGCGGTGACCAGTGGAACCATTGTCCCTCCCTCTCTGTGGGGTGGCTGGCTGAGTCTGTGTACGCATCACTCCTGGGAAGCCTTTCCGCTTGGGCTGGCCTGTTTTGAAGAGAGAGAGGAAGGTTTCGAGGATGGAGGGAAAATTCTCTCTCTTCCATTCTTTCATAGTGCACATACGCCTGGTCAGATATCAAGAGTCTTTTCTCCCTAAAAATCTACTCTTCTATCTCTTATCATCTTACTTGGAAAAAACTGCGTAGGTTTTTCACTAAAGTTGGGTGATAGTTTGGGTTGGCCTGATGTCAAATAACACTGCAGTACATACATGGGGGCTCCCCAAAGAGAAAATCCCGCCCTGAGCGGTGAGATTGGAGCCCCTCAGTCTGTCAGGGGAGCTCACACTCTCGGGGGTGCTTGCCCTTCACGTGGTGCCCGGGACGAGGAGCAGCAGGGGTCCTGCTGGTGCCCACTAGCCCTGCAGGGAATCAGCTATGTTGGATCAGCCAACTGTGTCAGAACATCTAGGGCTGCCTAAGCCACTGGGGTTTTTTAAGATGTGCAGTGAGTCCTGGAGAGCACTGACCAATCAGGGGCTTAGCTGAAAATTAGCTGATTGTGATACTGGACTTAAAACACATACCTGGGTGGGGGAGCATCGTGTGTGTGTGTGTGTGTGTGTGTGTGTGTGTGTGTGTGATCGTGCGCGTGCGTGGTGGGTAGGACCGCAGGAGGAGGTCCCTAAGAGATAAAAGGAAAGCTGAGCTTCATTGGAAGCACTGCTCTGAGGATGTCACAGTCACACCCCACTGACTGTACACACTGACTGCGGTTCTTCCTGGCCGTGCCAATCAGCCACGTCTGCCTTTCAGGTCACAAGTCTCCAAACCCACGCTACCCCCTGCAGACACATGCTTGCTTGAGCTTCAGTGTACGGCTCCAAGAGAGGGGTTGGCAGCCTGATGAATAGAGCTCTTCCAAGGGCTCTGCTTTCCTTGCCTTGTTTCCTGAAAGCCTCTCCATTGAGCTGACACAATAGAGGCTAGAATAACCAGGGCAGGACAAAGTGTAAATAAGACTGGCATTCTTTATAGATGTGCAGTCTGAAGAATGGACGCGAATGTCACACCATTCACCTCTAAAATGTGTTTCAATTGAAATAAAGAGAATAATTGAGTCAAAAAGTTAATGGTGTTCTGAGTTATCTAGAATATTGCCTTTTCTCACTTGATATTTGCAGACATGGAATTAGGTGAGCCAACCATAGAGAAATGGTGGGGACATGTCCGTCCTTAAACAACAAGACAATTTGAAGATGAACCTGTATTTCCTTTCTCTTATATTGTTTTATGGGTGGCAATATACAAACTACTCCCTGAAAATGAAAGGGTAACAAGAATTATTATCGGGTGTTGGAAAATATATTCAGAGAGGTTTCTCTGCAGATTTGATGTTTTATTGTAAATGACATGAATACAACTCAGCCAACTATGACAGTTGGGAAATCCAAAGTGAATACACGTAAGTTCTTTAAAGCGTAGTTTTAGTTCTTGGAGTACGGTTAAACCTCACTAATTTATTCAAAAAAGCCAAGGCTGGAATGGGACGGGAACACACATATGTGCATACAGGATACATTCTTCTCAGAAGACATCACAACAAAACATTTTTCGGTTCTGTTGCTCTCTCATCCTGAAGCTAGCACCCAAGAGCGAGGATGAAGGGATGCAGCAGAGATGCCAGCCTTTTCTGAAGCAGTGAAGTAGGTGCAACCTTTCCTTAGGCCCTTCTCTGGTTCTGCACTCATTCTCTCCCACCCTCGGGGGCTCTGGTGATTTTATTCTCCTTCCTTCTGCCGCGGATGCCCTCAGACTGGCCCCCAATTGCCCTGAGTTTTCCACGACATGGACTTTATCCCTTGCAGTAGATCTTCCCCATGCCCTCCATCCTAACAAAAAACCAGAAAAACAAAGTACAGATTTGCTGTGGAGAATGTTCCCCAGCCAAAGAGCAACTTGCATTTCAAAAGAGACCCTAGTCCCACAAGAACTGAGTGATATAAAAATCATCAGCACTGTTTCAGGGTCAGTGGGACAGTGCTTTGTGAAGGGCGGATTTCTCCACTCCCCCTAAATCAGCGGTCCCCAACCTTTTTGGTACTAGGGAACAGTTTCGCGGAAGATAATTCTTCCACGGACAGGGGTGGGGGGATGGTCCAGGCGGTAATGTGAGCGATGGGGAGCGATGGGCAGCAGCAGATGAAGCTTCTCCGGCTCGCGTGCTGCTCACCTGCTGTGCGGCCCAGTTCCGAACAGGCCAAGGCCCAGTAGGTACTGGTCCGGGGCCCGGGGGTTGGGGACCGCTGCTTAAACCATCCCTCCTGGATGCTACACGCTTTCCCCCTAGACCTCAGGTGGGCAGCGTGGACCCAGCTACGTAAAAACCCTCCTGTCCTCACTTCTTGCTTCCAGCCCATTTATCCTGCCCGTTGTGCTGAGGGCACTGTCCCCTCAGACACCTTCCCTGGTCCCCATTACCGGCTAAGCGAGTCCTGTCTTTAGACGTCCTGTGGGCAGCTGGTCCTGCCCTCCTGCCTCTCGTGTGATTAACCCCAGCACCAATCCCGGCCCCTCAGGGCATCACACTGCTTTCCATTTCTCAGCACCTGCACTTTCCTACTTCATGGGCACACCTGGCCTCGGCCTGGACTGTCTCTCCCTCCATCCTCCGCTTGCAAACTACCAAATTCGTGTTTCCAGGTTTAGCTTACTTGCTCCCATCTCCGTGGAAATCCAGCCTTATATGCTCAGTGTACAACAGTCTTCCTCAGTGGTTCTCCATGGAAAGGGGGACTTGTCATAGTTATTTGAGGAACTTTCTCAAATGATTCCTAACCCAGATCACTTCATAAAGCTCCTCAGGTGATGTGATACCTCCGGAGAAGGAGGCGCTGCCCATGGCAACATTGATATATACAGAAGGGATCATTAGCTGAGTACTCGCTGTAAGTCTACCACTTCACAGAGAAGGAAAATATTACTAATAAATTGACCTCTTCCACAATTCGCGCCCTCAGTCATGCCTTCCTGATTAACACTTGCAACTATCCTCATGGTCTCTCTTGGTCAGTCTTGCTGGGTTTTGGATGGCAAAATGCAAAGCGATTATATAAAGTGAAGGTGAAAATATATGGAATTTCATGAAGTTGATGAAACTGATGATGGGGAACCCTAAACCACAAGCAAGATAAATGGGTATTGGCCAAGACTAGATAGTTGAAGAAGAGAAAATAAAAAAAGATAATTACTGACACGATAGGTGCTGCTAAAGAGAATGATCTGAAGAGACCTGATTAAGAGATGCTTATGAGAAAGCTGGTGAACTGTGTGTGCATTTTTAAATAATTCTCTTTATGATCCTGCTGTGAAAGTCAAACAGGGAGTGAGGGTATTATATTATATGATTATACCACTTGTTTGTAAGATTATGCCCACACCCTCCATCGACATGTGTAGTTCTTTGTTTTATGAATCTGTGCATGGTGTAGTATAAACTATGTCTTATTAAATACAATAAAACAAATCTATTTTCATTATGTTTAGTTTCATTTTTTTAAGATAAAGATTCAATTTTTTAGATCTCAATTTTTTCAGTGAAGTTTTAACCTTTATTTATGAGAGCTATTTTAACTTGATCTTTTCTAGCATCAATTTTCTTCAAATAGTAAGGACCTCCTATACTTAAGTTATGCCGATGTCTAAATACCTTACGGGCAGTAAGCATCTTGCAGGCATGGACCATGTCTTCATTCTTCTATCCACATTTATGCAGTCAGAAGGGAGAGTGAATGAAGGGGAAACTAGTTAAAATTATCAGTGAATGTAAAATCTTTGTTGGTTTTCTTTTGCTTAGAAGGGCACTGACAATGGGATTCTTTCAGGTTTCAGAAAAGCAGTCTAGTCTTGTATCTTGGCTATCAAACTGAGATGTTGTTTTTGTCCTTTTCTTATGTCTATTTCTTGCATTTGTCCTATGTTACCAGTTAAGCTATGTTTTATGGCTAGTGCTTCAAGAGAGTTCAATCTCTTTAAAAGGAATGTTTGTTTATTATTATCAACCCAACTTCTATGCTTTGGATGTTCACCTGAAACTAGGAGTCAAGTGGACATCACTGTCAGGTATACTGTCATCTGCAGCTGGGTTGGATATTGCAGACAGCAGAGCAAGCCAAGCTGATCCAGGGTTTCTATGTATCATAAGACTAAACATTTTCTTATTTTTCATTAAGAAAAGTTTCAAACAAAACAATAGTGGAAGGACTAGTACGATAAACCTCCGCATATCACTGCATGACTTCAACTATTATTAATATTTTGCCACGTTTGCTTCATCTGTTTCCCTCCCTCCCTTCCTTCCTTCCTTTTCTTTCTTCTCCCAGAAGTGTATTCCATTCGTCATTCCATCCTTACTTCAGAAGACCAGTTACGCTTTAGAATTCCCATAATTTAGAATTTTCTGTTTGATTCCTTGTGGTGTTAACTCGATAACATTTTCCTTCTTTTCTGGAGAGGAAGTGGTGGTGAGTCTTTCATGTTGCTTCATTTAGGAAGATACACTAGGTCTGGCTGTCCACTTTCTATGATGCTAAGACAGTCTGATCTCTACGTTATGACTTTTTCCATCGATCTTTTCTCACATGGCTTCATCCGTGAATGATCCTTGCTGAAGCCATTATTTCCTTTGGAGTTTCAAAATGATGATTTTTCTCTTTCTGTCATTCTTTCCAGATTTATGAACTGAAATTCTTTTTGAACAGGAGCCCACTGTGTAGTTATATCATAATTTTTTCAACCAGTCCTTTATTAATGGACATTTGGGCTGATTCCAATTTTTATTATTTTTAGTAATACTGTAATGAATAAACCTGTTAAACATTGTTTCATATTTTGGAGGCGTATCTCAGGGTAGATTCTAAGAAGTGGGTTTGCTGGGTCAAGGACGGTGCAAGGATAAACTTTGTTAGATATTGTTCAATCACTGTACACCCCATCATTGATGCATGGGGGCTCCTGTTTCTCCACAGTGTCCCCAACAGAGAAGATTGTCAAACATTTGGATTCTTGTCAATATTATAAGAAAGAATATCTCACTGTAGTTGCTCTTATTGTAAGGGAGGCAAGTCATTTTTGCATGATTCATATGCCCACAGAGAATGTTATCAAACTTTTGGGGTGTTTTAGAGTAAAGCACTTAATCAAACTCACCATGTAACCTGCCAATTTGGGAACTCAAATGTATTTTTAGATTTAAAAATTTGGTAGCAAGAAAGGAAAAACATGAGAAGGACTTCCAAGTTTTTTCTATAATCTGTTGGGAGGCTCCCTCAGATAATTAAATCTCTCAGTGCACCTGGCAATACACAAGGAGCCAACTCATTGTCAAGGTCACCACTGTGGCCCTGGGGAAGCAGCCAGCTCCAGGTGGCTTAGGGCCAGAAGCTGGTGTATGGAGAAGACCAGCAGGAGAAAGCAAAACGATGTTTTGAAAATCAATACGTGGGAAAGTGATTCAAATAATAACTTGTGTGCAGAGCCCTGAGCTTTAGTGAAACAGGAATCTCCTCTCCATCCCCACAGTCTAAACTTATTCAGACAGAAGGAGAAAGTTCCAAAGACTGTTTTACAACATCAGGATCTCCTATACGTTGAGGAAAATAATCATTTGATGCAAACTATAATGTATGTTGATGGAACAAAAATGCAGTGCTTACTTTGTGAAAAAACCTTCTCAGAATTCTCTAACGTGACAGCAAATGATACAGGACGAAGACTAATTTCTTTTTGGTGTAAAAATTATATTTATTATTAAGGCTTATACAGCTAATCATAAACTTTACATTGAAATGGACACATGATACCATTAACCTAACTTCCTCAGTGTTTTAGTGTGATTCACAAAAGCATTGCTAGAAGCACAAAGGCAAGAAGTTAATGGGAGGAAGAAAGATTTTTCTTTCTTTTTTTTTTAGATTTTTCTTTTTGTTTTTAAGTGTACCTCAGCCGGAAGCCTCCACACGCTCACAAATGAGTTGTCAAATTTATCTCTTGACCTACCTATGGGCAACCTTACTGGAAATTGAGACAACCACAGGCCAGTTTCCATTTGTCAAAATTTAGTTCTTTCCCTTAGCATTTTCCCCTGGGTTCAGGGGTCACTGAAGAGGCCCCGGTACAGCTTGCACATAACAGTCAGAGCACAGAAACCACCCCCCGCAGGGACTTTGCCAGTGAGCCTTGGGCAGACGGAGAGAAAGAGAAATATTACAGGTATGGGTTCTAGCAGGTTCTAGCAACCTGAGCTCATGGATCTGTTTCCACAGAAGGAGCAGGAACTCTGCAAGACGAGAGTGGGCTGCCAGGGACTTGAAGACAGGCTTACGGCTTCACTTTGTTTCAACAGATACTAAATAATAAGCACTAGGACGAGAAGAGCCTGGCAAACGAGAGGCACTCAATACATATGTGTTAAATGAGAAAATGATTGTGAAACCCTGGAGTAGACGCTGCAGGAGATAAAATCTAGCACTGATTTTAAGTTTCTCACTTGAATAGAGTATTCATGTTCTTTCTTTACTGCTTGCCAGTTGACTTATTCCATTTTCCCTCAGAAATTTCACGTTAAAGGCACTTCGTCCAATACATTTTGTCAGATTCCAGGAGACTTGACAGTATTCATTAGCCGCTAGGTAGTCTTCCTCTTACATGGCTTTTTATTTTATTTTTCCTTATTTATTTTTTTGCATGTCAAATTTTATTTTATTTATTTATTTTAAAATTAACTTTTAGGGCCTCCCTGGTGGCGCAGTGGTTGAGAATCTGCCTGCCAATGCAGGGGACACGGGTTCGAGCCCTGGTCTGGGAAGATCCCACATGCCGTGGAGCAACTGGGCCCGTGAGCCACAGCTACTGAGCCTGCGCGTCTGGAGCTTGTGCTCCGCAACAAGAGAGGCCGCGACAGTGAGAGGCCCGCGCACCGCAATGAAGAGTGGCCCCCGCTCGTCGCAACTAGAGGAAGCCCTCGCACAGAGACGAAGACCCAACACAGCCAAAAAGATAAATAAATAAATAAATAATAAAATAAAATAATAATTTAAAAAATTAATTTTTATTGTAGTTGATTTACAATGTTGTGTTAGTTTCTGGTGTACAGAAAAGTGAATCTGTTATACATATACATATACCCACTCATTTTTAGATTCTATTCCCATATAGGTCATTACAGAGTATTGAGTAGAGTTCCCTGTTCTATACAGTAGGTCCTTATTTGTTATCTTTTTTATATACTGTAGTGTGTATATGTCAATCCCAATCTCCCAAATTATCCATCCCCCCCTACGGCTCTTTCTTTTAAAGGGTCGATTTTATAAAAATCTCAGGTCTTCTGAACATTACATAAATTCTGAGTAAGTTGCAGGTGACTGGAGTAACATACTAGCAAGCAAGAAATCGTTTTCCATCAGTAGGAAGATTGTATTAGTTTGCTAGGGCCTCTGTAACAAAGCACCACAAACTGAGTGGCTTAAACAACAGATATCTATTGTCTCACAGTTCTAGAGGCTACAGGTTGGAGACTAAGGTGTTGGCAGAGGTGTACTCCCCCTGAAGGTCCGAGGGAAGGATCTGTCCCAGGTCTCCCAGCTTCTGATGGTTCCCTGGCTTGTGGCAGCATAATTCCCATCCTCACATGGTGGTGTCCGTGTGTGTGTGTGTGCGTGCGTGTGTGTGGTGTGTCTGAGTGTCTGTGTATCTGTGTCCAAATTTCCCCTTTTTAGAAGTAGACCAGTAATACTGGGTTAGGTCTCACCCTAATGATGTCATCTTGACTAATTACATCTGGAACACTCTTATTTTTAAATAAGGTCACATCCTGAGGGACTAGGGGTTTGGATGTCAACGTGAATTTGGGGGTGTCACAATTCAGCTCACAACAGAGATCTTAGTGGTGAGATCATCAGTGGAAATCAATTACTGCTATTAAATTCCTGGGTGCAATCTGAGGTTGCTAGAGCTTGATATGGGATTAACAGGACCTATTATTCTCCATTGTCCTATGAGGTAGACATGGCTGGAGAAGCATGACACTATGCAAAATTTAAGAGCAAAAGACTGCTCTTTTTTATTCCAGAATTGAGAATGTGCCCATAAGAATAAGATATATACATTTGACCTTAAAGGAAATTATCTCATTGAGATGCCTGAACATGTGTATGAAAAGTTATAAAGCGACATATTGATTAATATTAAATGACACCCTTCTGATCCTATCATGAAAAGAAGGTAAATATTCAGATTGCCATGCTTGTAAGAATTTAAAAGAATTTAAGGCAAGGTTGACTCCCTAAATGGAAGAGTTAAGAGCTAGGTAGACCCTCTCTCCAGTGAAACAACCCTTTAACTGCTGAAAATTATTTAAAAAAGAAAAGACCCAAAATCTCTGAAAATTGTCCTAAAGGACGATATCAAATGGAGAAACATTTATTCAAGAACATCTGCTAAATCTCTGTAAGAACAGCCAGACCCTGTTCCACTGAGCCAGGACCCACTCACCTTACTCCTCCCCTCCCCCAGCTCAGGGTGACGGAAGCTCTACTCTGGGTGGGTGTGGCCATGAGGGTGGGGCTCCCGCTCCCTGTATCTCTCTCGGTCTAGACCCTCAGTTTCACCCTAGGAGGGCAGGCTGTTGGCGTCACTCAGCACCTCCGCTCCCAGCTGGACTGCTGGGCTCTGTGCATCATGTGGAGGTCATGCCTGGAGCAGGTTCACTGGGACAGGTGAGAGGAGGCCCAGTGGACTCCCAACAAGTGGAGATGTAATACACACCCTGATCCAGGAAGGGTCCCTGTGCATTTGAATGTTACTACATTTGGTATGAATGGATGCTTCATGCTGGTGATCATTTGCTGTATTGTAGTCCTAGAAAATGATGACTGTTTCGATGTCTTGATATTTCATTCAGCATGGGTATATTCTATTTCAGACAGTAGCTGTTCTGTTTTGAGTCTCTTTATATATGCATTAAATAAAATGGATTTATAAGAATTAAAAAATATTGTACATATGAAATAGCTAAACAATTAACAGAGAAAAACAGGCAGCACACAGAATTTGAAGGCACAGAATACGTTTTTGTTTCTATCACATTCACTACCAGCTTTTTTTGGATTCTTTCGGTTGGTACAATAAAATGTAAAATGTCTCTCCTCTTGTCTAAAGGGTTAAGCATAATATACACATGAGTCATCACATTATATATTTTCTAAAAGGCGAGACTAATTAGGAACTATTTTTAAACAGATATACAAAACTGTACACATCTAAGCTAGAATTATTGATTTTTCAAAGCAATTTTTTTAGAAGGCTGTTCTATCTCCTCTCTTCTGTGATGTTACTTTGCTTGACATTCTCTGGAATTAGCTTGTTTCACTCACTTACTCAACAAATATTTATTGAGTACTTATTAAGTACTAGGTACTCTGTAGAAGCTATAGGTACAAAGATAAAACACGATTCTTGACTACAGGAAGCATACAGCTTAGTGAAGAAGGGAAAAGTAAGGTACCTGCCAGCGGATGTGTGTTCCAAGTTCTACTGAGGGTCAGAGACAACTTCACAGCAAAGAGGTAACATTTGAATAATCTCTTCTCAAGTATGGTGTGACGGGAAATGCAGGAAGAGTTGGCCAGACATCGGGAAGGGTTTCCAATAAAAGGGCTTTTAGTCAATAACACCTATCTCTTTCTTTATAATAATCACTTCCTGGTTGCCCCTACAGCGTATTGCAAATTTAGAGCACCCTTCTTTACTACACTTAATTCTGTAAATTTTGTTTACATTCTCCAAAACTCACACCTACTCTCAAAGAAAAAAAATATACTATTTGTTGTATTAAGGACATTGAAAAGAATGGCCACCAGCCATGATGGCGATTCTCAAAGAGTAGTCCCTGGTGTATTTCCAGCCATGAGGATAATTCACTAAGCTTACCCATGGAATCTGTTTAGGAGGTGATAATAATTATTTGAAATTTGTAAGTTGGGTATATTTGCTAAAGAATCAGGCTTACTACCTTATAAACACACCTCGTGTGGGCTGAGGGATGCTTTCAGAGGCACCTTGCACTCACTCTCTGCTATTGGCTTCGATTGAGTTTCTTCACAGCCTGTATTTACTGTCATTATGCCTAATTCCCTGCTTACTAATTTGTAGGTAAATGTCTCCAAGGTGTTTTGCCACCTCCTTATTTTCAAGGATTCTTCTCCTCCAGTCAGAATAAATTTAACTCCTTTAGTCATTCTGTCCAATGATTTAGTTAAAAACAAAGTAAAAAGCCCAGAGTCCTCACCTGGAATTGCCATTTCTCATCCTATCTTTGGCTATTATTTTCTGCCTTGGTAAAAATATTTCAGTAGCTAAATGGTAAGTTACAAGGCTACTATTTCTAGGACTTTTTTGCTTTGACCCTGCAGCCGTTCTTGCTCTAACCATGACCTGACAAGTTAAACACAGCCAATGAAGTAATATAAAATAACACACTTGATATCTTACCCAGTTTTCCCAAGGTACACTTCCTTGTCCCCCAGAGAAGTGGAAAAGTATTTTCCCTGAATGGTTTTTCTGCCTGAAGATCTGACTCCAAGTGGCTCTTCCAAGCTTAGCCTACAACTTCCCATCAACAACCCCACTGGTCACTTCCAGGCACGGAGAGCAAGTTGCTGTTCCCGAAACACGCCCTCCTGCCCTGTGCTCTGACATATGCCCTTTCTCCTCTTGAAAAGTTCTCCCCTGCGATGTTGCACTTTCTGCAGCTTGTCCTCAAATGATGCGGGAACACCGGTGATGATTCACAAGGGAGACGTGCGGAATAGGCTCAGGATTCTAATTCGACTCCTCCCTTCACTAAATGTACATTAAAATATAAGACAGAATGGGAGACAATTAACGGTGAATACGGTTTGTAGTATAGAGGAGTGGGTACGTGTGCCATTTCTGCGGTCAGATTGCCTACATTTGAATCCTTTTTTCTTCCCATGACCTTAGACAAGTTATTTTTCTGCAGCTCTGTTTCCTTTTAAGTGACATTGGGATAATAAAGTACCTGCCCGATAGTCTCATCACACTTTTTTTTTTTAACATCTTTATTGGAGTATAATTGCTTTACAATGGTGTGTTAGTTTCTGCTTTATAACAAAGTGAATCAGCTATATGTATACATATATCCTCATATCCCCTCCCTCTTGCGTCTCCCTCCCACTCTCCCTATCCCACCCATCTAGGTGGTCACAAAGCACTGAGCTGATCTCCCTGTGCTATGCAGCTGCTTCCCACTAGCTATCTATTTTACATTTGGCAGTGTTTATATGTCCATGCCACTCTCTCACTTCGTCCCAGTTTACCCTTCCCCCTCCCCCGTCCTCAAGTCCATTCTCTACGTCTGCATCTTTATTCCTGTCCTGCCCCTAGATTCTTCAGAACCTTTTTTTTTTTTTTTAGATTCCATATATGTGTGTTAGCATATGGTATTTGTTTTTCTCTTTCTGACTTACTTCACTCTGTATGACAGACTCTAGGTCCATCCACCTCACTACAAATAACTCAATTCGTTTCGTTTATGGCTGAGTAATATTCCATTGTATATATGTCCCACATCTTTTTTATCCATTCATCTGTTGATGGACACTTAGGTTGTTTCCATGTCCTGGCTACTGTAAATAGAGCTGCAATGAACATTGTGGTACATGACTCTTTTTAAATTATGGTTTTCTCAGGGTATATGCCCAGTAGTGGGATTGCTGGGTCATATGGTAGTTCTATTTTTAGTTTTTCAAGGACCCTCCATACTGTTTTCCATAGTGGCTGTATCAATTTACATTCCCACCAACAGTGCAAGAGGGTTCCCTTTTCTCCACACCCTCTCCAGCATTCATTGTTTGTAGATTTTTTGATGATGGCCATTCTGACCGGTGTGAGGTGATAACTCATTATAGTTTTGATTTGCATTTCTCTAATGATTAGTGATGTTGAGCATCCTTTCATGTGTTTGTTGGCAATCTGTATATCTTCTTTGGAGAAATGTCTATTTAGGTCTTCTGCCCATTTTTGGATTGGGTTGTTTGTTTTTTGATATTGAGCTGCATGAGTTGCTTGTATGTTTTGGAGATTAATCCTTTGTCAGTTGCTTCATTTGCAAATATGTTCTCCCATTCCGAGGGTTGTCTTTTCGTCTTGTTTATGGTTTCCTTTGTTGTGCAAAAGCTTTTAAGTTTCATTAGGTCCCATTTGTTTACTTTTGTTTTTATTTCCATTTCTCTAGGAGGTGGGTCAAAAAGGATCTTGCTGTGATTTATGTCATAGAGTGTTCTGCCTTCTGCCTATGTTTTCCTCTAAGAGTTTTATCGTGTCTGGCCTTACATTTAGGTCTTTAATCCATTTTGAATTTATTTTTGTGTATGGTGTTAGGGAGTGCTCTAATTTTATTCTTTTACATGTAGCTGTCCAGTTTTCCTAGCACCACTTATTGAAGAGGCTGTCTTTTCTCCAATGTATATTCTTGCCTCCTTTATCAAAGATAAGGTGACCGTAGGTGCATGGGTTTATCTCTGGGCTTTCTATCCTGTTCCATTGATCTATATTTCTGTTTTTGTGCCTGTAGCATACTGTCTTGATTACTGTAGCTTTGTAGTAGACTCTGAAGTCAGGGAGCCTGATTCCTCCAGCTTCATTTTTCTTTCTCAAAACTGCTTTGGCTATTTGGGGTCTTTTGTGTCTCCATACAAATTGTGAATTTTTTTGTTCTAGTTCTGTGAAAGATGCCAGTGGTAGTTTGATAGGGATTGCACTGAATCTGTAGATTGCTTTGGGTAGTATAGTCATTTTCACAATGTTGATTCTTCCAATCCAAGAACATGGTATATCTCTCCATCTGTTTGAATCATCTTTAATTTCTTTCATCAGAGTCTTATAGTTTTCTGAATACAGGTCTTTTGTCTCCTTAGGTAGGTTTATTCCTAGGTATTTTATTCTTTTTGTTGCAATGGTAAATGGGCGTGTTTCCTTAACTTCTCTTTCAGATTTTTCATCATTAGTGTATAGGAATGCAAGAGATTTCTGTGCATTAATTTTGTATCTTGCTACTTTACTAAATTCATTGATTAGCTCTAGTAGTTTTCTTGTAGATTCTCTATGTATTGTATCATGTCATCTGCAAACAGTGACAGCTTTACTTCTTCTTTTCCAATTTGAATTCATTTCTTTTTCTTCTCTGATTGCTGTAGCTAAAAATTCCAAAACTATGTTGAATAATAGTGGTGAGAATGGGCAATCTTGTCTTGTTCCTGATCTTAGAGGAAATGGTTTTAGCTTTTCACCATTGAGAACGATGTTGGTTGTGGGTTTGTCACATATGGCCTTTATTATGTTGATGTAGGTTCCCTCTATGCCTACTTTCTGGAGGGTTTTTATCATAAATGGGTGTTGAATTTTGTTGAAAGCTTTTTCTGCATCTATTGAGTTGATCATATGGTTTTTCTCCTTCAATTGGTTAATATGGTTTATCACATTGATTGATTTGCATATATTGAAGAATCCTTGCATTCCTGGGATAAACTCCACTTGATCATGGTGTATGATCCTTTTAATGTGCTGTTGGATTCTGTTTGCTAGTATTTTGTTGAGGATTTTTGCATCTATATTCATCAGTGATATTGGCCTGTAGTTTTCTTTCTTTGTGACAACTTTGTCTGGTTGGTTTCAGGGTGATGGTGGCCTTGTAGAATGAGTTTGGGAGTGGTCCTCCATCTGCTATATTTTGGAAGAGTTTGAGAAGGATAGGTGTTAACTCTTCTCCAAATGTTTGACAGAATTTGCCTGTGAAGCCATCTGGTCCTGGGCTTTCGTTTGTTGGAAGATTTTTAATCACAGTCTCAATTTCGGTGCTTGTGATTGGTCTGCTTATATTTTCTATTTCTTCCTGGTTCCGTCTCGGAAGGTTGTGCTTTTCTAAGAATTTGTCCATTTCTTCCAGGTTGTCCATTTTATTGGCATAGAGTTGCTTGTAGTAATCTCTCATGATCCTTTGTATTTCTGCAGTGTCAGTTGTTACTTCTCCTTTTTCATTTCTAATTTTATTGATTTGAGTCTTCTCCCTTTTTTTCTTGATGAGTCTGGCTAATGGTTTATCAATTTTGTTTATCTTCTCAAAGAACCAGCTTTTAGTTTTATTGATCTTTGCTATTGTTTCCTTCATTTCTTTTTCATTTATTTCTGATCTGATCTTTATGATTTCTTTCCTTCTGCTAACTTTGGAGTTTTTTTTGTTCTTCTTTCTCTAATTGCTTTAGGTGTAAGGTTAGGTTGTCTATTTGAGATGTTTCTTGTTTCTTAAAGTAGGATTGTATTGCTATAAACTTCCCCCTCAGAACTGCTTTTGCTGCATCCCATAGGTTTTGGGTCATCGTGTTTTCATTGTCATTTGTTTCTAAGTAGTTTTTGATTTCCTCTTTAATTTCTTCAGTGATTTCTTGGTTATTAAGTAGTGTATTGTTTAGCCTCCATGTGTTTGTATTTTTTACAGATTTTTTCCTGTAATTTATATCTAGTCTCATAGCGTTGTGGTCGGAAAAGATACTTGATACGATTTCAATTTTCTTAAATTTACCAAGGCTTGATTTGTGACACAAGATATGATCTATCCCGGAGAATGTTCCACGAGCACTTGAGAAGAAAGTGTATTCTGTTGTTTTGGGATGGAATGTCCTATAAATATCAATTAAGTCCATCTTGTTTAATGTATCATTTAAAGCTTGTGTTTCCTTATTTATTTTTATTTTGGATGATCTGTCCATTGGTGAAAGTGGAGTGTTAAAGTCCCCTACTATGATTGTGTTACTGTCGATTTCCCCTTTTATGGCTGTTAGCATTTGACTTATGTATTGAGGTGCTCCTATGTTGGGTGCATAAATATTTACAATTGTTATATCTTCTTGGATTGATCCCTTGATCATTATGCAGTGTCCTTCTTTGTCTCTTATAATAATCTTTATTTTAAAGTCTATTTTGTCTGATATGAGAATTGCTACTCCAGCTTTCTTTTGATTTCCATTTGCATGGAATATCTTTTTCCATCCCCTCACTTTCAGTCTGTATGTGTCCCTAGGTCTGAAGTGGGTCTCTTGTAGACAGTATATATATGGGTCTTGTTTTTGTATCCATTCAGCCAGTCTATGTCTTTTGGTTGGAACATTTAATCCATTTACTTTTAAGGTAATTATCGATACGTATGTCCCTATTACCATTTTCTTAATTGTTTGGGGTTTGTTATTGTAGGTCTTTTCCTTCTCTTGTGTTTACTGCCTAGAGAAGTTCCTTTAGCATTTGTTGTAAAGCTGGTTTGGTGGCACTGAATTCACTTAGCTTTTGCTTGTCTGTAAAGGTTTTAATTTCTCTGTCGAATCTGAATGCGATTCTTGCTGGGTAGAGGATTCTTGGTTGTAGGTTTTTCCCTTTCATAACTTTGAATATGTCCTGCCACTCCCTTCTGGCTTGCAGAGTTTCTGCTGAAAGGTCAGCTGTTAACCTTATGGGGATTCCCTTGTATGTTATTTGTTGTTTTTCCCTTGCTGCTTTTAATATTTTTTCTTTGTATTTAATTTTTGATAGTTTGATTAATATGTGTCTTGGCGTGTTTCTCCTTGGATTTATCCTGTGTGGACTCCCTGCGCTTCCTGGACTTGATTGACTATTTCCTTTCCCATGTTAGGGAAGTTTTCAACTATAATCTCTTCAAATATTTTCTCAGTCCCTTTCTTTTTCTCTTCTTCTTCTGGAACCCCTATAATTCGAATGTTGGTGCATTTAATGTTGTCCCAGAGGTCTCTAAGACTGTCCTCACTTCTTTTCATTCTTTTTTCTTTATTCTGCTGTGCAGTAGTTATTTCCAGTATTTTATCTTCCAGGTCACTTATCCGTTCTTCTGCCTCAGTTATTCTGCTATTGATTCCTTCTAGAGAATTTTTAATTTCATTTATTGTGTTGTTCCTCATTGTTTGTTTTCTCTTTAGTTCTTCTAGGTCCTTGTTAAACGTTTCATGTATTTTCTTCATTCTATTTCCAAGATTTTGGATCATCTTTACTATCATTACTGTGAATTCCTTTTTAGGTAGACTGCCTATTTCCTCTTCATTTGTTTGGTTGGTGGGTTTTTACCTTGCTCCTTCATCTGCTGTGTGTTCCTCTGTCTTCTCATTTTGCTTAATTTACTGTGTTTGGGGTCTCCTTTTCACAGGCTGCAGGTTCGTAGTTCCCGTTATTTTTGGTGTCTGCCCTGAGTGGCTAAGGTTGGTTCAGTGGCTTGTTTAGGCTTCCTGGTGGAGGGGACTAGTGCCTGTGTTCTGGTGGATGAGGCTGGATCTTGTCTTTCTGGTGGGCAGGACTGCGTCCAGTGGTGTGTTTTGGGGTGTTTGTGACCTTATTACGATTTTAGGCAGCCTCTCTGCTAATGGGTGGGGTTGTGTTCCTGTCTTGCTAGTTGTTTGGCATGGGGTGTCCAGCACTGTAGCTTGCTGGTCATTGAGTGGAGCTGGGTCTTAGCATTGAGATGGAGATCTCTGGGAGAGCTCTCGCCGTTTGATATTACATGGAGCCGGGAGGTCTCTGGTGGACCAATGTCCTGAACTTGGCTCTCCCATCTCAGAGGCACAGGCCTGACACCCGGCCGGAGCACCAAGACCCTGTCAGCCACACGGCTGGGTTCCACTGAAGCACAGCCTTGGCTTGAGGCGAGCCTGCCAGCCCGGTCCTAGGTTAGTGATGGCCAATGGTGTGCACAGGGACAGCCGTCCTCCTTGGGCTCACTTCTCGTCACACTCTTATGTAAAATGGGGATAACGTTAGAACTTCAAAGACCACTGCGGGGCGGTGGGGGTTAAATGAAATTCATACATAAACAATGAGAACATTATTCTAATTATTAGGAAGATGGGAATCATTTCAGAAATGTTAACTATTTAATACTTATCATCTTAGCAAATTCCAAATCATGGTACTAATTTGCCGAAAATAAGTTTCAGTCACACCAAAAAATAAAACAATGCAACCAAAAATTCCTGCTCGATCAAATGCCTAAACTAAGGGGTCTCATGGTTTCCCTTCCACTTGATTAAGTGGTTTACTCTCCTCCTTAGGCACTTAATCAGTTCCTGTAGCTCTTGCTGGATGTACTGAGGATCAAAAAATATGCCAGAGACTTGAGATATGGAAGAAGTTCGGTCAGAGGTGTGATTAGGCAGACAGGAGGCTGGGGGGAAGGATTGCTTTCAGTCTGTTTAGGTTTGAGCATTTGGCATTCATTTATCCCCTGAACATTTGTCCTGGTCTGTGGCATCTACATCTACACTCTCCCCACCATCCAGCCCACCCTCTGCAATATTTTGGGAATTAATGAGACCACGTACCTAAAGTCCTGAGTGATAAAAGAAGAGATGCTAAAAAAATAGCAAGTGTCAATGAATGGGATTTCCCTCCAGAATACCAGCTGATAAAGCTTGGTATTAGTTGGGCACCCACCCAACCTTGGGTAACAAAGCGATTTTTACAAACTAATTTTCCACCTTTTGGCTGTTGCAAGTGTCAGTGGAAGCAACACCTAATTGAAATCTTTGGGAATCGAAGTTCTGACCTTCCCAACACCCTCCCTTTCTCCTTCCTTAATGGCTACACTGCAGTACTCTTGGCAACATTAAGAATCACCTGATCACCTTTATTGCTATAAACTCTAAAACGAACCGCCTCAGCCATATCAGCCAAAATATATCACCCCTCAGTAACTCAGTATCATCTCTTATTCTGCTTCTCAAAACCTAGTAGCTAGCATTTTATTCTTTGGCATATATTCACAACAGCTCTTAAAAAGCGGTTCTCTAAAAATAAATGCTGCCACTTTGTGTAATCGTGTCATGTTCAGAGTAATATCGTTCCAGGTCAGTGATCACTTCCATTCATGACTGCATATTCTTGTTGGAATAGAGTTAAATACAAGCCACACTTTGAGTTCTTCTACTAAAATATCAAACCTCAGCATCAGAAAAATAATTATTGCCTTTCTTGGCCATTTAGGATGAGAGAAGTTGACAAAGGCATCTCCAATTATAATGTTATAAAGATTTAAAGAATAACTCTTTTCTTTAATAGTAATATTTAGAATTTGCATAATATTTAAATTTTTTTTGGAGGAAACACAACATAAGTGGAAGACAAGACACAAGTCTCTTTCTGACCCTGATTTGACATCTCCCCTTAGTCTTAATGTTTGACCTTCTGGACCTCAGCTCCCCATTTGGAAAACAGGAATAAGACTAGAGATTCTACTTGTGGGGGGAGGAAGAGGTGTGATGGGAGTGGAAGTGCTTTGATGAAATAATGCTGTGTAAAAGTTCCAAAATCACTGGAACTTTTCCTTAATTTGAGCACCTACTGGGTATCCTCAGAGAAGTCATATTTACAGATTGACACCTTATTGCTGATTCTCAATTATTTTCCTTTGCCTTGGCAACGAAAATAAAATATTTCTTGGTTAAGAGGAAGAGGCAAAGGAAAACAATTTGGAACCAACAATAACGTGACAGACTATGTAAGCTGAGATCTGAAATACATCATATTCAGAATAATTGTAATATTTTCTTCTTGAAATGAAAATAATCACCATTTTTTCAATGTGACTAATAAATTTGGATTTTTTGATATCTGGTTTTGTTAACTATATGAAATATGTATGGCCAAATCTTTTGTGTTGGGTGTTCAACACATCACTATTTAATTTCTTTTTACACGTGAAATGGTTTTAAAGGATAATTGTTAACGCAATATTAGATCCACCAAAATAGATGAACGGAATATTAGTAAAACATTTCTTAAACTGAAATAAACATGTTTTAACGTATTTTGAACCTTAGGTTTAGAGATGATCAAGTTGGATTGTTTCATCGAATGCATAAATCACCTCTATTCTGTTGAGAGTCACTATGTTGATAAACAGTAGGTGTCAAGCACAGAGCAGGCGCCAGAGACACCAAAGACACCTCTGCAGAAGCAACAGAGGGATGTCCTGGGAGCACCTGGGTGGTGGTTAGGGGCTTGGGTTCTCCTTTTGGTGATTTAATGGATAAAGCCCAGTGTCTCCTTTTGCATGTCGTGCCGCACAAGAAATCACTTGATGGTTCTCTGAACAAGTTGAAAACCTTAAAAATAACTGGGAATGAAGGAAATGACAAAAATAACAGCAGCTGAAAGTTCACCTAAATTGTGTGTTTTTGCTATTATCTGGATGTTGGCAGAAGCAGAAGACTGTCACAGGGCTCAGATTTAATTTCCTGAGGGGTTTCCTTTTTTCTTTCAACATTTAGAATGAACACGTCTTTTCTCGATAATTTTGATTATAATAGGAATGGCTTGTACTCTTCTACATGTTATCATAGACATTGTGCACACATTTCTTATTTATCCTTACTCTGGACTCTTATTGAAGGGAGCTGGGGTAAGGAAAGTGGCCAAATCACCTCCAAAGAAGCCTCTCGATGACATCGGTCTTTTGCTTTTGCTTCCTGAGATGCCACACCACATCTGGTGTCCTGCATTGCCTCCCTTAAGTGTGTGCTTCAATTTGGTTATTCCTCAGGAAGCCTGGACATCTTTGAGAGAATTGGATGCTATCAGATTCCCTCAGTCAGACTTTCATCAGAACCAATGGAGCAGGATGGCAGCAGGCAGTTCTTCTGAGGACAGAAGCTTTCCCTTGGAAACATGACTGTGGATTTAATTTCTTTAGTTAGAACTATAAGAGGAAGCGCACAAAATGTTTTGTTTTGTTTTTTCATTACAATGGTTTCATTGTCAGCATCATTATCATTACAAGTCTGAGACCTTAACACGCACCAGAACCAAACTCACAGGCGCTTTATATACATTATCCCACTGAATTGTCACCACGACCTTATGGAGCAGATCCTGCTGTGAGCACAGGCCTCTGTGACTCTAAGGCCACCTTCCTCCTCTTCCAGGATCTCATCTCAGGTAAGGAACAAAAATATGGTTGAAACACAGACTACGGGCTGAGAGAAAACTCTGTGATGTCCCAGGAGTCCTCTGGGTTTGTCAGAGTCTAAATGGGCTGGAGAACTCCCCCAGCCCTGATTGGCTGGGCACTCAGAGGAAAGTAGTGTCATGTTGGTTTGTTTCTTTGTCACCCACCCCCAGGCCTTGTCAAAGAGTTTCCAGACCTGAGACAACACCTAACAGAACACTGTCTCCTGCAGCGTCTCTTTCCAAAACCGTCCCAACTCAGTGCTCTGCTGGGAGAGCCGAGAGCAGGTGCCTGTGATGTCCCCTGCAGGGATCACAGGGTGGACTCTTGGGGCTGTTGTCCAGCTGCCTCAGATATGGCAGCTTAGGCTGGGGTGATTTGCGGATCAGGCGACGAAATGTTTTTTGAGTTAACATTAAGTGCCAGGCCTCGAGCTCAGTGTCTTATGTGCGTTATACCAAAATAAGTGTTCACAGCGTTCATTATAACACTTGAGGTAGTTCCCCATCTCAACGGAAATAAATAGAACCTCCGAGAGGTTAAGAGCTTTACCCCAGTTTTCAGAGCCCAGGATTCTACTTGGGAAACCAGCCCGGGATGCGAGCTGGGCGGAGCCAACAGAAGTGCATCCTGATTCTTCGTTTGACACTGGAGCCTCAAACAAAACCAGAAGGGAGGGTAGCAGCCCAAATCTACCTGTCCTCCTCTGACATTGGAATCTAAATGCGTGTGAGCAAATACCAGTGCCTGGGAAATTTGCTACAATGCCCCAGAACACATTCATAATAATCAGACCTCCTGTCTGTTCTCTGAGAAATTAAGTAGGAGCCAGCAGCCAGCAGAGGACTTGGCCCAGCCTAGGCAGCCATAAACACTGGAGGAAAGAATAAGGAAAGAGGATGGTTCTGGCTTTTGGATTCTGCAAACCAAAAAGGAGCATTTCCTTGAAACCCAGCTGGTAGGATTAGCCCAGTCCTGAAAAGCATAGTTACTTTTTTGGTAATTTGAGGGGGGAAATACAAAGCACCTGACAGCATGAACATGAAATAATTAAATGCCTCTTGAGTTTATGATGTTGCTGTTTTACATTCAGAGAAGCTCTGAATGACAAGACGAGTTGACAGACGGAGGAGGAATATGGAATGCAGTGCCAGCCAGGACCACTGACTTTCCCACACTGTCAGTGCCATCACCGACTTCATAATATCTCGCCGCATAAAGAATCTCCAAAACTCCACTCAAGGAATAGCAACTCGGAATAAGAGAATAACTGACTCCGCTAGTCAAACGGGGGCGGATGATTGGATGGTCACTGCTGGATTTGTTGTTTTTGCATGATGAAAAATAGTATTTCCCCAACATGACTAATTCAGCGAGATTGTATTCCATGTGATAAACATCGAGCTGTATCGTTTTCAAGCCAAGGGGAATATACTGACCGTTGAGCACGCCTTAATTTAAAGCTGAGAAAACTGAGGCTCAGCCGAGGTGACACGCTAATCCTTTAGCTACTTAGCGGAAGAGTCAAGAATTGAGTCCACGGCCCCGGTTCACTTACTTGCCACCTTCTATATTCTCTCTCTCTACCTCCTTAAGTACATTTTTACCGTGAATGTACGCAATGTCTATGTGGAGCTCCAAGAAGAAGAATAAAATACCCTTCAACTTAAGAAAGTGAATGTAACCGATGTCTCTGACACCCTTCCTCTCTCCACCTCATCCCCATGGGCAACCACTTTCCTGAATTTCAAGTTAATCCTTCTCTTGTTTTTCTCCATAGCAGGCTACGTCTCTCAATTTGCAATATTTCTTTTATTATGAGAGCCAAATGCACAGATGATCCCCAAAGCACAATGGATGTTTTACAGCTCTAATACAAGATCAGAATTTTAAAGCCATAAAAATAGCCAATTAGGCTTCCAGATCAATCCTGCATTTGAACCCCATTAGTCACCAACTCACTCTCTCTGGCTGGGAGATGACAGTACAGCTTCTGACCATTAAGAACTTGCTTTTTGGCCTTTCCGCATCCTTTGATAATGTAAATTTATAAGAATAATGAGCTCCTTTGGGGGATTCTTTGTTTCTCTGAACTCATTGGACTGTACTCATTTTAATGTAGTGTTGTTTCGAAACCAGAAAACAACAACAAAACTAGACCTCCTCCCTTTTCAAGCCCTCACACTGCATACGGGGACCAACAAGAATAGTTACACTCAAACACTGTCAGTTTTAATTTCTATTCCCCTATGAAGATGAAATCTGATTGGTACCATGGCAACACGTTGCCTGGAGCATCCAATAGGTATTACTTGTGCACAATCTCGCTCACAAATTCTCTTTATAAGTGTTAGGAGAGGTGTGATCTTCTCCTAGAATGCACTAAATTAAAAAAGGCTGAAGAAAATCCAATTAGTGTTTCCAGAAGTACCTTTCCGGGGTCTGATAATATCAGATTACTGTTTCACATTTCCCCCCCCTGTATCCACTAGGTGCAGGCAAAGCATTAGACATCCTGACAAGCATCAAGTAAGTGGAGAATTGAGGCACCGCTGGGGCATGGAGGTGCAATGAACTTATGGAGTTCTGGTGTTTTTCTTTGACTTTTGATATTTCAGTTTGTTGACTTTTTCTACCTTCCTTCCTTCCTTCCTTCCTTCCTTCCAGGAAGAAGCAGTGATGTAGTATTCCTAATTCCCTGAATTGGTAGTACAGTCTTGGTGGTAAGGTTGATACCTTAGTTATAAATGATCTGTTTTCTCATTGTCTGTACCAAAACATCAGAGTTAACTATTCCCCACGTGATGTAAGAGGATGCTTCTTGAGTACCTGCCATATACTGGGTCTGATTCAGGGCATTTGTCCTTCACAACGTCTCAGCAAATTCTTCCAGGTGCCTTTCCTATGAGGTAGGGCTTGCTTTCCCCACTCCTCTGATGAAGAAATAGATGCAGACAAGTGGAGAAATGAGCCGCAGCTCAAAGTTATTAGGTGGTGGAGCCAAGATCACAACAAAGACTGTTGAATCTGAACTCTCTCTCTATTCTGTTCCTTGAGGAGGCAGGCTGCATCTCTCTCTCATCCTCTGGGTGGTCGTAGAGGTTGGAGACAAGTGTCATTGTCATTAGGCATTATGACTTTCAAATATTGTGTTATAACTTGAGAAGCAGTCTGTCATGCCCTTTACCTTAAATACCATTTGCATTAGCACCCCCCAAAATGAAATAGTAAGGTATACATCTAACAAAATATGTACAATATCTATATGAAGAAAGCTATAAAACTCTGATGAAAGAAATCAAAGAAATAAATAAATGGAAAGATATGCCATGTTCATGGAAGAAAAAAAAGAAGACCCAATATTGGCAAGATGTCAGCTCTTCCCCACTTGATCTATAGATTCAATTCAATCCCAATCAAAATCCCAGCAAGTAATTTTGTGGATATTGATAAATGAATTCTAAAGTTCATGTGGAGAGGCAAAAGACCCAGTACAACCAATATAATACTGAAGGAGAAGAACAAAGTTGGAGGACTGACCCTACCCAACTTGAAGATTTTCTATAAAGCTCCAGTAATCAAGAAGTGTGATACTGGTGAAAAATTGACAAACAGATTAATAAAACAGAATGGAAGGTCTAGAATAGACCCACATAAATGTAGTCAATTGATGTTTGACAAAGGAGCAAAGCCAGCAGAGAAAAGATAGTCTTTCCAACAAGTAGTCCTGAAACAACTAGACATCCACGTGCAAGAAAAATGGAATCTAGACACAAACCGTATAAACTTCATAAAAATTAACTTAAAATGGATCACACTAAATGCAAAATGCAACACTATAAAACCCTTAGCAGATAACATAGGAGAGAATTTAGTTGACCTTGAGTATAGTGATGACTTTTTAAGATGCAACACCAAAGGCATGATCCATAGAATAAATAATGGATAAGCTGAATTTCATTAAAATGAAAAACTTCTGCTCTGTGAAAAACACCAACAAGAAAACAAAATGACAAGCCACAGACTGAGAGAAAGTATTTGCAAAAGACATCTGATAAAGGATTATTATTCAAAATATACAAAGAACCCTTAAAACTCAACAATAAAAAAATACAACAACCCAACTCAAAAAATGGGTGGAAGACCTTAACAGACACCTCATCAAAGAAGAAATATAGATGGCAAAAAAGCATAAAAAAAGATGCTCCAGATCATATGTCATCAAGAAAATGCAAACTAAAACACCAGTGAGATACCACTATACACCTACTAGAATGGCCAAAATCCAAAACACCGATAATATCAAATGCTGGTGAGGAATTGTCATTCGTTGCTGGTGGGGATGCAAGATGGTACAGCCTCCCTGGAAGACAGCTTGGTGGTTTCTTAACAAAACTAAACATACTTTTATCATATAATCCTTGATATTTTCCTAAAGGAATTGAAAGATTTATGTCCACACAAAAACCTGCACACAAATGTTTACAGCAGCTTCATTCATAATTGCCAAAACTTGGAAGCAACCAAGATGTCCTTCAGTAGGTGAATGGATAAATAAACTGTGGTCCATCCAGACAGTGGAATATTATTCAGCACAAAAAGAGAAGAGCTCACAAGCCATGAAGAGACGTGGAGGGACCTTAAATGCATATGACTTATTTTCCTGTGGGAGCCGCCAAGTTGAGAGGAGCGTGGCCTTCTCCTCTCCCCGCCCTGGCGTGTGCTCATCCACTGATATCAGTGTACTGCAAAACGGGGGAGTCATCTGGCAAAAATGTCACTATGCCTGCTGTGTTCAAGGCTCCCATTCGACCAGATATTGTGAACTTCGTTCACACCAACTTGTGCAAAAACAACAGACAGCCCTATGCTGTCAGTGAATTAGCAGGTCATCAAACCAGTGCTGAGTCTTGGGTACCGGCAGAGCTGTGGCTCGAATTCCCAGGGTTCAAGGTGGCAGGACTCACCACTCTGGTCAGGACGCTTTTGGAAATATGTGTCCTGGGGGCCGCATGTTTGCGCCAGCCAAGACCTGGCGACGCTGGCACCGCAGAGTGAATACAACACCGAAGCGACACGCCATCTGCTCTGCACCAGCTGCCTCGGCGTTACCAGTGCTGGTCGTGTCTAAAGGTCATCGTGTTGAGGAAGTTCCTGAACTTCCTTGGGTGGTTGAAGATAAAGATGAAGGCTACAAGAAGACCAAGGAGGCTGTTTTGCTTCTGAAGAAACTTAAAGCCTGGAATGATATCCAAAAGGTCTACGCCTCTCAGCAAATGAGAGCTGGCAAAGGCAAAATGAGAAACCGTCACCGTATCCAGCGCAGGGGACCCTGCATCATCTGTAATGGGCGCGTCATCAAGGCCTTCAGAAACATCCCTGGAATTACTCTGCTTAATGCGAGCAAACCGAACCTTTTGGAACTTGCTCCTGGTGGGCATGTGCTACGTTCCTGCATTTGGACTGAAAGTGCTTTCCGCAAGTTAGAGGAGCTGCATGGCACTTGGCGTCAAGCTGCTCCCCTCAAGAGTAACTACAACCTCCCCGTGCACATGATGCTCGGTACAGACCTTAGCAGAATCTTGAAAAGCCCACAGATCCAAAGAGCTCTCCAAGCACCACGCGAGAGGATTCATCACAGAGTCCCGAAGAGGAGTCCACCGAAAAGCCTGAGAATCACGCTGAAGCTAAAGCCACATGCAAAGACCATGCGCCGGAACACCATTCTTCGCCAGGCCAAGTACCACAAAATCCGGATGGACAGGGCGGCAGCAGCACTAGAAGCCAAATCAGATGAGAAGCGGGTTCCAGGCAAGACGCCTGCGGTGGGGGGGCTTCTCTGGTGGCGCAGTGGTTGAGAATCTGCCTGCTAGTGCAGGGGACACGGGTTCGAGCCCTGGTCTGGGAAGATCCCACATGCCGCGGAGCAACTGGGCCCGTGAGCCACAACTACTGAGCCTGCGCGTCTGGAGCCTGTGCTCCGCAACAAGAGAGGCCGCGATAGTGAGAGGCCCGCGCACCGCGATGAAGAGTGGCCCCCGCTCGCTGCAACTAGAGAAAGCCCTTGCACAGAAACAAAGACCCAACACAGCAAAAAATAAATAAAATAAAATAAAATAAAAAAAGAAGTCTGTGGTGGGAAAGAAAGGAAAGAAGGCTGTTGGCATTAAGAAGCAGAAGAAGCCTTTGGTGGGAAAAAAGGCTGCAGTGACCAAGAAACCAACAGCTGCAAAGAAGCCCGCAGAAAAGAAACCCACCACAGAGGAAAAGAAGGCTGCTGTATAACCTTAAATTTGCTTATTACATAGAGGTCAAATCATTTTGGACAGCTGATTTTGAATAAAGACCTGATTTTAAAAAATGCATATGACTTAAGTGAAAGAAGCCTATCTGAGAAGCCTACAGACTGTATGATTCCAACTATATGACACCTTGCAAAGGGAAAAGCTATGGAGACAGTAAAAAGATCAGTGGCTGTCAGGGGTTGGGGGGAGGGAGGGATGAACAAGAGGAGCACGTAGGAACTTTAGGGCAGTGAAAATACTCTGTAGGATATTATAATGATGGATACATGTCATTATACATTTGTCCAAACCCACAGAGTGTACAACACCAAGAGTGAACCCCACGTAAACTATGGATTTTGAGTGATAATGATGTGTCAATATAGGTTCATCCCTGGTAACAAACGTACCATCTGGTGGAGATGTTGATACTGGGGAAAGCCATGCCTCTGTGGAGGCAGGGACTATATGGGAAACCTCCGTGCCTTCCCCTCAATTTTGCTGTGAACCTAAAACTGCTTTAAAAAATAAAGTCTATTAAAAAATGAAGAAAATATGACCACCAGTTAGAGGAATCTTACGCTTTCTTAGACTGTAGAAAATATCTCAACACTTACAATATGAATGCTAATAAGCTTGTGGAAAAAAGATTAGTTTCCATGTCTAATGGCGTGGAGACGATGTGCTTAGAAAATGTAAAGAAAATGCACATTTGTTTTCCTCATAAATGTATATTCTTTCAAAAAACGTCAAGGCTGAAAGTACTTCATGCTAAAAATATAGGTCAGTGGACAGATCAAAGTCTAAGTGGCATTTGCTGGAAGATCCCTGAGGTTTCAAAACCCTACTGGGACACCTCTGAGGTTAAGAGTCAAGATCACAACACGGGCGGTGGGCACTGGTCGTGCAGGGCAGAAGTGACCAAGGCCACACAGAGCGCTCGGGGGGAGAGCAGCTCGGATTTAATTCCGAGGTTAGGGAAAATGAATTCAAATGGGTTTACATCCATGTAAAAGAGACATAAAATGTGAATTTTGAAACCTCATTCCATAGCAAATTTAGAAACACGCTACGGGTGCCCTTCCCCTTCTCCATGTAAGACAGGAAGGAAGGAAGGAAGAAGATGGCCCACGTGGACCACTTGACACCCCCAAGTGGCAGACAGGAGGTTAAGGTCCTTTTCATTGTTTATGTGATTCTAACACAACGTGGCCACTTAGATCAGGAAATTCTTTTTCAATCAGAGAAGCAAATTCTCAGTGTGGTTAAGGAACACACTGAAGGCTACAAGGTGAGTGAAAACGTAAAAGATCATTCATGATGGAATGTCTCCACGTTGGGGTACTTTATCCATGAGAGGAGCCCTGAGCCCTGGGTTCTGGTCCCAGCTCTACCTGCTACTGGTAGTGTCACCTTTGTTAACTCACACTAACCTTTGTTAACTACTAGGGTAGGAGAGCAGGAACTGGCTAAGACAAAGATTTTGCTTTTGTTCTGCTTCTCAAGCCTACCCTTCACCACGTGGTTTATGTCTTACGTTTATGTCTCTTTCCTGAAACTTGTCCTCTTAGCCACTTCACTGATTTTCTTCTTCCTTTTATAGTCGAGAAGTTCTACCTTGCTGCCATGATTTCTCCTCCTCTAATTTGCAATCTTTACTTCTTTCCTAAGCTTGGTCCAGATGACAGCGAAGTCATCATTGCCGAGTCTAATAGACTATTCAGTTCTCGTCTTGACTGGTCCCTCATGAGCAACTCTTTTGAAATAACCGCCTTGGCTACCATATCACCGTGCTCTTCTGATTATCCCACTTCTCTCTTACTTCCTCTGCTTCACTGACTGGTCTTGGTCATCATTCTTCTAGCATTCAAATCAGTGCCTGCCATGGATAGGGACTCAACAAATGTTTGTTCAGTAAATAATGTAATAAATAATGATGGTTTTTTATTCAGGTCTTAATTAAGACATTGTAGTCCATTATTGAGAGATGTGTTGCTGGACTTTATACGGACAAAGATGTTCAGGACCCTCGAGCTTCAAGATCAAGTTCAAATCATTCCCCTCTTACTTCTGGGAGTTGGTAGTGTTACAGCACATGCACCTCATGCTCTGACTTCCTCCTCAGGGCCCAGCAGACCTGCCTCCCAAACATTTCTACGTTCAAAATCATTTCACTCATTCTTTAAGATCCAGTACCCTCTTTTCCACAAAATACCCTAGCATCTTTAAATTTGGAAAAAATGTCTTCTTCTGGGCTCACAAAACATTTCAAAAATGAAATGTTTTTCAAATGCTTTTTTTTAATAGCATCTTCACTTATCTGCATTGAGTTTTAAAAATCTGTGAATTTAAAAATCTATACGTTTATTTACTCAGTCATTTATTCCAAAAGTCTATGTTAAAAATATCTATTGCCTTTTTACATCCTAGCAGATGTGTTTTAGATTTTTTTTAATTTGAATTTTAACTCAGTGTTTTAGCTAACAAAAATCTGGTAGTACCTGCCTTCGCAGAAGCCTACACACTGGAAAGGCCTACATTTCAATGCTACCCTGGAGAACTTCACGCCCTATAAAATGGTCCAGGTGTGTGAAGTGATAATATTATGGATGTTTTAAAAGTTTTGGAGGTTTGGAGTCTCCTTAGCCTCACGGACTCTCGGACTTTTTCTACAGCTGAGTGGAAAGCTGTGGAAATTTAGAATCACAATGAAAGTGCTGACAAAACCTTCCCCAGGCAGCTCTCAGCAGGCCTGTCCTTCCGCAATCAGAAGCTCATTGTGAGCTTCAGGGAGTGAATCTCCATGTGGTTTTATACTAAGGAACGCTTACAGACCAATTGAATCAGTTGCTCCTTTTTGCTCCTGCTTGCATCTGGCTCAGTGTGATGGGATCTCATCCCTCCCGATTGCATACATATAGGCTCCCATGCATGAGTGAGCAGTACGGTGGGAAAAAAAGCCCTTTCTTAACTCAGTCAACAGGAAATGATCCCAGTTTTTTATTCCTGCTGAGTCATCAAGAAAATATTAGCCTCCATGTCTAAGGACTGTTTCAAAACTCAGTCTAACTCCAAGCTGCCCAATGAATGTAAAAAATTTCTAGACTCGACTGTATGCTCTGTGATGGCACAAGTTTGTCATAGAGAAGAGGTTTCATAGTGAAAACTATTTCATTGGTTGTGGGCGCTTCCCTCATTCACCCACCCAATCAGAATCGGGTCAGAAAATCCTGATCGTGTAACTGTGTCTGTGGCTTCCTAGAAAAAAAAAAAGTTATTTAGGAAAATACCATAGTAAGCCACTTTCGAATTTTTTATTAAGTTGACCTCACTTTGACTCTGCTCAGCAAGGATTTGGGTTACTATTCACGGTAGTTATTTTTAGTTTTTAGAAATGACAATTACAGTATGTCGATATTCAAAGTAAATACCTGCTCTGAGTTTGGGGTAAAGGTCAGGTGAGTGGGCTGCTGTTTCCTTTGTAAACAAACAAAAATCCCCAAAGAGCGTTGCTCACCACCCAGCTCTACAGGGATTCAGTCATTAGTCACCGCAGAGCTGAGGGACAGTGCATCCTGGGAGAGATTCAGGGTGAAGTCAGGATGAGACGCTCTGTGCTTTGCAAAAACAGTCCCCTAGATAGTTAGATGTGTATCTCAGGAAGAATGTTAATGAACCCAGATTCTTGCATCTTCTATACATAGAAAAGCACTGAAATCATTAACTTGAGATAGCTGTTCTTCTTGACCAGCGTACCATTTTACCAGGATGTATGCTGGACTACACACATTCCCAGCCAAAAATCATATCCATCCTGGTTCCTTTCCTACCGCTTTGGAAGAGTTTCCTCGGAGCTAACATTATCTAAATTTATTTATCACCCTGAATAAAACTTAAACTCACAACTCCTACGTTGTACTTTTTTTTTTTTTTAAGTTGACGCCTTGAAGGTACGAAGCACTGAAAAATTATTGAAATATTTGGGGAGGTTGGAGGTTGGCAAACAAGGAAGCCACAAGAAAGGCGAAGGAACGGTGAGTGTTTGGGGACATCATTCATTGCAGACAGCCCTTATGCCTGTTTGCTTCTCTGTTGCACCAACCGCTCCGCAACTTTCCGCCAGGTCCCTGCTCTCCCAAGCCAGGCCTGTGCGATTATTCGCATCTGTTCACCCGCTACCCTCACCCCACCCAGTCTATCACCCAGTGCCTGAACAAGCACGCACCCATGCTCACTCACATCTCACCGAGGAGAGGGAGAGAGAAGGAATACTGAGTGGAAAAATACCAAGATTTGTGCTTGATTATTGGAGATAATTAAGTAGGACCTAAAAATAGTCGGGCCCTTATTTCATATTATGTTCAAAATGATTCAAATTCAAAACTATTCACAGCTGTGCTGGGGGCTGCTACCATACAGAGTTGATTTCAAGCACTTGAATCAACGATCAGCAAATGAAGCTTCTCTCTGTTCTTCTAAGTATAACTTGGAGTGGTACCATGACTCAGAGGCTATCGAATGTGAAATAAAGGGATCAATAATATCATTACCCTCATGACACCCACCGTTTATTCTGCCAATACTTTTCAATAGAGGGGAGCAGTGTGGCCAACAGGCTCTGTCGGGTGTGTGAGCCTCTCCTTACAAAGATGTTGATGATGATGAGTCTTTAAAATTCAACTCCATATATGCATTGAGTAAGCAGACTGGCAGTTTACTATTTTATTGACTGACTTATTGATAACCCCCAAATACTGAACGATGCAGAAACAGGCTGAAAAGTGAGACGTACAGAAAAATATGTGTATTTTTCAAGTATATATGCAGGATTTACCCTGCTACTAGAAATATTTTTCAAATATGAGGAACGAATCTAATCCTGTGCCACAAGTAACACCAACAATCCCATTGCTTTGAGACTGCTATCCACCAGCAGCATTGCTGGACAGACAGGTGTAGACAAAACCACCGGCCTACCTCTTCTGTGTTCATTCATGTTGCTGTCTTTTCTTTAGTGAACGTGACAAAATGTTAGGCTTCACTTGTGACCCAGCTCAAAGGCCGCTCTTTTTATGAAAACTTCCCTGATTCTTCCAACATTCCCTGACGTCACAGACGGCACCGCATTTCTACTTTCTGTGTATCATTTTGTTTCTTTCTTTCTCTTTCTTTCTTTCTTTCTTCCTTCCTTCCTTTCTTTCTTTCTTCTTTCCTTTCTTTTTTTTACTGAAGTATAGTTGATTTACAATGTTGCACCAATCTCTGCTGTACAGCAAAGTGACTCAGTTATACACATACATACATTCTTTTTTTATATTCTTTTCCATTATGGTTTATCACAGGAGATTGGATATAGTTCCCTGTGCTCTACAGTAGGACCTTGGTGTTTATCCATTCTAAATGTAATCCTTTGCATCTACCAACCCCAAACTCACAGGCCAACCCTCTCCCTCCCCGCTCCCCCTTGGCAACCCAAGTCTGTTCTCTATGTCTATGAGTCTGTTTCTGTTTCGTAGATAGGTTCATTTGTGCCATATTTTAGATTCCACATATAAGTGACATCATACGGTTATTTGTCTTTCTCTTTCTGACTTACTTCACTGAGTATGATAATCTCTAGTTGCGTCCATGTTGCTGCAACTGGCATTATTTCATTCTTTTTTATGGCTGAGTAGTATTCCATTGTATACCACATCTTCTTTATCCATTCATCTGTTGATGGACATTTAGGTTGTTTCCATGTTTTGGCTATTGTGATCTGTATCATTTTCTATAAGAGATCATTTTATGTCACCAAAGGGCCTTAACATGGCCACCAACAGTATAGAGCACATTGAATAATAACAATTTTTTGGTCTTTCTTTTCCATTAGGTTGAATTCTTTGAGAGCAGGGGCTATGCCATTTGGTTTTGTATCAAGTACACCTAGCCTAGGGCTTTGTCACCCAGCAGACATTCATTCTTTCTTTTATTCAACAAATATCCACCAACTGCTTATAATGGGCCCAGAGCAGAGGGTCCATGCAGCCGGGAAGTAACGCGTGCCAGCCTTTGCTGTGACATCATCAACTGCATCAGCCTCTGCGGAATTTGTCAGCACCTGGGAGAGAGGACGTGCTGTCTTTTTTTAATACCCAGTGGGCCTTCACACTAAATACTATTGAATACATTTAACATATCCATAACGCCAAAAGACATTACAACTGTCCAGTGTAAAGGCTGCTGTTTTATAATTTTTGTGTGGTTTAGCTCTTTAAAAGTTTTCTTGGGTCAGATTTTTTGTTATGTGTTTTGAGGAACCTATGTCTACTTTCCTAACAATTTTGGTTCAAATTAAAAGTCTTTGATGAAGCTGTTCTTAAAATTTTGTTTCGTCAATAATGAGCTGCTGCTTAATAGAATAGGTTTAATAAAGTTTATATGGTGGGTACAATGAAGTAACAAGGGAAGAAACTAGGACACTTCTTGGAATTACGCCCTTCCTATTGCAATGGGCACCATTAAGAGCTCTTTCCCAAATCTCAAAAGATTTGTCCCATTCCCAGCCCTTGTCACATTTATTGCCCTCACTGACTTCCTGTGCATTTGGATCAGAAAGTTGAGACACTGCAGAACTCTCAAGAAATGTACTTTAAAATTGCCAGTTTGACATTACGTATCAAAAGCCTTCACGCCCGCAAGCTTGCCCTCAAATCCACCCATTTCACTTTAGGTATTTAACTAAGGCTGCAAAGATTTTCTTAATGTGTTTATAATAGGATTATCATAGGATTATTGATTATGGTGACTATAGATGAAAACTTATCATTTCGAAAACAGGGAGTTAGTGGAAAAGAAAAATATAATCCATGTGCTAGTAAATTATGCAGTAGTGAGAAATGATGCAGAATTACATACATCGTCATGGACATATATTCATGATGTACTGCCAGAAAAGAGGAGGTTACAAAATAGTATCCATATTTTAATTCTATTTTAATGTAATATATACGAAACATGAAAGAACTCGATAAGCACTAAAATATAATTCATTGTGGTAATATGGTAGCAGGTGATATGGGACAATTTTTAAAAAAATAAAGATTAGAGTTATCACGGTGTGCTTGTTTATGTGTGATGGCAATGACCCAGTAGAAAGGAGAAATTGATAATACAGGAGAGAGAGAGAGGATAATTTCACGAACACGATGCTTATGTAGGTGAGAGGGCACGGGATCCAGCGCAGAAGAAGAGGGGTCAAGAGATGGGAGCTGGTGCCGCTTACCCATGGTAAATGGAGGGAAGCCGGGTGATGGGTGCAGGAGGAGGTGGGGTTAGCGGTGGGAAAATAAAGCCGTTCTTATTTCACTGCTTCTGTCTTCTCACTGACATAGGAAGTGAAAGCAGTGGTTTGAAGTGATGGAGGCAGGTGGTTGGAAGTGTGAGGACACAGAAGAAGGAAGGAAACAGACAGTTTTGTAGCAGGAGAGTGAATTTCAAGGAGAAACAATGTCGGATGCTTGACAGTGCTGAGTGACCACTTGAGATCTGTGGTCAGACGTTTCAGAGAGATGCATCAGTTGCCAAACTCGGCTGCCTGGATGTATTTAAGATGACACAGTCTCCATGGTCTAAAATGCGTGCGTTCGTCTCATACGATAGTCTTTCAGGCTTTCACTCAGAAACAGCTGTAACTAGCTTGATGATCAAATCTCTTAGGTGGAAGCAGGCAAAAGGAGCCCAGCAGAGTGGGGGCGCGTGTGCCAGTTACCTGGCAGGAGGGGTCCCCAGCTCCTTGACTCCAGCTTCCCGCTAGGTTCTGCCTGGAGGTGGCAGTGGGCGGAGCTTGGAAAGTGGGAGGCGAGGAAAGGACACATTTTTCTGGCTTCCTGCTCAGATCAGCATCCAGTTAGTCTTGGACTTCTCCAGCCACCAGCCCTCGGCTCTTTGGGGCCCGCCGGACGCAGCCTCACCGCGGCGGGGGAAGCAGCAGCTGGGACGGGGCCCTCAGCAGTAAGATGGTTTCTGTGAGCGTCGCTCCATCCCTGCCTGGTAGCCTCTGCAGCGGGTAGGCTGGCCCCTCTGGTCACCCAGCACTCGCCAGGTTGGGCCCCTCCCCAGAGACCTGGGCACACGTCCCTGATTCTTCTGGCCCCCGGGCTGGGAGCTGCTTCCTTTAATGAAGAATCCCAGACTTGTATAAGCATCCTCTTTTTGTCCGCTTATCTTCCTGTGGAGTAGATTCCCTGATTTAAATCCCTTCTTTCTGAGATACCTAACCTGTTTTGTGTTCCTGGTTGGGGATGATATTCTAATGGACACACAAAAAGCAAGACACAGCAGCTGATGATCGGAGATGAAACAGCAAAAGTCCCAGGGTGGTGGGAGGACATTAAAGTATGTGCATAAGCTCTTGGCAAGGGCTGTGCAAGGAAGAGCCAAGGGGCAGGTGCAGCCCTCCGACCCGCAGCGTCCTCGGACCAGACACCGGGGGGCAGGAGAGGGGTCCCAACGCTACGTGATTGGAAACGCACTGCCCACTGATCTACGTTTTCCAAAGCTATCAGTATAGATTTCATAGAAACAACTCTTTTCACACTCGTATTTCATCAGTTTAAATGCTAATTAAGCGAAATGACTACCAGAACCAGAACCTTGAGATAAGCAGCTTCAGAAGACCAGACTGACCCTTGCTAAGTGTTCAGCTCAACTTGAGGAGACAACTGGGCCTGTGGACCCAAGATCGCCCGGTTGGCGTAGACGTTCAACGCACTAAGGGCATCAGGAAGAACATTCTGCAGAGGGAACGGAGAACTGCCTGCCCAGCGCTGGAGAGGAGAGCTTTTGCCGCATCCGTTTTGGGATAGCGAGCAGCCTTCCCGGTGGGATGGTGGAGCCTCAGGGTGCACTGGTGAGCGGGGCTGGTACGGATCAGAGACCCACGCGTCGGGTGGTGACGGGCTAGACGCCCATGACGGTGCCTTCCACGTAGTGTCCGTGATGCAGCGTGAACTGCCCTCTAGTGAAGAACGGGCTCAAGCAGGGGCTGTGTGGTCCCTCTGTGCGGGACGGGGACCTAGACCTGCTCTCGTTTTCCCTCATCCCATCTAGAAGACGGAACAGCTTTTCTGGAATACACCCGGATGAGTTAGGCCTTTCTAAATATGTTCTGCCACGTTGTTTATAATGTCACGTTACAAACTTTTAATAAAAAGTGAATTGTTTTTAGGACAAATTTTACAGCCCTTCACGCACCATCATGCACACAATAGACATTCGATAGATGTGTTAATGAACTTAACGAAAATAGCAACGGAAAAACAGACAGATCAAAAGGGACAGGACACAGTCCCACTCACAGGCTGACACTCTCCCCGGCATTCTCCCTCCCCTGCAGAAATCCACGGGTGGAGCCGGGTGCAGAGACAGGAAGTCGGCACACAGGACTTGGGCCTGGGGGTCGATGGGTTCCCTCTCTAACCTCAGCCTCGGGAGGGTAGCCGGGCGTGGCTCCACCTGCTTTACCATAAAATGGAGCAACTGGAAATCCAATGATTTAATTTAGGTCTTAAACATCCTCATCAGAATGTGACAAAGGAGGCAGTTGTCACACTCAAGGTGTCTCCTACCGTGGTTGGCTGGGGACGGTGTTTGTTTAAGGAGAGCCCCTTAACTTCTGACTTCCCTGTAGTCTCGTGGGATGCAAGACAGGAAAAGAATAATTAGAAACTTCTTCCAGCCCCCTTTGCTTAATTCCGTTCACGAAGTATTCGGGTTAAACTGTCGGCAAAACGGGCAACCATGGGGGTTTTGGACACGAAGAAATCGGAATCGAGGTAGGTGTAGGTATCTCTTCCTGCTGGGCAAAGCTCTCCTGGGCACACGGCCTGTGGGAAAGCACTTGTTCCTAACTCACTCTGTGCACCGCAGCTTAAATACCCAGGGAGTGTAAAATGCGACTTTCCAACAACGGCAGGTAGAGGTGGAAATTGGAAATGAAGAACTAAAGCCGTCCGGAAAAAGCGGAAACAACTGCGCCGCTAGGTAGGCACCCACTTGCATCTGGTGAGGGCCTGATTTCTTCTGTTTACCTGGACGGCTCCTCCCAGGAAGCGCTGTTCGTACACGGAGGCTCTGTGGCGCGGGCGTGCACACCTGGCCGTCAGAGCCCGGTGACCGTGCTGCGCGCAGCCTGGGCCGCGGTTCACCCGTTCTGGCCGAGAAGCTTTCACGGCGTGTGCGCGGTGACCCCGCACGGCGCCCCGGCCGCTCCGAGGAGCGCGGGCTCCCCCCCACCCGGGCTCCCCCCCCTCCCCCCCCCCCCACATGGCGCGGCTCTTGAGCATCGCTGCCCTATAGGCAGGGCCTGCGGACACCGGTACCCGCGGTACCCGCACGCGTCAGTATCCTCTCTGCCAGCCGGTCCACACAGCCAAAGACGAGTGCTCGGAGCATCACAAAGCTGAAAGTGACTCCAGAGACCCTCCAGCCCAGCCAGCCCTTGTATAAGGAGGGGTAACTTCGGTCTGTAGAAGGTAGTTAACCTTCTACCTTTGCTTGCACCATCTATAAGAGATAGAATCAAATGTCCTGGATGGGTTTGAGATGTCGCTTGAAAATAGGACTGACAGGCCTTGGACCGCGTCTTACATCTCTAAACACAGAGAGGGCTGCATCCTCTACACGGAGACTAACAGCGCGCTTTGCCCGTCTCTGCTTACCACCCACAGTCCTTCTACATCTCTCTGCCCCTCCTCCTGTCCTCCTGCCTGCCTGGCTCTCTCGCTCTCTCTCTCCAGGTGGGGAAATGGGATTGCACTGGAAACGTAACGCAGTGCAAACTGGAAGCTCCAAGCACAGGCTGCCGTGCTGGCTTACGTTCCACGTGCTGTCTTAGTTGTGCGGGTAGAGTTGAGGCTCCCTGAGTATTTCTTGCTCTCCAGAGACAGATGTTCCTAGGGAAACGCCAGAGCCAATGAAGAGCAGCAATTCTGTCAAAGGTGGCAGTGTGGAGTGGAAAGAACTGGATATTCGTGTTCAAGTTTCTGCTCGGCCCTGATTCCTGGTCTCAGAACAGGAGCTGAATTCTCCTTCCTGGGACAGGACAAACTGAGAAACAATTACGCTTTACTTAGCTCTCCACCGAGCCTGTCGGCCTCCAGTACAGCGAGGCCTCTCTGACTTAATTATTCAATAAGTAAGGAGCCCTGAGAAAGGGTTTTCACAGCCGACAGGGTTTTAGGGCTATACCAACTTCCACAAGGGGAATACAATTTTTCAGCATCAGTTTTAAATGTCGTACTTCTTCTTGTTTGATTTTTTAATTGGTTTTAAAAGAGTGTCCATCAGAGAGCAGTAGATGGTTAAAATTGGATTAAAAAAGCATTTTTCTTTCTGTCCTAAAAATAATAATTTTAGACATAGTCATTTATGGAAATCACTTGCAGACTTAGGACCACTCTTACCTGCTAAATAAAAATATTTTGAAGATTTAACTTCAGAGCTATTTGCAAATACCTCACAGCTTTCATGCCACTGATTATGTGCATTCATTGCAGAAAGTTGTGCTTTTACATATAAATCTTAAGAATCTTTTACCATAAAGATATGTGAAAATAGATGTCAGACTAGGTTCTATCACATTCATTTTTCTTTTCCTAGAGAGGAAAGGCTCAGTTCTTATAATTCACATCAGTTTAATTTATAAGCTGGTTCATTTGTAAGTGGGGTCATCTGTCAGCAGAGGGTTGAATTTAGAAGCTCTCTCTGCAGATGAGTTTCTCCTCAAAATGCAAGAGGATTGAGATGGCATTGCCTGAGCTGGTCTTCGTTTGCTGGAGGTTTTGTGGTGCTTGTTTGCTGTCAGGTATTTCCTCTCTTTGGTCTTTTAACACAACTTTCTGCCCATCTCCCTGCTTAAAAAATGGCAACCATAAGATCAGCTCAGTGGCCCTATTCCTCATCCTGTGCTCAGTGACTTGCGTTGATCCTAGTGATCTTTGGATCTAACTGTCTTTTGACCACCTTGGGAGTGACACAGGACATATTTTCCCCACGGCTCTCTGATTTTGACAGCAAGGCTTGCCTTGGCCAAGGACGAGGTCCCGCTCCCAAAGTCTGTAGCAAACCTGATGCAACAGTGAGCTTAGCCGCTAAGCTGGGGACACCAGGCGTCAGGGAAGAGCCACAACTCCAAGAAACACATGTTTTGATTCCTATGTTTAGGATGAATAATCTGATAAAGACAAAGAATTGTCTTTTCTCTATGTTTTTTTTTTCTATAAAACTTTACATAAAGCTCTCAAACGGAAAATGTGATCTCATTTTCTCACACCCTCCCTCTCCTTTCCTTCTCCATCTCCATCATCTTTAGGATAAGAACTTCTCTGTGATGTTGCAGATCTTTTAGGAAACTAGCAGAGACCCTCAGGAATCTCGGGCCACACAGGAAGGTGGCTTGCCACACTCCTCACTTGTGCCTGGGGTTTTCTCTTCCAGAGAGTTCTCAGGTGTGTAACTATACCAAGGGGGGTGCCAAGTTCTTCTGGAGATGAGAATTTGACAGAGATTCAATTCGATGTTGACTTTGAATTTGTATCCTCACATACAGACCACCTCCTGATGCACATGCCTGGCCCCGTAAGTTTACTGAGCATTCACGGACGCAGCAGTAGAAGAGCACTGTCAAGGAGTTTGGAGATCATCTAGTTTAGTTTGAGAAACTGGGACCCAGAGAGGTTAAGTGGCTTGTACCAGGTCTCACAGCGAGGAAGTGAGATAAGCAAAGCCGGAGCTTCCCTGTGCAGTGTGTGGTGTCTCACGTCTGAAGAGGCTCGTCCACGGATAATTCACATGGGGGAGGTGGATAAATCTCGCCTCCCCCAAGCTTTTCTCCTCTGCTTCTGTGCTAACACCCATTTTCTCGTTCTTCCATTTTGCTTACTAGCATGGGAGACTCCCACCCCATGGACCTCTTTGACTCCTTTCTCAAACTTCTTGGACTGAAGCTATTCTCGTGTGCAACCAGGGCTGGGCCAGGAATTCATAAATCAGCAGCCCACTGGCTTCCAGCACACAGTCTATCTCTCTTTTCCTGTAATACGCCTCCCCCTCCCTCCAATTAGTAAAGTACCCAGCCCAGGCTTATGTGCTCCTTGCTCTAAAAAGTTATAAGGACCTTGTAGAGATTCCCCAGACTAAGCAGATCAGATTAGAGGATGGCCCAGTACATACAGCAAGTCACAGCAAGGCTCTGCTGAGACTGAAACAAAACGAGCACATTACAGAGCGTTACCTGTTTAGTTACAGGATTGACAAATTACCAGGAAACTATGCAGAAAATGTTACCTATCCATCCTCCCCCACCCATGTAGTCACCTCTCTACCCACTGGTCTGTCCAATCTGCTTCTAGAAAAGATTTCAGCAGCAGGCCCTAAGGAAACGTCGGAGCGGATCTGTTATCAATGGAATCGTCTTACGGATGAGATGATCAAACAAGACGGCAAAACCCCAAAATATTAACCTGACTGTAATATTCATTTTATAAAACTTAGTACTACATAAACAATACATTATTAAATACTGACAACATTTTCCCATATGACCTTCTTTTTAAAAATATTAAGGTAATCTTTATCATTTCCTTTAATCTCTCTCCTTTTGTGTCCTAATATCAAAAAGAAATGGTGGCAATTACCCTAATATTCAAATATGTATTATATATATAAATTTATACATAAAATATATATAATATATGTAATAGTTAATATACATACAACATTAGAGAGGGCTATAGGTCTTTTCTCAAATTTTTGGAAATTATCATACAAGCCAGAAAGCTTCAGTGGATTCTGTTCTCATATTGAGCAAGTGTAAAATCGTAAGGATTTTTTTTCCTACTCGGAGGGCAGCTTGAGGGCAAAAAAGTCTTTCAGTAAATTACCCATGATAAGTGATGGCGAAGAAGAAAATAGGCATCATTCACAAATACAGGTGTCAAGCGGCCGACAATAATACGGAGCACCGTGACCTGCGTCAAAGGGTATTGGAACGGTCCTCGGGTTGTGAGAAAAGGAGCCGACCACCTTTCCCCAAATGCGGAAAGTGAATCGCAAGCCCTTACCTTGGAGGGCCTGCAGGCTGTGAGTCTGTACGATGATGCAGAGCTGCAGCACCAGCTGGGGAGCACTCTCCAGGAACGTGGCAAGCAGGTGTAGCATGCTCACGTCCGCGTACTCGTAGACCATCTTCCAGTAAAACCTCCACCGGTCATTCTCTCCGCTCTGTCGACTTCGAATACCTAGGTATATCGTGTGGAAATACCTAGAAAGGAAACACAGAGAAAAAGAAAGACCGGAGTGATAACTAATCCTTCAAACACCAGGGCTGTTTTTTCTCTTCTGCAAACCACCATATGTGTGCAAGCACATCCAGGAAACAACTACCTTAGTGGCTTATCACTTAAGGCCCCAAGTTGGCCCTTACTCTTAAAGGTTCACTTTGAGGAGTCACTGCAATTTTCGCCTTCATTAAAGGCATTCCATTGCACTGTAATATGAAGAGGGAGGTGAGACACAGGTGTAGAAGGGATTTGCTACTTTGATAATCTACAGACACCCTTCCTGGTCAGTTCCATCATGTGCTCAATGGTCCTCAGCAGATGGATGTCCCCAAGGGCATGATGCCAGTCAAGTTCCAGGACGTATGTGTTTGTAAACCCTCCTGATGCCCTTTTAAAAAACTTTTACTATTGAAAATTTCAAAGCTATACAAAAGAAGAAAAAAACAGTGTATTGAATCCATAATAAAATTACCCCACCGCTTGAAGAAAATTTCCTGATAATAATCACCAGTGTGGTAATCTTAAGTACTGCATATTAATTTTCCAGAAGTGTTTGGAAAAGTATGAGAATGAAAACAAGCTTGGCAATCCTGAAAGCCAGTGCCATTTCCCGTTGGGTGTGAAGGATGCTGTCTCTGAATGGTCATCACATTTGATTCTGACAAACTTGTATTTGTTCTTTAATACCATGAAAAGAAGTCAAATTATCCTATGGAGAGAAAAGACCAGAGGGTATAGATACTACAAAGAACGTAAAGTGACATAGTCCTTGATCTAATTAGTGCTCTGGCTTTCTTGTTCTTTGGGTCATGATGTGCTCATTCCTTGTGAATAGTGATGAAGTCCTCAGGATCGGGTCCTTGAGTAACAGGCCAGCGCTGTTAGGGAGACAGTTTCTGAAACTGGTGCTCCTGCATCACCTTTGCTTCTGGTTCATCCCCTGAGGGTCACATTGAACAAATCCAATTCACCTTTTCTACACAACCTTTCTAATACTGGAAGACACCTCAGAGTCCCCAGAGATTTCCACTTTCCTCCCCTCCCTTCCAAAACTCCTAGTGTCCCCAGCCAGGTGTCCCATGACCCCCCAAGTCTCCTGACACCCTGGTCACTCTCTGAACATGCTTCAATTTCTCCTTCACAGCACTTGGTACTTTAATTACTTCTAAATGTAATATGTATATATACAATGGAATATTACTCAGTTATTAAAAAGAACGAAATAATGCCACTTGCAGCAACATGGATGGACCTGGAGATTATCATACTAAGCAAAGTAAGTCAGACAGAGAAAGACAAATACCACATGATACTGAAACGGAGCAGGACCCTATTGTTCTTCGCCCCCGCCCCGCCCCCTCCCCCATGTCCTCCGCCTGCCTTTTGTCTGTGGAAGAAAATTAGCCAAAGAATACGTTTAATCAGAGAAGTGAGAAAATGCGTAAACAAAGGAAAACAGTCCAAGGAGACCAAATAATAATAGTTTAGTCCTTAAGCATAGTCAAGGACCTGTAGTTCCTCCTTAAGGAGGGCTATAGATAACATTCTGAGCCGTATCCTGTGAGCTGTCTTACAGATACTGAAACCCCCTCCAGGTGGAAGAAGGTAACTACATGATGACCAGGCTGTAGCCATGACGTAAGCTGCCATAATTCCAAGAACTGGCCTCAAAGAAATGGAAACAAACCGACCCTGGAACTGAAGATTACCTGTACCTAAAACAATCGAGATGACGCTGGTCAGACCGCCGATGACCAATTTCAAGATGCCCGTCAGAGCTGCCTGTGCTGTTTCTGTGTGTAGCCCCTCCCTCTGTCTATAAAAGCTCTTGCTCCTTGAGTGTCAGGGGGGGAGTCGGCCTTTGGACAGGCGTCCGCCCTTCCCCCTGGGTGCCGGCCTCCGAAATAAAGCAACCTTTCCTTTCCTACCAACACTTGTCTCTCGAGAATTGACTTTTGAGTGGCGTAACAATATCACTTCTATGCGGAATCTTAAAAAAATGACACAAATGAACTTATTTACAAAACAGAAACAGACTCACAGACACAGAGGACGAACTTATGTTACTGGGGGGGATAGGGGGGGAGGGATAGATTGGGAGTTTGGGATTGACATGTACACACGGCTATATTTAAAATAGATAACCAGCAAGGACCTGCTGTACAGCACAGGGAACTCTGCTCAATATTATGTAACAACCTAAATGGGAAAAGGATTTGAAAAAGAATAGATACATGTGTACAAATAACTGAATCACTTTGCTGTACACCTGAAACTAACACAACACTGTTAATCAACTATACTCCAGTATAAAATAAAAATTTAAAAAATAAATAAAAATTAAAAATTAAAATAATAATATGGATTTATGTTATATTTTCCCTCCCTGTGAATCTAAAGCTTTCCTCTGCTATAAGTGTCTTGATCAAGTTGACGGTAGGTCAACATTCCGAAGCTGCTTTGCCACAGTTTTTACTGATTTATGTGAAATTGGTTTGTATATTTTCCTTTGTGTTCCATTTCATTCATTTCTTCCATGAATAATATTTGAAAATTTGATTCTGGAACAGAAATAAAAGGTGATTTTGTTTTCCCATCACAGTATTATGGCACAGGACAGTGGCAGGGGGAAGGTAGGGGTTACCAGAGCCGCAGGGGCTGGTTTAACACCTATACATCACTGAATACAAAGGTTGCCTTCTTGCTTGAAGAAAGTTGACCAGAAAGTCAAAGTCCTTATAATAATTTTATCTGACTACTTAAAAATTCCAAGGTTACCCCAAAACACACGCATTATATATATAATATATACTTATACAAGCATTATATATATGGGTAACATGAATGTACAAAAGATTTCAGAATTTGAAAAATTCAGAACATGCAAAAATTTCCAAAAAAGCCCAAGGGAACTACATATGTAAAGACACAAAGATGGGGAAAATGCCCTGTATTCTGATAAGAAGTGTATTTGCATATGTAGCGCTCTTGGCCTGAAATGCATTTTGCACATTCACATTACCTTTTCTTAGAATGACCTTATCTCTTTTCTCCACTAGGGAAACTTGCAGTTGTGGTTTAAAACTCTGCTAATGTATCTCACCTCAGAAGACCTTTCTTGATGACCCCAACCGAGAATCATTCCCTGCACCCGACTTGTGCATGCCGCCAACACGGAAGCTATCTCACTGGGTGGGTTTATCTGTTTCTGTGTTGGCTTCTGTTCCAGACCTCCAAGGCTGGAGGGTCTCACTCATCACTGAAGCTCACCATTGAGCACTATTTTCTGTTCACGGTGGGATTCACCAAAGTGTGTTAAATTGAATTGGGGGGAAAGTCTCAAATTCTATTTCTTTATAATTAGTTATTTTCATGAGACGGACCAAGAGCCTACATCATATCAGTTTTTGCTTCCAGCTGGAAGCACACAATGGTTTATGCTATTTAACAGACATTAGCTCTATTAGGAGTATTACACAGTATCAGGAGAGTTTTCTACTTTGTCTAAATCAGCAGTGATGGACATCAGGAGTCTTATGCCCACAGCTCAGTCAGCTTGGGCTTTTCTCAAGTTTGTGCTCTGAAAAACGATGACAATAGGGGGCTTCCCTGGTGGCGCAGTGGTTGAGAATATGCCTGCTAATGCAGGGGACACGGGTTCGAGCCCTGGTCTGGGAGGATCCCACGTGCCGCGGAGCAACTAGGCCTGTGAGCCACAACTACTGAGCCTGCGCATCTGGAGCCTGTGCTCCGCAACAAGAGAGGCCGCGATAGTGAGAGGCCCGCGATGAAGAGTGTCCCCCGCTTGCCACAACTAGAGAAAGCCCTCGCAGAGAAACGAAGACCCAACACAGCCAAAAATAAATAAATAAATAAATAAATAAATAAATAAGTAAATTTTAAAAAAAACAACAAAAAAAAACGATGACAATAAAGAGCCTTTGCGATCACAATTGGTTCTCTTCCATCTTGTCAATATTTAAATGGTTAACCACAATTTGTCACATTATTATTTTGTTTCCGCCATCTTCTTTATCAGCTGCCGGAAGGGAAGGTTGGAAGAGAAGAGGCCCAATGGATGTGCGTAGAAATGCGGACCATGAGACACAACTGTTCCCACCAGTTCCTCACACCACATGGTGAGAAAATGTTGCCCCACATGTATGTGGGATGAAAACACAAATTTGTACTTCAGTGTCACGTTCTTTCCCCTCTGCCACGGCTATCTCCTGTGTGGGCTGTGTGGACACCAGCCCTCCAGCTGTAGAGCGAGTCCCTGAGAGAGGTCTTCAGGGCTTCAGCTCTTGTTCCACGTTTGACCTGTATCATGCAATTCCACGTCGTGCTTCCCCAGAGGTTTGACTCCAGGGAGATCTGGTTTCATAATAATTTACTTCTCAGGGCAGGGAATTTTGTCCACGTTGACAAACAGCCCCAAACACCTCTCACCTAACTGGTAATACCAGCTGTTCTAGACACAGAACATCAATGCAGAAAGCAAAGGAAGACTGGTCATATTTGTCATTCAGTTCTAACACATGGGGACAGATGAGGGATTATTCAAAGAAGCTAGACTATTGTGTTTTTTAATCTAGTAAACTGCATAGGGAATTGAGAAATAAATATAAAAGAATAAGCTCATGAGTTCTTTTCCACAGAAATTTAGAATGACATGAAGAAGGACTTGTGTTCCAGTGAAAAGTCACTGTGTTCCAGAAACAGGAGCAAAACTGTCAAGTTAACTCTTCTGTGCAGGTGTTTTGGTTTGTCTGTGTTTTTAATAGCTACCAGGACAGGAGCCTTGGAGTGACTTCTTGTGTTAAGCACCCTTAGGTGAGTTTCAAAAAGGGAAGAGGTTTTAAAACAGAAATATTCTGTAAGAAGTTACAATCAACCTTTGGTGAGAACTAATGATGTGGTAGACGTGAGGCCTCAGGTCTGCAACTGAACCCCAGGAGACAAAGAGGCCCCCAACGAGGGACAGCTGTGTAAGATGTCCCTGAATCAAAATCAGGACCGAAGAAACTTGGGCGGCACTGAATTGCACCCTTGGTCGTAGACCGCTATGATGGCAACGTGAGCCTGTGCTGTCTGCCTTCCATGAAGGGCCCTCATCGTGGCTGCCTTTGCACCTTCACTCAGTGGATCTGACAAGATGCTTCCACCGTGCTCCATCCAACCCACCAGTGGAGTCTGGGAACTTACAATGCTGGTCAGAGAGGCCGAGGGGACGCCTTGATATGTGACCCCACAAGTTAGCTTTTTTTAAAAATAAATTTATTTATTTATTTTTGGCTGTGTTGGGTTTTCGTTGCTGCGCGCGGGCCTTCTCTAGTTGCGGCGAGCGGGGGCTACTCTTCATTGCGGTGCGCGGGCTTCTCACTGCGGTGGCTTCTCTTGTTGCAGAGCACGGGCTCTAGGCGCATGGCCTTCAGTAGTTGTGGCACGCGGGCTCAGTAGTTGTGGCACACGGGCTTAGTTGCTCTGCTGCATGTGGGATCTTCCCGGACCAGGGCTCGAACCCATGTCCCTTGCATTGGCAGGTGGATTCTCAACCACTGCGCCACCAGGGAAGCCCACAAGTTAGCTTTTGAATGGTTCTTGGCAGCCATCTACTGGGTAGACAGAGTCGAGAAGTTCATGGTTGTGAGCTGCCCTCCTAGTCTAATCCAGATCCTTCACATTGCATTATAACACGTGTCTACTCTGGGGAAGGGGAGGATGGCTGATGGCTTTTCCCTGGAAAATGACCCTTTACATACTTGAAGACAAAGGCCAAGCAGTCTTGTCTCCTTGGCATCTGTGTTATTATGATTTAACTGGCAAGTATTTTCTCCCCTCTGATTCTTATGGCCACTTAGCTTCTGATCCAAGTTTCTTTATCTGAAGGTGGAGAGAACCGTACCTCCTTCACGGCTGTGTGAGCGCTAAACAAGAAGACGTGTCTCGTGCACGTGCTGGGTTCATGGTGTGCAGGGATGTCACTGCACACCCAGGTTATCGGTGTTCTGGGCTCATCTATAAGGCCATCTCTTTGACCCTAAAAATTCAGGTGGTTTTACGTCTTCAGTTCTTCTTGTTTCCTTGAGGCATTTTATTCTGGGGAGTGTTTCCATCACGTTGGATTTGGCCTTTGCCTGTTCTTCCCGAGGGCAGATGCAGAAGGTCACCACTCTGCTGGGAAACAAGGTAGTTTCTACACCTCCTGAGTGTCAAAGGGATCCAGCGTGGGGTCCAGGTGGGGTTTGGAGGGGTCACTAAGGTTCTTTTTCTTAGGATTCTGCTTTGCTGTATTAATAAAAAGACAAATAACACCCAACAGGCATAGGTGACCAAGGAAGTTGATGTCAATGAAAAGACATTCATATAGGGAGGATTTAGAAAAAGCCATATTTATGGTTAAAATTTTAGCATAATTACCAATGAATTTCCTTCATTTAAGAAGGAAAAAAGTTTCAAGTCTTCGTCATCAAGGATGAAGTATGCAGTCTAAGCACGAGAGGGTAGTGGCTTAAACACACAGCCCTCATTCCTGCTGACAGGAGATGTTCCCGATAAACCCCACTCTGAAATGTCAGTGTGCCCAACTCCTCCTCTGAGGTGAACGCATTCAGAAGATGTTTGCCATCTTTACTGTATGACTCATTCATTTTCTGATAGGGTCATTCTTATTTATTGTCTTGTAGAGCATGCTAATGGAAGATAGGGTTTTCCTTACATCACAAAATGACACCAGGAATTCTGCACCAACCTTATCAACATAATCTCATTCCTAAGAACATCTTAATTTTGTAATTTCCTCAGCATTACTGAAGATGTAGACACACAAACACATCTACATAACTCCCTACCATACCTCACACACAGACACCCACAGGTAACCCACGCCCTCCACATACCTACACAAAATCTAGTCCACTGATTTTCTGAAGATGTAAATTGCATTTAAATTCTCAGCTCCTTTTCATCAATATTTTCCAGGTGCAAAGATCAACCTGGACTAAATTCACAGCCCCTCACATTACCAACTTCAGACCTAAACATAATACGGCAAAAGTGATAAGCTTGGGAGGAAAATTCCAAACATTCAGCGTGCCAAGCATTATATATCTAGTATGTATTTAATCTACAATTTAATGTGATTGAGATAATCTTTACATTACTTGTGGGGAAATGAGATGTATATAACAAGTTTCAGATAGTCCATATTTATGAGGAATACCTCAGTCCTTAAATAATATTTGATCAAATGTTAACTACTGATATAGCTGAATCAGAAATCATTAACAGCTATGAGGATGTTATACATATATATTCTAATACTGCATTTTCTTTCTGTATCTTATAGCACATTAAACAGGTTAGCTGTTAACAGCTGTTATCTTTACTATCTGAAAAATGCAGAGTAAAATCTGAGCAGAAGAGCTTTAAAGAAACAAGATAAATAAACACTGATTCCAGCAACTGGTATTTTCTTCTGTGGCCTGGCTACAAGCAAAGCTTTAACTATTGTATATGTGTATACATTCACTATATATATATCATAATACACGCACATATGTCTGTCTATCGATCATCTGTCTCTCTCTCTCTCTCATCAACAGTAGGCACTGACAAGGAACGAAATTGTATGGTTTGTCACCTTAAATATTCTGTATTGAATATTTTAAACAACAGCCATGACCACAAAACCTTGTTTTGACACCAGAACATCAAGTTTCTGTTGTCTCCATTATGCCAATAACAGTAAAAATGACAATATTCTGTCCTATATTTCTACGGTGGAACATTTCCTAGTGGCTATTCTTTTAAAATTAGATTCTATTTCCCATCAATCATTCCAAGGGGGGAAAAATGTGCGTTAGGAGGGAACGAATGCATTGCTTGACCTTATGGTTGACCCAAGCATGAGGGGTCACAGCCCTAAGAGGTCAGCCTGAGCCACCCTGACCCGAGGGGACCGGGGTGAGCTGTCACCCGCGCTGCAGAGCCATCCCCTCACAGCGTCCTGGGGATCACCTCTCACCCAGAGCCCCTAAGCGCTCCAGTGCGCGTGTCGTGCCTCTCCTGTGCTTTTCATGGATATTTGCGATAAGGAAAGAGAGATGGAGAATATCCTCGGGGCCTCCCAGAAATCCTCCAAAGGGACAAGAACCTCAACACCTTTTCCTCACTCACGATACTTTTATTTTTCTCCCCAAAGCAACACTGCCTCTTAGACTAAAGAGGCTTTGGCTTTCTCTGCATGTATCTGACCTGTGAGCTGTATTTCCCTCACCTCTCTCTCTTGCTCAGATAATTAGAATTAATTTGGGTTCTCAGAGGAGAACAGTACTCTAGTGCTATTAAGATATTAAGAACTTCTATGGTATAGAGCGTTCTTATACAGTATGAGCTTACACAACGTGAAAGCTTGCACGTACTTCGTTGGCATCTTGTGTTTGATAAAAAGGTCCTTTTATTGATTTTATTTTTAGTCTTCTCTGAAAATAAAATTTACCTATGGGATATGGTTATTTTTGTTTTGTTTAATTTTCCTGCATACCTTTCATAATGATACTTATTACATAAACAAGTTCTCATGTATTCCTCAAACCTAGAGTAGGAAATAATAGAATTTTTTTCTCCACCAAATAATTTTCCTTGTAATGGGCAGTGTGACCAGGGACCCTGGGGCTACTCAGTAAGTTCAGCTAAAACAGATGAGAAAGTTATTGAACTTGAAAGGAAGATTCTTTATTCACTCTGAACACCTCATGGCAAATGGTACCCAGCCTTCAGAGAGAATAAAAGGAGCATTTCTCCCCCAATTATTCTTTTCCTTAGAGTCCCAATATACTAATATTTCATAGTAAAATCAATGTACTAATATTTTAATAGTAAACAATGTGTTAATATGGAGAAGGGCGGCTTGGAGCTAATATAGCAGTGACTGCTATTTGACATAATACTGACATGGTATAACTTAAGACTTCAAAAGATTAAAAGAATACTAGTAGAAATTATTAACTATGTTTAAAAAAACAGATTAATAGAATATTTATTCTTATTACTCAGGAAATAGTGATTGTGACAGAATCAGAACTTCTATCCTCAGCCCTGTTGAATTGACTGATTTTATGACAAATGAGAAAAGTTCAGTTGTGTGCATGTGTATAATGTTTTATTCTTTTTAAAAGACAAGATATTGCCTTGCAGCTTTTTAATCCTTCACTTGAGCAGACTTATGGCCATTTACACTTTTAAAAGTTGGCTGAAAAATCCACAGGCCTGGGGCATCTGACCCATCACATCCATTGGGCGACCAAGTTGGGAGGGAAGAGAGAAGGAGAGGCAGGTCAGGGTACCACGTTACAGCCCAGGGTGGGCTGGGGTCCTGTCTGAAAGGTCCACGAGCAGATGTACATTACAGGGATCGATTTCACCAGCACCACTGGACTCTTAAGAGTTGTTCAGGTCCAAACACAACGATTTTGCATTCTCCTTCAGACACTTTATTACTGTTCATATCGTCGTCTTATTAGAATTTTATCGTCTATTTATTTATTCATCCATTCTAGGGGAAGAAGAGATTCAAGTTGTGTCTCTCCAGAATCTCGGTAGAATTAGACCACATAAAACATCGTGCTGTGAAAAGATGGGGAACAGAAGGATTGTAGGTCTGCACTCACTGGGTCTAAAATACCTCATTCTGGTGCGTAGCAGAGCTTCGTCGTGGGTGGCAGACGCCCAGCCCTTTGCCCGGCAGAATCACTGTCCGTGAAGGCATCAACTGTGTCTCGTGTGGCCAGATGCTGAGAGGAGAACACTAAATGTTCGCTTGCTCCAAGCTTACACTGGCTGCTTTGACCCTGAGCACCGAATTTCTAAGAGCAGAGAGCTGAAAGGCTCCTCGGGCCAGAGTTTTGTAGGTTGTGCTATCAGCGCAGGAGGAGGAAAGCAGAGGAGCTTCCCGTGCTGACAGCTGGCACTTGTTCTAAGCTTGGAATGTTCCCTCCTGGGGAGGGCTTACATGGAATACAGTCCAGAGTGGCTCATGGAGATGAGTTAGGATGGGGAGAAGACCTTTCTCCATCATCATAGACACAATTATTTCCTTATCCTATTTGCTCAGCAATCTGAGTTCTCAACTGTGTTTAATAACCCAGAGAAAATTGTCCTACCACAATTGGCTGCAAAAATTTAGTGAATGGGATGTGAAAAAACAAAGAGCTAAACATGGCAGAGGGCTGGTCCTCCACCTAAGTAGTCTAACAACATGTAGGGTCCCTTTTGGGAAGACCCCAGTCAAAACATCCATGACCACGTACCAAGCTAATAACTGTGGAGATGGTGCCCTAGGAATTGTACCCACGTACAAGAAGTTCAGTGATTCCAAAAGGAAAGTCCCCTTCATCTAAAACAATGAACTCTTTTACTCATTCATTCACTCAAGTATTTATTGAGCATTTATTTGGAGACAGCACTCCTCTGGGCTCTGGGAACAGAGCAGGGAATGAAACACGTACGGACTTACATCGTAGTGGGGGATGACAGACAATAAGCAAGATAAACAAGTAGAAGGTAAAATATAAAAGCTCATGCTAAGTGCCAAGGAAAATATAAGCCAGGAAAGGGAATGAGGAATGTCAGGGTGCTTGTCAATTAAGTTATATAGCCAGGGAAATTCCCTGGAGAGATGAAATCTGGGTCAAAATTCAAAGGAAGGAGAGGAAATAAGCCATCTCCACTTAAAACCTGAGGAAGAACATTCCAGGCAGAAAGGACAGGAGGTCCAAGGGGCTGAGGTGGGCATGTGCTGAGTTCATCCCAGGAGCACCAGGTAGGTGGGTGTGAGCGGGGGAGGGGGAGGAGTAAAAGGGAAAATGGGAGGGTCTGGTCTGGTCACAGAGGGCCTGGTGGGCTCTGTGCGGACTGTATCAGTGAGAAAGGAAGCGATTTGCAGGTTTGAGCAGGTGAGGGACACAATCTGGCCACGAGGTTCCTCTGACAGCTGTGCTGAGCATAGAATGAAGGGAAGCAGAGTAGAATCAGCACGGTTATCGCAATAACCTTGCAAGTGATATTGTTTGGATCTGGATAGTAGCGGTGGAGAATGAGGCAGATTCTGGGTGTGTATTTGGCAGTTAAGGCCAATGGAACTTGCTGCCAGATCAGATGTGGGTGTGAGAGAAAGCGGAAGCAATCTTGATTCCAAGCTGTTTGCCCTGAGCTACCAGGGAGATGGAGCTGCCATTTACTGCAATGAGCAGATTATTGGATGATGATGGACTTCACACGTGGTAATTTTGAAATGTTTTTAAATATCCAACGGGAGATCTTGGGTAGGCCATGGGATCAGAGTCCCAAATTCAGGCCCACTTATGGATGATTTGGGAGTCATTTTAGAATTTACAGCCACAAGATGGGCTCACCCTGACTTACGCTGAGATTGTGCCAGCCTTACCAACCATGCTGCACCTCCTCACTGGGCTTGGGTTTGATGCCCACTGAGAAGGCTTTACTTAAAAGGCGCCACACCTGAGTATATCAGGCAACCTCGGGACGGGGCATCCAGCTTCTCTCGGGGAGGGTGAGTGCTCAGGGGGTCTTTGCCTTCCCAGAGCCTACCTAAGGGGGCACCGGGGTTATTTCAAACTCCTAGGAGAAAGTTGAACAGTAGGGGCTTGGAATTAATGTGATAAGGTTTCCGTGATGTCTAATTCTAGATGCAATTTTGGTTGCCTTTTCTCAGTGGATATGCTGACCAAAATGACACAGATATGTTTAGAAAGTCCGTCTTTATAGAGTAGCCAGAAATGGCCGGGAAACACAGAGAATCTGGGGAAGCTTCATGGCGACTTGAATCTCTGTCCGTGGCCCCTTGTCACCCGCGCTCTGGTACGAGATGAGGGTTTTCTCTTGACCCCTATGCAGGCAGCTTGGAAGGGCAGAGGAGGGAATGCCCTGGGTCAGTCCTCTGCCAACGACCAGAGGTACGGTTGGAAAAATACCCCAGCTGCCTCAGGTGCTGTAATTCTGAAGTGAGTCCCTGGGGGGCTTGAGTCCCTGAGGCCCACAGTGCGACCTACTCACTGACACCCACCCTTCTGACTGTCTTCCCTTCCCGGTCCCACTTCCCCACCCCTACCAGTGCTTCCTAGAATTGCCTTCAAATCAGCCACTTACACTCAAATCCTCCTCTTGGTCACATCACAGGCTCATAGCAGCACCCTCGACGGTGCACCCTCTTCCTCTGGACGTAAATCCTCCAAAATACCACTCACATGCCATCAGTGCCAGTGGCCCCCAGATGGCCCCCAACTTCTCTGCTGGGCTCTCCAGACTTTCTCTTATCAAGTCCGACGCTACAGGTTATCTTCTCACATGGGAATGCACACGTGACCCGTGCAGACTTCTCCCCCCTCCCTGCCTGCCCTTTGTCCTTCTTCCTTTGGTGTCTGTTCACATTCGTCCTCCTGCACCAAGTGTCCAGCCAAGTCCAAGTGCCACTCCTCCAGGCTTAGCTCAAGCTTTTCCTAACCTCTCTTCCTACCACAGTGATTCTTACCCCAAGATTCTATTGAACTCACTCAGCACCAAAAGTCTGGACACCCCATGATCCCTAATTCTTGAGTGAAAAATAGTTTTGTTTTGCATGCAAATTCTGATCAGTTGGAGATAACTGAGTTGGGAAGCATTCTGAGCTGGCCTTTGAGTTCCTTGGTATCAGTAAGTGACATCTGCCATCGGATGAGTGATAGCCAATGCAATAGGTATTTGGTCGAGTTGCTTCATGTGCTATTTGTTTTTGACTCTCACTAGATTACAAGTCCCTGAAGGTGATTACTCTGCAATAAGTATTTACTCTCTCTTTATTCCTTTCCAACTCATCGGCCTAAATGTAAGTTCATTAATCTAAACTTAAAGCTGAATTATGAGGTTTAAACATATATGTGTATATATATATACATATATATATAAAATATATACACACACACGGGGTGCGTCAAGAACCAACCTCATCACCACACACACACCATACATCACACAGGCTCAGCTGAAAATGCATCTCTGTGGGCTGGCAATTGACAGTTGTGTATGTAATAGCATATGAAGTATTTAAAACCTTTTTTGTTGTTATTCTCATCTTTGAGCATTCTGTCACACAGACCTTCCTCTTGTGTCATCATATCATATTTTATTATCAACTAGTGCCTGCCAGCCAATTTTCTTTAAAATCACAACATAAGTCAAGAGAGAATGGGAACGTACACCCATTCTTTCAGGATAGAATTTGAGCTCCTCTGCTAATTTATGAACTAAAGTCATGCATTGTGCTTTGGACTCAATTCAACCACGTTAGTGGTCAATGAGACTTGATTTTGTGTTTTACGTCATAGAGGAAAATCCGACTGATTTCACGCTTTATTTAGGGGACGGTTTTAGTTGAGGAAAAATAATAGTAGTAAAAATCTAACATGTTCTTACAGCCTTTGCCTGAACTTCTATTGTGGTTTATGGAAATGTGATTCAGGATGATACATTAAATATTAAAACCAATGTAAGGTTTAATTGAAACTTATAGGGCAGCTTTTCTTAATTTACTGTCTATCGTGTAATTTTTAGCACACTGCATAAAGAACAAAAGACTGCCTACACCCTTCTGTTGTTTTACCATAGCCCAGAATTAAATTAAACTTGCTGACATCAAAAAAAAGGAGGCGCCATGCCACCCTGACTTGAACTCCCAATGTGGTTTTGAATGTTACCTGAGGGGTGTACATGGACCCCGTCTGAGGGAGGTAAGACAGTGTCTGAGCAGTTTCAAGGTTTACTTTTGGCTTTCAGCTTTCGAGAATGAATGCATATAATCAGACAGAGGGAATTAACAATAACTTTCCACCTAAAACACAGAGGCACTGGGTAAAATGCTTTATATACATTTTCTTTTTCTTCTCAGACACTTAATGAAGGTGGTGCTATCTACTCCCTTTGACCCGTGAGGAATCCTCACCATCAGAGGTCATTTAGGAAGGTTGCACAGCTAGTAAGCAGTTGAGCTGATCATAGATGCCATTTCTGTTGGTCCCCGAAATCCATGCTATCTACACAGAGCCAGACCCACTTCAGCATCTTAAGTTATAAAGCAGCCTCAGGTTTCCAGTCCAGCAAAATGTGTCAGCTACTTATGCCTAAATCACCACTTGCTCATCTTATATCAAAAATGTTATCTGGGGAATATTACGCAGCCATAAACAAGAACAAAATTCTGCCATTTGCAACAATGTGGATGGACCTAGAGAATATTATGCTCAGTGAAGTAAGACAAAGAAAGACAAGTACTGTATGATATCACTTATATGTGGAATCTAAAAAATAATGCAAATGAATGTATATGTAAAACAGAAACAGACCCACAGATATAGAAAACAAACTAGTGGTTACCAAAGGGGAGAGGGAAGGGGGCAGGGACAAATTAGGAGTATGAGATTAACAGATACAAACTACTATACATAAAGTAGATAAGCAACAAGGCTATATCATATAGCAATATAGCACAGGGACTCACAGCCATTACAAGTCTTACGGAAGTCTCGGTAGTAACTTTTAATGGAGTATAATCTGCAAAAATACTAAATCACTAAGCTGTACACCTGAAACTAATACAATATTGTAAATCAACTATACCTCGATAAAAAATTTTTTAAATGTTATTTGGGTCAGAACTAACTCGTTCCCTCAATATGGAGTTGAACCTGATACACCTGTGGTTCAGAGCAGGCTTTAAAGGGTGAGATTCTCTAGGGCAAGGCTGAGATTCCTATTCTGGGTCCTGACACAGAGCCATCTGCTTGTCAACAGCTGCCTGAGAGAGTTCAATTTATTTATTATTTAACTTTGTCACAAATAAGCATGAAAATGCTTGAAAGTGTCGAGGAGCGATTGTCTTGACCCCCATGGCTGCCATGTGACATGCCTCCCAGCCTCTGTCTAACTTTACTTAAGCTGTCGCTGAGTTTATTGACCTCATACAGGGGTAATGAGTGGAACCTTGCTGGAGCTGCGGTCTTTCCTCCTGATCTTTGCCCCAGGACTTCTCATTCTTGGGGCCACCCTTGACCAGGGAGGATCAGAGAAGTCACTGCATCAGAACTCCCTCTCCCCTCACCCGGGGGTGTCTAGCCCATTTCCCACAGTGTAGACCAGCTCCACAGTGCACCCTGGGCTGGTGGTCCCTCCTTTCTTGTCTCCTACTCCCTGAAACCACCTCTCCAAATAAACCACATGCACACTGGCTCTTGTCTCAGAAAACAGGCTCTGCTTTCTGGTGGATCCAGGCTAAGATGTTTGCCAGAAGTGAATCTAGAGCTTTATTTTTCTCCTCAAGGATTGTGCGGGAGGAGGAACTAGGTAAGTGAAAGTTGCCCAGATTAAAGATGTGAATTTAAAAACAAAATTTGGGAGAGCAATTAGCATTTTTAAAAACAGATCCTTTTTTATTTTTAAGAGGAGATCGCTCTCAAATCCACACGATTTTCTATTTTCATGAAGCCTAACAAAATTCTTACATTTTTAACTTATTGCTCAATTAAGTTTGTCATACAGGGCATGCCAAGCCGGCCTCTTTCTGTTATCAGTTTTTGTTTCCACCCGGCTCAGGCAAGAGACAAAACGGAAGACATGCTGTTCATAGCAAAAGGAAGACACTTCCTATTGAGTATGGCAGCAGGGTAATCAAGAGTCACATGGCTGACTTTCTTATATGACAGGGAGGAAAATACCCTGCCTTTCCTGTCAAGAATAAGAAAACTACTTGTCCTATTCTCAGAATGACAACAGCATTCAGAGGTGAGAAAAGCTAGCAAAGGGTCTTCTTTTAGAAAAATTCCCTCCAAGGTAGTTCAATTATGTTTTCAGATCATGTGAACTTTTCAGAGCACCCCCCTTCATGTCTACCTAGTTACTGAAAAACCCATTATTTTACCATCACCTCCCTACCTCCACGTACAAATTCTCTCTCCCATCCCCCTCCTTCCTCCCTCTCTCCCTTCCACTAACTTCTGTCTTTTCTCCATGTCATCATTTAACATGATATGCTCTTCCTAAATGTCTTCACTCTTCCCCAGCATAAACCGGCAAGGAGTAAGATCATTTTTCAACCTTCATTACACATGTAAGGACTGCAATTACTAGTTGAGAAACATGGCCTTGATTCAGAAAATATCAGGAAGGAATATTAAATTACATGCAGGCCCACGTAAGGTGAAAGAGGAGCATGAGGAAAATACAAAAACTAGTGAAACAAAAAATGTGATTTGATTAATGGGGCATCTTAATTCAAGAGTTCCAGTTGGATTCCAGAAACCTCCATGTGGACATTTCTAGGAACTGTAATTTCTTTTCTGTTGAAAGGAAAATCTTGATGGGAAGAGACACGAAGGCCCTTCTCAGATCACACTGGTCTCCCATCTGCTATTTCCCCTGAATTCCTGAATTTACTGATGGCAGTCGCATCTACTTTGGGGGAAGAGCTAGGCATGACGTAACTGCGTCATACAAAAATGTTTTAGACCGAAATATAAAGCGTAATCGTTAAAGTATGCATTCACAAAATATCAACATTTCCACTAAAACAGACTTAAAACAGACTTGCAAATTTAGGATTGTTTGCTTTATGGCGTTCAGCTATGAAATAGATATGTTCACTAGTTCATTTGTTTAACAATAGAATGAATGTTCACTCTGAACCTAATATACACATATCACTATGCTAGTCACTGAGAGATCCAGAGATGACTAATAAACAGTTCTTGACCTCACGGTGTGTATAATCTAGTAATAGAGAACTGCAATGTCGCCCCTTAAAATTATAAATCAAGTATTTAAATAGATTCTGGAATATCTTTCTCTCTCCCCCTCTGGTCCCCATTTCTTTCTTCACATAGGCAACCATGAAAATGTGTTCAATATGCATTCTCTTAATTGGCATTTGTTCTTAAAAAAAAAAAAAAAACTTTTCACTTAGAAATAATTTTAGACTCACACAGAAGTTGAAAAAATAGTATAGAGTTCCCAAGTGACCTTCCCCAAGAATCCCCCAAGGATAACATCTTACATAATCATATTACAATTATCAGTCAGAATACTGACATTGACATTGGAGCAATACTATTAACCAAGCTACACAGCTTATTTTGGCTTTCATCAGTTTTTATAAGCACACTATTTTTCTTTCTTTGGTGTACAGCTCTATAAAATTTTATCACATGTGTAGATTCATTAAACTTGTCATGACAATCAGGCTAAGGTTATCCTGTGCTACCCATTTACGGTTATACTCAACCCTAAACCTAACCCTGGCAACTACTGATCTGTTCTCCATCACTGTAATTTTGACATTTCAAGAATGTTATATAAGCAGAATCATACAGTGTTTAATATTTTGAGATTAGGTTTTCTTCACTCAACTTGAGATTCATCTAAGTTGTTGCCTGTATCAATCAACCACTTCTCTTTATTGCTGAGTAGTGTTCTGTTGTACAGAAGTACCACAGTTTGGGCCGGTTTCCATAGTGCAGGGGTTATCACGTTCACCTCACACAGTTTGTTTATCCACTTACCCTTTGAAGGACATTTGGGTTGTCTCCATGTTTTGGTGATTATAAATATAACTGCTGTAAATATTCAAATGCACGATTTTGTGTGAATGTATGTTTCCTTTCTCTAGAATAAATAACTATAAGTGGGATTGCTGGGTCACATGGTGAATGTATGTGTAACATTCTAAGAAACTGGCATTCGTTCTTGTATTTGTTCTGTTTCCATGCATTTGTTTATTAAATGGCATTGTATTAAAAATATTTTACTTTCTTTTTCATCCAGTGCCATGTTTTTAAGACCCATAGGTATTGCTACGTGTATATCTAATTCATAAAGATATTCCCTTAGTTGCTGCATAGTATTGCAAGGAACTCTTTACTGCAAAGAACCCTATAATTAGTCATTTTGTAAAGCAAATGATTCTTTGGAAATGTGTATACCCCACAAGTAATTTGTTTAGTGAATTTAGGTTTCTACTTACTGGGTTTTCTAATATAATGTGTATCTCTATTACTTTTGGATTTGCTTCGTGGTTTCATGCATTGATGAAAGCATCATCAGGTACTAACAGCAGCTGTCTAAGTTCAGAAGATGCCTGGGTATATGCCCATCCCAGGGATGTCGAGGTGAAGGGTTCGGGAAGTTTAGGATCTCGGTAGAAAGCTTCGAGGGAGCGTGACTTCATTACTGTCGAACTCAGTCACTTTGGGTAGAAGAAGCAACCCTTCAAATGCATTAAATCAAGAGGATTTAAATAGCTTTTGAGGTTCTGTGGACTCTAATATATATTTTTATAGAACAGCACGTCTTTCCCAAGTTTCTACCCTGAGAGAATTTGGTACTAAGGTAAATGATAATTGAGTGCTTACCATGTGCCAGATACCCTATTAAACCCTATGGGCATTTTCTTATTTTATCCTTGTTTCCTGCCTCTGAGGTAAAGACAATTATTTTCCTCATTTTTCAGGTGAGGAAACTGGATCTTAGTGAGACTGGGTAACTGGAGAGAAGTCACATAACTACTAAGTGGTACAGCTAGACTTCAGCGATGTCTTAACTGCTCATTTATTTTTGTGACGGGTACTAGGAAAAGAGAAATATTATATGCCGATTAAAAAACCACCAATAATGTCTGATCTGGGTCAAAGATAATGACGATGGTGATGACGATAATGATGATAATGACGATGATGATGATTCTATACCATTTATAACCATACCCAATTCACAAAGCCCTTTTACAGACATTCTTCCCCTCCATCCCGAAATTAACTCTGTGAATTAGTTGTTTTTCCCATTTTCCAGATTGAGCCTGAGACTTGGTGAGGTTAACTGAAAACCAGGAAGTGGTAGGGCTCACATTTAAACCAAACTTCAGTACTCTATGGCTAAAATCTGTTATTACTTCACGTTGCCTCATGTGAGTGTGCTTTTTTTTTTTTTTTTTTTAAAGATTTATTTATTGATTCATTCATTGATTGATTGCTATGTTAGGTCTTCGTTTCTGTGCGAGGGCTTTCTCTAGTTGCGGCAAGTGGGGGCCACTCTTCATCGCGGTGTGCGGGCCTCTCATTATCGCGGCCTCTCTTGTTGCGGAGCACAGGCTCCAGACGCGCAGGCTCAGTAGCTGTGGCTCACGGGCCTAGTTGCTCTGCGGTATGTGGGATCCTCCCAGACCAGGGCTCGAACCCGTGTCCCCTGCATTAGCAGGCAGACTCTCAACCGCTGCGCCACCCGGGAAGCCCGTGAGTGTGCTTTTGATAGTTGAAAATGGGCCGGATATGGAAATACAAAGCAATAGTCTTAATGATAAAATAAGATGATTTATTTTTTTGAGTGGATTGATGAAAGCCTTATCATTTTAGAGTCACCTTTTATAGGGAACACTGGGAAACCTTAATGCATCTCAGAGAAAGAGCAAGGGAAAGAGAGTCTGTAAAAAGTCTAGGAAGCACAGACTAGAAAATAGAAATGAAGTCTTTAGAATCTCTAATTACTAAGTTATGTCAAGTGCAATTATGTTCTCTTTTATTTAGTGTACTACTTTCGTTACTTAAATTTGGTCTATGTGGAATATTTATGTAGACCCTACGGGCTAATTTGGGATTGTGGACCCCTCTTTCCTTCAGCTCTTTCCCTATTCTATTTTTCTCCACGATTTTAAATACATCAACTGTGAACTGTAGCTTCCTGAGGTAGAAGCAGAGACAGAGGCAGAGGCCTAAGAAGGTTTAGGAAGCCAACTTTCCTGGTTGAAGGGGAAATGCCATATTATTAAATCAGGATAATTGTGAAGACTCCACACATATTCACTGAGGGTCCACCTCATTCCCAGCAGTGATCTGGGCACTGGAGACAGAGCTGTGAACGAGAGGGTCAGGGTCCCCCGTCTTGGGGGAGTCTACAGGTTGTGGAGAAGAGACCATGAACAAATACACAAACAAAGCCATTTCAGAGAATTATTTCTATGAAGCAAAGAAAACAGAGAGAGTGCGTGTGTGGTGGGTAAATTCAACTGAGTAGTTAGGGAAGGGTTCTCTTAGGAGGGGACACTGCAACTGAGATCTGAATGACATGACAGTGCTAGCCTCGAGAAGGTTCAGGGGAGGGAACTGCAGGAAGAGAAGGGTAAGTGCAAAGGCCCTGAGGTTAGCACTTTCTGCTCTTCAAGGAGCAGAAAGACGGCCACATAATGGGATCCTTGTGAGCGACAGGAGATGAGGCTAGGGAGGGAGCTGGGCCAGGCTGGGCAGGACCAGGCAGCCTCAGCAGGTGGCTGCTTCTTGCTTGCTGTGCAGGGCGAACCCACTTAAATGCTCCCCGTGGAACTGGATTGCAGGGAGCATGGGTGGAGGTTGCTGTGCTTCTAGAGGCCAAGCTGATGGTACTTTCCAAAGGCCTAGATGTGAGGAGTAAGGAGATGCATCCCAAGGCAATTTAGAAAATCTGAGACACGATTCAAGTATTATTTTGTAATTTGTGACATTCTCTGGGACATTGATATTGTGTCTCTACCTCAACAAAGAGGGACCGTCCCCTCTTTACTCACCATGTACTTTTCCAGTAACATCATGAACCTTTCTTTTGAAGCCTAGACATGAAAACTTCCATCCACATAAATTGGGATGTGAATTTTTCCAAGATTTGGTTGACGCCATCACCACACTACACTAGCATTTTGATCGCAAAACTGTATCTCATTTTCTGCTGCTAGAGTTAACTGTGTGAATTTGGCAATTGGCATCTTATTTGTTCTGGCTGAAAGGTCAGGCAGACTTATTTTTCCCCATGCAAAATGTCACAAAAGTCAAAGTTATTATAGGGAAAATTTGTTTTTACTCTGATATTTTGCTGAGTTCTATGTCAAATATGGTTCTTTATGAGTAAAGAATATTAATAATGTTTGTGGCAAGCATTAAAAAGATACTGTGCTACACTTCTATTCATTAAAGAACACAAATACTATTTGAGTGCAGGGTCTCATTCAAGAATGGCTTTGGCAGGGCTTCCCTGGTGGCGCAGTGGTTGAGAATCCGCCTGCCAATGCAGGGGACACGGGTTCGAGCCCTGGTCTGGGAAGATCCCACATGCCGCGGAGCAGCTGGGCCCGTGAGCCACAATTACTGAGCCTGCGCGTCTGGAGCCTGTGCTCTGCAACAAGAGAGGCCGCGATACTGAGAGGCCCGCGCACTGCGATGAAGAGTGGCCCCCACTTGCCACAACTGGAGAAAGCCCTCGCACAGAAACGAAGACCCAAACACAGCCATAAATAAATAAATAAATTTTAAAAAAAATTTAAAAAAAAAAGAATGGCTTTGGAAAAGTACAACCTAGAAGCAATTTAAACTTATAAAGACTGTAATGATCATGCAGTAGGGAGGCTTATTTTAACTCTGGTTTTACTTCTGTGCCATCTCCAGCAATGAATTAATAATATTGTTTGTTAGAAATCAAAGGGGAAACTGCCTTAAACATAGTACTTGAGCAGTTTGTGTACTTTAAGGGCACTGATTTCCCTTCAATTCTTTTGATTTGGTGACAATATAATGAGGCCTTCTAAGTAAGAAATGGATTTCGAGCATATATTGAAAATATTTAATTTTTCTAAATGGGGAAAAATCTAGCGACTTCAGTAAAAGGGCCCTGACATAAAGGCCAAACTAGCCAAACTGTGAAGTAGGTCAGGGTTCTTGTGATTGCCCTGCCGCCCTCATTTAGGTGCCTGCTGACCCCGTGCTTTGGTTTCTGCCCAAGGTAGTCAAAACCTTTCAGCCAGAAATGATCTGACATGTTTCATATATGACTTGGAGTGAACGTAACTTGTGTTTCGTCTCCTGGGGCTACTGGAATCCTAGGTCTTGCCTTTTGTAAAATGATTTTAAGCAGCAGAATGAGATGCAGGTCCTCACTGTTCCTGAAATCATCTTGGGCAACAGTCCTGCTTGTGACCGTGGCCATGTTCATTTTCTGGCCTCTTTAGGCCTCCTTGTCCTTGAAAATTCATATCAATCAGGCTTAGCAGCTCAAATGTAATTTTGCAGCTACATCCATTACCCAAATCCACCTAACTTTCACAAATGAGGGTAATGTTGTGTAGTACATCTTAGGATCCAGACAGACCTGATGACTTGATTTATAATCTCATTGAATAAATCACCTAATCACTGTGAAACTCTTTCTTCATCTGCAAGATGAAGACAGTAATATGGATCTCGCTTGGTTACCGCGAGAATTGGAAGTAATATATGCTAAGCACCCATGACAGGGCCTGGAATAGTAAGTATTAAACAAACGGTGGTCACTAGTATCACCAATATCCCTATCCAGGTGTATACAGTTTCCTGTCTGGACAATATATCCCTAACAGGTCTGCCTTCTGCCAGTTTTCTATCCTCTACATTCATCTTCCTAAATATCATCCACATCAGGTCATTCTGCAGCTCAGATGTATTCTGTGGTTTCTGTTGACTAAAGGATCAAGTCCAAAATATCCCGTTTGGCCATCAAAATCACAGGCTGCACAATTTGACTCAATCCACACTTCATCCTTACCTCTGCTCTAGACCCTGGCACGTTTATGCTACTGATTTGAAATTTATCATAATTACACCTTGTATAATAGTTTTTTCCCCTTGTGAACAAGCCTTATCTCCCCAACTATATATGAATTTCTTCGAGAGGAATTATCATGCCTTATTCTTTTGTAAAAATTTCCCCATAGGATCTATAGGTAGAGTGCCTCTTACACATAAAGTTTCTGAAGAATTGTTCCTGACAGCGATAAGATTGTAGGTCAGGAAGACAGGAAATCTGTATAATAACGATGAGGAAAGTGAACAATATTTTAGTAACTAGTGCTTTTGTATTTTGTCACCTCTTCTTGAATCCTTCTGAAATTAATTAGGAATGAAAAAATAATATTTAAAGTTACATAGAGCTTTTTTTTATTACAAAGTCTTCAAAAACTCTTTAGGTGTTTACCCATTTTATTTATATTCAAACTCAAAGGGGAATTATTCTCTTCTTAAAACGAACTGAAGGCCTCGCAAAGTAAATTTTTACTCATGCCTACACACTAAATCTGGAAGATTTGGGATCAGAATCACATCTTTCTACCTCACTGTCTGGATACTCAAAACAGAGGGATTAATGGAAAGAATATGTGAGGTCAGAAGCCCTGGATGCAGACTCAAAGGTCAGTCCAGTATATAGAATTGAACCTAATCCATTAAAATCAAAATAAATATATACACAAATCTGTAGGAAACATGTTCTTAAAACACGTTCTTCTCTGTTTTTGTTTTCTGATTATAGCATAGCAATATTCACATCTTCCAAATGGAATACTCTTTGAGGTTGCTAGCCAGAACATAGCTAAAATTATGCTTCATATTTTTCCCCTGACTAGGGTTTTATTTAGGTTTTTTTTTCAAATCTTAGTGTGCATTTATTTAGCATCTATTACATGGAATGTAAAATTTGTGGTATACAGAAGAAGTGGTACATATTTTGAGAGATACATAGAAGAAATAGAAGACTCAGTAAACTAACTCTCAAGAATCTGTCATTCTTATTGGAGAAATAAGTTATATTAGTCAATGACCCTACAGGACCATGTGCTGAGAAAGGGGGTGAAATATTTATACAGGGGCCAAATTAAAGGCTTTTAAAGTTTGATATGGTAAGGGAAGGTTTCATGAGGCTGTGGAAGGTGGTGGTCAAATAACAGGTTTTTGCACTAGACCCTGTTCAGTTTGAATCCTGATGATAATTCTCCTTAGTTATATGATCTTAGAAAAGTTATTTCCCAGTCTCTAATCTCAGTCACCTCCTATGTAAATCAGGCATAAACATATCCACTTCACTGAGGCATTGCTTTCTAACACAAGGTTTAACACATACAAAGACCTCAATAAATGATAGTTTTCTTTTACATTGAGTTAAGCCATAGTAAAAAGTGACTAAGTAAAGATGAAGGTAAAATCATTAGAGGTTGGTAGAACACTGAGTAAAACTTCATGTTCAGAGGAAAATGGCATGCTTGTATAATAATGGGTACAAGTTTATTTGAGCTACAGAGCCATGGGCAATAAAGTTGGGTACATAGGAACAGTAGCGTGGGGACCTCAGGGAAACTGGATTTGTAAATAGCAAGGGAGATGCTAAGGTCAATAGCACCTGAGCTCTTAAAGAAGTAGCCTTTTTGTGCTAATGTATAACTGAAAGCTCACGTTACAGATGCTTGTTTTCTGTCTCAGTTTGAGAAGAGTTTGTTCTTCCTCGATTCTTTTATATCCTGTTGAGTGGAGAAAGGGAAATTGCTGAAAAAAGGAAAAAGACTTGGCAGAGCAAATTCAGGGGTGAATGCAGAAGAGAAGAGATAAGAAAATGCTTTCGTAGCATTAGAAGGAGGAGATGGAATAGTCTGATAAGCTAGATAATGACAGAAGAAAACAGATTTGAGAGGTATTTAAACATCGTCACGTTTAAGTGACGGTGTGGTTACAGAGGAGGAGAGAGAGGGAGGTATCCCGAATGACTCCTGGGTGTCTGCATAGCTGGAGGAATGGCGTTGCCTTTCACTGAGAGAAAGGATTCTACAATAGATAGGACATAAGTTAGCAAGTGCTGTGGCCCTGCAGGTCAAGTGTTGAAGCAACCCAAATGCCCTTCAACTGGTGAATGGATAGACAAATGACACATCCCCACAATGGAGAACTATTCAGTGGTAAAAAGGAACAAGGTGTCAATAAACACAGCAACAGGGCTGACTCTCAAATGAACGGATCTCAAATCTCAAGTGAAACCCAGCAATCCCACTACTGTGCATACACCCTGAGGAAACCCTAATTCAAAAAGAGTCATGGACCACAATGTTCATTGCAGCTCTATTTACAATAGCCAGGACATGGAAGCAACCTAAGTGTCTATCGACAGATGAATGGATAAAGAAGATGTGGCACATATATACAATGGAATATTACTCAGCCATAAAAAGAAACGAAATTGAGTTATTTGTAGTGAGGTGGATGGACCTAGAGTCTGTCATACAGAGTGAAGTAAGTCAGAAAGAGAAAAACAAATACCGTATGCTAACACTTATATATGGAATCTAAAAAAAAAATGGTCATGAAGAAGAACCTAGGGGTAAGATGGGAATAAAGACACAGACCTACTAGAGAATGGACTTGAGGACACAGGGAGGGGGAAGGGTAAGCTGGGAGGAGGTGAGATAGTGGCATGGACATATATACACTACCAATGTAAAACTGATAGCTACTGGGAAGCAGCCGCATAGCACAGGGAGATCAGCTCGGTGCTTTGTGACCACCTAGAGGGGTGGGATAAGGAGAGTGGGAGGGAGGGAGACGCAAGAGGGAGGAGATACGGGGATATATGTATTTGTATAGCTGATTCACTTTGTTATAAAGCAGAAACTAACACACCATTTTAAAGCAATTATACTCCAATAAAGATGTTAAAAAAAAAAAGCTACATAGTAAACGATTCCATTTATATGACAGTCTAGAAAACGTAAGATTATTGAGACAGAAAACAGATCAGTGATTGCCAAAGGCAAGAGCTGGGGTTGGGTTGACTACAAAGAATTAGAATTAGTTAACCATTGGAATGACGGAACTGTTCTATGTCTTGATTCCAATGGTGGGTACAGGATTGAATGCATTTATCAAAACTCATAGATCTGTACACCAAAGAAGCAAATTTTACTATAAGTAAATAATAACAGTAATAATAATATCAGTAAACACTGACCACATTAATAAATTAAAGGAGCAAGATCATACAATTATCTCAAAAATGCACAAAAACCACTTGTTTTAATGAAACATCCACTTATGATTTAACTTAAAATATTTTAACAAACTAGGGCCATAAGAGAAAGTTCTTAACCTAATACATGGTATGTACAAAACCCTTATAGAAAACAAACTGAATGGTGAAACACTGAAATATTAAGGTAAAGAAAATTATACAAGAATGACTGTTGTCACGCTTCTTTTCAACATTACACTCGAGGTCCTAGCAGGACAGAGGCAAGAAAAAGAAATATAAGATATAAATATTGGCAATGCAGAATAAAGCTGTCACTTTTGACAGATAATAATTGTTCCTGTGTTATACTAAAAAGGAATCTAAGATAAATGATTAGAGGATTAGCAAGTTTGAACTGGACAAAATCAGTGCACAAATTGTAAATATAATTTTAAAAGATAGCATATACTGGAGCGGGGAAATGCAGGGACATGCAAATTAAGACCTAAATGAGATATGATTCTACATTCATCTGACTGGCAAAACTTAAAAAGTCTAACCATATCATGTTTGGTAATCTCATAGAGCAAAAGGAGCTCTTACTCTGTAATGGTCAGAGTATGACTTGTTTTTTAAAAATCCTTTGGAAAACAGTTTGATAATATCAGGCAAATTTAGAAATGTTCACAGCCTACCAATCCTGCCAATTTCAAGCAAAATCATATCCTGGAGAGAAACATTTGCACATTTGTCAAAGGTGATGTGTATATGAATGCTCACAGTCATACCATTCATCTTTGTATCAATATTCTTTTTATCTTTTCAACACTTAATAAGAAGCAAAGTAAAAAATCTAACAGCTAGGTGAGGAAGGATGAGTCTGCAAGGAAGATGGAGACTATCAAGAGGGGAAAAAATCAGAATACGATGTCACAGAAGCCAAGGTCACTGTCAAGAGTCTCCAAGGGAGCTGAAAAGCCAAGAAAAGGAGGACCAAAAAGCTCCCATTAGAACTCACTGGTAACCTCAGGAGAACAGTTTCAATGAAGTAATTAATGGGTGTGATGGGTTGAGTAGAAAGTCAAGGTTAGGAAATGGAACCAACAGAGTACAGACAATACTTTCAAGAAGTTATGCTGAGTAGCTGGAGATTAGACAGGTTGTTGAAGGAAGGTTTTGTTTTATTTATTTTAATGAGTTTGTTGAGTTTAAAACTAACAAGAAAGAATCTCATTAAAAGAGAGAACTTGAATCAACAAAATAGAGAAGGGGGTAGTTCGTGGTTTAGGTTTTATGAGAAAGCAGGAAGAGGCAATGATCAAAACAAAGCCAGGTGGAAGAACTGGTCCCAGGTAGAGGGAAGGTTAGCTCCTCTTTTCTATGGTGAGGGGGTGGGAAAGGAAGCAAGCGGGGAGGGGGGGTGAAGATGGAGCTTTAATGGAGGGACACTAAGGGACTCCAATCTGACTCCTTTTTTCTCTGTAAAGAAGGATGTTTGAAGAAGGTAAAGAGGTGATGTCTCAGGTTTGAAGAATGTAGAGAAAGTTTGAAATAGTCCTTTTGAATACAGAAGTTGATCAAAGGAACAAAGTAGTGTTATCACAGAATATTGGTGACAACATGGGGCGGTGGTCATGAATTTCTCACAGCACCAATCTGTATTATTCTCGGAACCACTGTGGAAGCGTGCAGTGGAGCTCAGCTGCTCTGGCTCAGCCGAAGACCTGGGTACACCCAGGACGGGGACTTTGTCAAATGCATGTGATAGAAAAAGAGAGTGTACTAGGAGTTTAGGATCCTGGTGAAAGTATTATGTCAAAGTGAAGAAAGGAGAAGACTGATTGATAGTCCTTTAATTCAAGGAGTTTGTGGCTACCTTAAATTTAGAGGGAGACACAAATAAATCAACAACTCTGATAGGAGACTGATCTGGAAGGCACAAAGAAAGCTGCATCTCGTCGAGGTGAGAGGATCACGTCTGGCTTTAGAGAAGGGTTACTGATTTTTGTTTTTGAATTTTATTTTATTTATTTTTTATACAGCAGGTTCTTATTAGTTATCCATTTTATACATATTAGTGTATACATGTCAATCTCCCAGTTCATTTCCCCCCCATCCCCCGCCAAGGGTTACTGTTAAGTCTTGATCAATGACGGGGTTTCTATTATGTAGGCAAGTGACCAGAATAATGTGTGATGAAATCAGTCAAGATTCAGCGGAGATGGAAGAGAAGGATATGCTCCCCCAAAATAACATTAGGATTTTAGGTAGATCTGATGTAACATAATTAATGTACCTGAATTTAAAATCCAAATAAAACATTTCTACTTTTGTGACAAGAAGCCCAACCACTGTGTTTTCACAGCACTTGTACAAAAAGCAGAGCATCCCTCCTTCCTCCACCCTTTTCCAAAACAACCAACATCTACTGATCAGAGCTGCGCGTTGTTTCAGGACCAGTTGGCTGTTTTTTGATACTACGGCGAGTGGCCTAATTTACACTGAACTCAAATCTCTTCCATCATCCTGGATAGTTAGCTAAGGGCTAGGTAAGCACATTCACTCCTGCAAATTATCAGGGCAACTTCTGAGTCCAAAGGTGAAGTACTGAGGTTATATAAAAGTCAAGTAAGTGGTTTTGCTTTTTTTCCTCGCTAAAAATATTCACTGTTTGAACAGACCGTTAGTTCTGTTGTTTTGCATTGTTAAAGACTGTTTTTCAGATCAATATATAATAACTCTTTCCAGCCTGCTTAGCTTGACATAACTCATGGCAGTGCACTGGCTGCTGGGTTCTGAACCCCTCTTGTTGTGCAAGAGGCGGCACAAGCACAGGTGCAGAAATGAGAGCAGCAGAGGGAGAAGTCAGTTTCACTTTCCAGCAAGAAATCGGGGGGAAATCATAATAAGCGCTGTCAAGGCTCACCTTTATTTTACTTCTTCAACTAATGCTACCTTCTCCTTGATCACACAGCTTTGCTGAGAGGTATCAGTTATTGGTCGTACAATCATATAGACATGAATGTCATGTCTACCGCTGCCTAACTAGGAAAACGCGGGGAGACTATTGCATCTTTCCAAGTAACTTTTATCTCTAAGATAAAAATAATAACTTACTTTCTAGGATTTTAAAGATTAGGAGATGAAAATAGCTTTAGCCTAATGTAGGTCCATAATGCATCATTGTATTACATTATGTGTATTTTGTAGCACTTTCCATGATTGTCTTAAGGGTCATGGTTAAGTGTGCTTATGTTGTTTCCTCCAGTAGATTGTAAGCTCCTTAAAAGAAGGGATGATGACTTATTCATCTTTGTAGACCAGCAGTACATATTACGTTTTCTTGCCCATGAATTAATGTAAATTGGAGAATGATTATATTCACATTTTTATTTTTACAACAGAATGGCCTTTAGGAGCATAGCAAATGACTTCAGTGTACTAACCTTTTGGTATCCAATCGTGCAGGCACAAAAAGAGTGATATCTTTGATACGGGAAAAGAATTTAGATACTTATATTTCATGATATGTTAATGGTTAAGGAACAATGCTTTTGCTTTTCTGTGGTACAACTATTTAAAATTCACCAAAGAATCACAAACTGCAAAATGTACTTCTGAGAACCAAGTCAAAGCTTATGAGTCTAGGTTTTACTTTTCTTTTGAATTTTTCTTAGAAAAAAATCACAGAAAAAAAATAGGTAATGTAAGAATGCCTTTGATCTGACTTGATTATGAACTTTTTCCAGTGTTTTTCTCTTTTCTCTCTCACTCAGAAACATAGAATGTCACAATGGCCTTAACAGTTTCCCACACAGAAAATCAGATGCAGAGGAAGCAAGCTGCCACAAAGAGAAAAAATGAACAAAAGCCAGATAATTTAGAATTTCTTGGGAGACTCTGCTCTTCTGCTTTGACGATACGTACTGTACTAAAACATTCTCATCCTACAATTTTAAATCGTGAAACCAAATTTATTATCCCTAGATGCTCTTTCTTATTGTGGATCTATGTTGCCCTGCTTGTTAATTTGCCACATCTGATGATAAAAAAAGCTATAATGACTCTTCTTGCAAAGAGGGAAGCACTGTTTTGTATGGGATGTCGGTGTTGAGCTTAGGTGTCTGGTGGGAGCAGACATGTTCACTCCCAGGGAAACGTTCTATGTGTGTGTCCTCCCTCTCGGACCATTTCAAGCCAGTGACCATCCTGTGCTCATCTTTGCATCCCAAAAGTCCAGCGCCATGCTCGACACATCGTAGGTTCTCAATACATTTTCCCCAATGGCGAACATAAGCCCACATTTCTGAGATAGCTCATTTCACAAAAAGTCAGACTTGCACTTGGTCTACTCCCTGGTCTGGGGCCAGGCCATGGAGAGAGACCCCTTGGTGTCTGTCTGAGGTTAGAGAACAGAGGCACTGAGGTCAACACTGTTTGGTTTATGCCATCAGAGCCTCCTGCACTCTTCCCAGTGGATAGCTGGTGCTCAATTCAACACTGTGGATGTGAATAGAAACATTTTTAAAATTTTATTTTATTTATTTATTTTTGGCTGCATTGGGTCTTCATTGCTGTGCGTGGGCTCTCTCCTCTCTCTAGTTGCAGCGAGCGGGGGCTACTCTTCGTCGCGGTGCGCGGGCTTCTCATTGTGGTGGCTTCTCTTGTTGCGGAGCACGGGCTCTAGGTGCGCAGGCTTCAGTAGTCAGGGCACGCAGGTTCAGTAGTTGTGGCTTGCGGGCTCAGTAGTTGTGGCTCGTGGGCTCTAGAGCGCAGGCTCAGTAGTTGTGGTGCACAGGCTTAGTTGCTCTGGGGCATGTGGGATCTTCCCGGACCAGGGCTTGAGCCTGTGTCCCCTGCATTGGCAGACGGATTCTTAACCACTGTGCCACCAGGGAAGCCCGTGAATAGACACATTTCATTGGATTTTTACTTTAATCGAGAACAACCATTTATCAGTAATCAAAATACTTGTCACTTTTGGCTTCATCGCTCTCCCGATTATCTGTTCTTTTTGTACCTTTTTGTCATGATTCAAATAGATAGAGGACATGGGCCAATGATACAGGCTAGTCAGGGTAATTTTGCAGGAAGGTGTTTGCAAAATAGATCATCCTGCCTTGTCCCGGCTCCAAACCTGAAATGATTGTGTCAGCAGAGATGTCAACCCAAGCCAACTGAGGCCATTTAGCATCAAGCCAACTTTGCCCTTGTTTTTGTTCAACCCTGAACATTGGTTCTAGCAGACGGGACTATTACTTGGCCCCTGTGAATAAATTACAACCTGGTACTACATTTTCAGGAAATGGCTTCCTATCTTTTTTTTTTTCCTGGATTCTGACGCCATCTAGATCGTAGCTATCACCCTTGGGCTTAGGGTCTTGTTCTGAAGCTGAGCCCCTGGGTCACCTCCCACAGACCTCTTTGCCACCAATCGACTCTGTACTGCTGGGTGATTTCTACCATGTTTTCCTGACATCATGCTTTTCCTGACCACCTGCTGCCCAGGTTGTCTCCTGTGGTCTCCATCACCCACAGCAGTGCAGGGACCTCTAGATACTGAGCCTGCTGTCACTGCCTGGGCCCAGCGTGGACCAGATCAAGGTCTGTCGTGATCACTGGTTGCTGGAAGCCTGGGGCTGACTCTCAGCAAACTCTGAGCTGAGAACTCCACGGTACCAGCTCCCGTCCATAAAGATACCAGAGCCAAAATTAATAGTCAATGTGGAAATGCTACATAACATAAATCCTGCTTTCTCAGACGTGGTATGAATTGTTTTCTAACAAACATGAAATGATGGGGGGTGGGGGTGGGTATTTCATTTTACCAAAGCCTTGCTCCAAAAACTTAGACTAAAATCCCAGACCCAAAGAGACCCAGTAAACCTGACGTTAGAAAAATGATGACTAACCAGGGGGAGGGGGTTGGGTTTTAAAATGTATTTATTCATGATCTATCTTTCAGAGACATTTAGATGCAAAATTAGAGACTAATTCCATGCTACTTTAGATGTAAGTAATTGTTTTGGCCACTCGTGGTCTATGATAGCACGCCAAGTAATTCAGTGATCATTTTAGAGGGCAGTGGGAGTGGTGAGAGGGGCTGGGCGGGCATGCTGTGGATGGGGGAGAGGAACAGTGGGAGAAAAAATAAAAATTGTTAAAACACAGTAAACTGAGTTGTGTTTATCCTCTTCACGTGTTGCCCCTTTCAGTCCGCCCCAGTATAGGAACAATCACTATTTTAGGGTATACGAATCCGGCACAGCAAGGCCACAGATGTTTTTGAAGGATGACCTTAGACATTTCATACAGGCAACCTCCTTACTTTGTACGTGAGGAAACGGGACCAATGCAGTAAGTGAGAGCCAGAGGCACCAGAACCAGAATTCAGATCTCTTCATGCAGATTCTCTGCCCACCGTGTCATTTAGACATTTACACATCCATGCATTTGGATCCCTCTCTCTTTGGGGAATTACAACAAGGTTTGTTGGCAAAACACAGCGCTTCTGGCAAAGCACATGTCCACTGTCCAGCTTCTAGGTAGTTCAGGCTCCGTGAGTGGAATCTCAAGAATAATTTGTCTTATGGGACAATGGCCCAGAAAAGAAAGGACGTAAAAAGGAGAGGAAAAGTGTAAAGTGATGTGACCAAGGATAGAATGCAAGAGATGCTTAAAGTTGAAAACTTTTTAACGTAATAAGCCACTGCTTTAAACAAACAAAATTTTGGAGAATTCTGATGAGTTATGCCCAGGGCACCACCCGCCACTGACTCAGGTCTTCCTGAAGTAATCATTTCATCCGAGACACCGGTTATGAGTTTAATTGACCAAGGACCTCTCTCCTGTCAGGAAAGAAAGATAAGTCCTTAACTATTACAAGCAAATGTAATCAATCTCAGGCTACTTTTAACGAAGGCTATAGAGTCATCTCCATGCTCTCCCCTCCCCTCCGGCAGCCTTATTTTTAAGCCATAGACAGTAAACGTTTATTAAAAGCTTCCCAGCCAGCAATTCCTTTCAATTAGCAGTCCCCTTAAGATCTGATATCCTTCTGGTATTCCCTGAAGAACCATTTTCGCTGCAATCTGCACTTAATATTGAATTTGCACCGGAGAAATCCTTAGATACAAAGAGCATAATTCCTTTATGTTTCTATCCTTTTAATTCAGTCCAAACCACTGTGCCTCTGAGTCACATCAAACACGCCTGGGGGTTGGGGTAGAGCATGGGTGGAGGGGAGCAGGACCAAAGGACAGAACAAAGAAAGAGGACCTGGGCGTGGAGACAGGTAAACGCAGGTGAGTGCAGGTGCACTGCAGGGGCCAGGTAGAGCAGGACCAGGGCAAGGGACAGAAGAAAAGAGGGGGGAATGGGAGATTTAAGCGGGTTAGCTGCAACACAGGGCAGCCGAGCTTCGTAAACCATCTTTCCAAACCAAAATCAACGTGATTTTCTTTCAATGCCATCTATAAACGATAAATCTCCTTAGCAGAGTTTCGGTTTTAATTAGATTTGTGCTATAATCAACTTTGAAAGAAGAGTTTATCTAGGCAAGTCACGACTTTAAGCTTGAATCAAAGGCACGTGTTGTATCGTAGGCACATATCAGGAATTGTGGGCCAAGGGCCGTGGGATGAACCCCATGAGGCTAGAGCTTGCGTGTGACTGTCCCCTTCTTTACAGCCTGGGATTTGGTGCCGCTGGTCACAAGGGCCAGGACAGGAAAGCTTCGGTGTTTGGGTGAGGAACTTCCCTCAACAGAGTCACAAAAAGAAAAGAAAATGCATGAGAATGCGCTTTAGAAATTGCAAAATTTTAGCCTGAGATATCATTGTTTTTTTGGAAAGAGTCCGCATAAAATGGTTCATGTGAAATCAAGCAGATCCTTATGTTTTAAAGCCTCCATTAATTCAAATAACCAGTTTGAGTGACTTCTTTACTTTCTAGCTGGTTGTTTTTGTTTCATGCAGCCGTGAGCCAAGGTCTAAGATCCCAGGATGGCAGGGACTTCACGAGGTGCATCGATGAGTCTTCTCGCCTTCAGTTCAAATCACGCTAACCCACGAGGGTCCACCCAAGTTTTAGGATTTTCAGAGAGATGCTGTCGTGTTCCTGTGCTGAGGTTTATATTCAGTTAAGGGCACTGAAAATATGGAAAGGGCGCTAAAAACTCCAGTGTTTCTTTATATTACTAAAATCATGGACAGCCGCTTTCTCCTTTTCACAGAATATTGGTTAAGCACATCTTGGGATTTTCTGGACTGAAAAAACATAGTGAGGTAGTTTTGCAGCATCAACAGTTCCTCCCATTTGAATAGGCTCCGGGGCCTCCTGGAAACTGCACAACCCAAGGCTGTGGTCACCGGCAGCTGACTGTCCAGGCGTCTCCCTCAGAGAGCAGGTAAGTTGTCCTTGCAAAGCTCTGTTTATTTATTTGGAAACATTGCCCAGAAAATGTTCCTCCCCTACACCGACCAGGGCCAGACAGGAAACCCAACCATTTATTGCATTTCCAAAAATTCCATTGGCGCCCTTGGACGGTACACTCCCGACCTGTAGCACCTGGTTTACTCTTCTCTGTGTCCTTGGAGCCCAGCATAGAGCTGGTACACGACAGCTGGTCCGTGAATGAGTGCTAAAGCTAATTGCTAATAAAATTAGTACCTGTCACTTAAAATAGGTATCTCTGTCCCATTCCACTCAGGTATCAAGTGGACACACTGCTCTAACCTGGAATTGTTTTTTCACTAGAACACTCAGGAAGTGCATTTTTATTTTTTTGTTTCATCTAAAAAAAATATATTTGTTTATTTGGTTGCGCTGGGTCTTAGCTGCGGCATGCAAACTCTTAGTTGCGGCATGCAAACTCTTAGTTGCGGCCTGCAAACTCTTAGTTGCGGCGTGCCTGTGGGATCTAGTTCCCTGACCCGGGGATTGAACCCGGGCCCCCTGCATTGGGAGCATGGAGTCTTATCCAGGGACTTCCCACGAGGGAAGTCCCAGGAAATGCATTTTTAGTCTTAAAGGTTCTCAGTAATGAAAACGATGCCGTAAAATCGCCTAGCTCCGCAATGGCAAAGGCTCGGCCCGTTTGCTTTCTCTCGCCTCTCCTGTCTTTGTGGTCAGTATTCCTTGTCCGTGTGGGTGGTGCTCCACTGCAGAAGACCCCACCTTGCCTCCTCGATCTAGTTGAGTTTATCCTCACCTTGTGTGGAGGGAAGCTGAGGTTCAGAATCTGAGATGACTTCCCCCAGGGGCTGGTTGGGGGGGTGCGATAAGCTACCAGATTTCAGCACTGTTTCTCTTCCTCTCTCTCTCTTTCCCTCTCTTTCTCCATCTGTTAAATCTTTTCTTCTTGTTGCCGTTTCGGGGGAAAGCGTAGGAACATAAGGATGAACAAAAAGGCAAACTTTGCAAAAGTATACATTTTGTTATTTACTTTCTTTCTTTTTTAAATTGGGGTAGAGTTGTTTTACAACGTTGTGTTAGTTTCTACTGTATAGTACTTCCTTCTATTATCATGAGCAACACGAGGGCAAATTAATTTAAAAATTTTTTTTAAAATGGAAGCTTGAAATTATTTCACGTTTAACTAAGCCTAAATATCACTTCATAAGTACCATCCTGGCTGCATACTTGCTGTCATATAAAAATACCTTTCTTTAACATATTGACGTGGACAGATTTGACTACATATGAATTTTTACCATGCTCACAGTATCTAAATAATAATAATTAGTAGTAGTAGTACTTTATTTTTTTTTAACATCTTTCTTGGAGTATAATTTTTTTACAATGTTGTTTAGTTTTTGCTGTATAACGAAGTAAATCAGCTATACGTATACATATATCCCCATATCCCCTCCCTCTTGCGTCTCCCTCCCACCCTCCCTATCCCACCCCTCTAGGTGGTCACGAAGCACCGAGCTGATCTCCCTGTGCTATGCGGCTGCTTCCCACTAGCTATCTATTTTACATTTGGTAGTGTATATATGTCAGTGAGTAGCAGTACTTTAAAGGCAGAATACTTATACTAAAAAGAAAATTTTTTTTTGAAGTTTTGAATTTTATTTTATTTTTTTATACAGCAGGTTCTTATTAGTTATCCATTTTATACATATTAGTGTATACATGTCAATCCCAATCTCCCAATTCATCAGCCCCCCCACCACCATTTTCCCCCCTTGGTGTTCATACGTCTGTTCTCTACATCTGTGTCTCTATCTCTGCCCTGCAAACTGGTTCATCTGTACCATTTTTCTAGGTTCCACATATATGCGTTAATATACGATATTTGTTTTTCTCTTTCTGACTTACTTCACTCTGTATGACAGTCTCTAGATCCATCCACGTCTCTACAAATGACCCAATTTCATTCCTTTTTATGGCTGAGTAATATTCCATTGTATATGTGTACCACATCTTCTTTATCCATTCGGCTGTTGATGGGCATTTAGGTTGCTTCCATGACCTGGCTATTGTAAATAGTGCTGCAATGAACATTGGGGTGCATGTGTCTTTTTGAATTATGGTTTTCTCAGGGTATATGCCCAGTAGTGGGATTGCTGGATCATATGGTAGTTCTATTTTTAGTTTTTTAAGGAGCCTCCATACTGTTCTCCATAGTGGCTGTATCAATTTACATTCCCACCAACAGTGCAAGAGGCTTCGCTTTTCTCCACAGCACCTCCAGCATTTGTTGTTTGCAGATTTTCTGATGATGCCCATTCTAACTGGTGTGAGGTGATACCTCATTGTAGTTTTGATTTGCATTTCTCTAATAATTAGTGATGTTGAGCAGCTTTCCATGTGCTTTTGGCCATCTGTATGTCTTCTTTGGAGAACTGTCTATTTAGGTCTTCTGCCCATTTTTGGATTGGGTTGTTTGTTTGTTTTTATATTGAGCTGCATGAGCTGTTTATATATTTTGGAGATTAATCCTTTGTCCATTGATTCGTTTGCAAATATTTTCTCCCATTCTGAGAGTTTCTTTTCATCTTGTTTGTAGTTTCCTTTGTTTTGCAAAAGCTTAAAAAAATTTTTTTATGGTCAAAAAATTCTACTCCTTAAAGAAAAACATTTCCACCTCAAGATCTTATCAGAAATACTAACCAATCCTCCAGGAATCTTTTTGTAATAAATGCAGCAAAGGAAAATTTGGCCATCAGCATGGCAGTTTCCCAAGGTGGTGAATGTCAGAACAGATGGTGCCCCCCTGCTATTCTCCAAGGTCAGTGCCCCAGAGATGTGGGCTTGGGGCAGGAAGGGCATCCCAGGATATCTTTAGCCCAAGAAGACCTATTATAACTACCAGGTTTCCTGGGGTCAGAGCACCTGCATGCCTGGGGCTGCGATGTAATTGAATTACCCCTGGTAAAAGGAATAACATCCCTGACCTAAATTCAGGCTATCTGTCTGCCAGCTTTCGGCACAAGTTTGGCTCCTGAGTTGACTACATTTTAAAATCTTAATTGCTATCATAATTGGGTTTGCCAGGTTCGCCTATCGGCCAAGGTCTTAGAAGAATTTTAACCAAAGGGTGGAATTTCCACTTGGTGTTGGCTGAATCCTGAAATCACTGCCACTACTGCTGCTGCCCCTCTTCCTCCTCTGATTTACTGATTGAAGGACTGACCACATTTGGAGCTCACTTATAAAGTGTAAGTTAATGTCATTATTGGTGGCTGTCACTGCAAAGATAGAAAACTGCAAGCATCCAGGGTTTAAATGACTAGGTCAGAATTACTCATAACTCGGGAGAAAAACTAAGCAAAACTCCTTATTTCTATGCTAATTAGTCATTCTGTATTGATCAGTTTCCCAGAGGAAAGCCATTCTCAATCAGGAGCCCCAAGGCTCAGAAGATCTAAATGGCAACCCTTCCCTACTCAAAGCATGGGAGGCAGCAGCTGGCCACAGCAGCCCCAAGTTACTCTTTTTTTTTTTCTTTCTTTTTTAAAAAAATTTTTATTGGAGTATAGTGGATTTACAATGTTGTGTCAGTTTCTGCCACACAGCAAAGTGAATCAGTTATACATATACAAATATCCACTCTGTTTTTAGATGCTTTTCCCATGTAGGTCATTACAGAGTATTGAGTAGAGTTCCCTGTGCTCTACAGTAGGTCCTTATTAGTTCTTTGTTTTATACATAGTAGTATGTACATGTCAATCCCAGTCTCCCCATTTATCCCTCCCCCAGCTTTCCCCCCGATAACCATGTTTCTTTTCTACATCTGTGACTCTAGTTCTGTTTTGTAAATAAGTTCATTTGTACTATTTTTAATTTTAATGTTTAAATTAATTTTTATTGGAGTATAGTTGACTTACAATGTGTATCTTTTTTTTAGACTCTTTTTAGAGTCTTTTTTTAGACTCTATGCAATATCATATGATATTTGTTTTTCTCTGGCTGACTTACTTCACTCGTATGACAATCTCTAGGTCCATCCATGTTACTGCAAATGACATTATTTCATTTTTTTTTATGGCTGAGTAATAGTCCATTGTATATGTGTCACATCTTCTTTATTCATTTCTCAGCACATTTCCCCTTCTGTAGAGGAATGGCCTTGAGGAGGATGGAATTTACCCTCAGATCAACTTTTACTTCTTTTTTGCCAGTGGGCTTATGGGGTATTAGACCAGATTAAATAAGTAGACACCCCCATCTAGTGGCTTCCATAGACCTGCTCTCTCAGCATTGGGGCCTCTTTTCTGCCCAAACATCATGCAGCTGCTCTGTAGCGTGTGCACCTACTTCTACTGGTGGGACAGAGTGTTCAGGAAACTGTCAAGGGCACTGCCTCCAAAGCCCTGATGCCACTTTGATCTTTTCCCGAGGTAAATTTTAGCGAATTAGCACTCTCTTCATTTCACCCATTGTTCTAATTGTGTCCTCAGAATGGGTCGGACACTAAGCTTGTGCAAATCAATGTTACAGCTCTTTGCCAGTTACTGGTTACCCTACCCTAAAATATTCCTCCTACTCAAGATAGGAATGTTGTAAAAAGCACACAATGTATATAGCAATTTTATTTCAAAGAGAATCTATCAAAGCACTAACAAACTGGGAAATGCATAATAATAACACTTTTTACTTCCACGGGTTCTATCCACCAAAGGAATTATGTATGCTTTCTATAAAGCACAAGATTAAAACAGCAATTAAAATGCTATAAACCCAGAGAAAGGAAGGAAAATGATGTAACCAAACAAGTATGTCATGTGAAGTTCTTTAAGAAAAACGAATCAAGTGCTCTGTCTTGTTTAAAGACTCTAAATGCAAATCTATCTTAAGAGGTGGGACTGAAAGATTCCCATCTAACAACTACAACAACCTGGGTCTCGGCTCTTTCTACTGGTCTTAATCCTACCTCTAAGATCAGACAGGTTTTAGACTGCTTCTGGCCTTTGGAGTCTAGGGATTAGAACTTTATCAGAAAGATCTGAATTAATTCCAGAAGAATAAAAAAAATTACCTTCATTATAAAAAAAAGATACTCGTGAAATTCATGAAAAGAGAATACTGCTAAACAAGATCCTGATGGGCATTAATTACATTGATGACGGACTGTTTGTTCTACCAATATCCCAACAGAAGGAATATTCGTATCATTGTTAAATTCCAATGATAAAAGCTCAAGTGCCTGCAGTTTTGTATTTAAAGACTTCCTACTGTTCAAATACCACCAGAAGTGCTAAACTGTGGTCCTAAGGTAGAGATCTCGGAGGTGGCAGATATAATCACAGTTTGGGGGTTTCTATTAACTTGTTAAATACGCAAAGCAACTGGAATGCTCTTGTAATTGATCATATAAATAAATGAAACAAATACCAAATTTACTGCTTAAAAGTCTCATGCAATGAACTTTGAAAAAGACAAAGGTTTTTATTGTAGGTTGACAAGGTATGAATTATTGCTATTGCCTTTCACTAACTTGAGGAAATAGTTTAGTAATCTGTAACAACAGAACTATCCAAAGGTGATCTCCTATTTTAGTCTAGAGGTCACCAGCAAACACTTTATTGTATGCACACCTAAAAAACACAGAACAGGTTTAGAAGAGGCTACTTTTGCAGCTAAAAATCACAAGAGGCTCAAGGCTAGAAGCTTTTTGGAATAATTATCCTCATTTGACCATGAAATTAAATTGTACTAGAACAGGCTGTCTCAGAGCAAATCTAAACGAGAATCTACAAATTTAATTCAGTAGATGGTAGACTAGTCTGGACCACAAAATGAGGAAAATCCATAACATTATAGCATAATCAACCATAGAAGCTCTTCTTGTGTTTAGTTTTTCTTTTTCCTAAGCTAAATCACACATACATTTCTAGTTGTTTTAGGCTCTCTATACATATTCTTTTACCTTCAAGCATGCAAGGAATACAAAGAGAAATTTAAACCTACCCAGCTTCAATTCCTTCAAAATGTTTTTGTGTGTCCCCAGTGACTCCTTTTTCTATAGTTCATGGATGTTAAGGGGAAAATAGGATCCAGTCTACAGGTTACCATCTCTTTGTAAATTAAGAAATCTGCATCCTTTCCTCAGCTGATACTTGCCTCTATTCAAAATGTGTATTTTTTGAATAGATCCTTCAAGTCAACTCACGTCATTCCCTTCATGATCCAGCTTCTCCTCACCTTCCAGCCCCATCTTCAGCCACCTCCTTCTCCTTCAATCCAATTATACTGGGCTTCCTTTAATTCCTTGTGTGTCACGCTCTCTTCAGCTGGTTGGACCACGTTCACCTCTCGCACCTCCCTATTTTCCTTGGCTAATTCCTTCGTTTCCTTCATTTGCTCCTGGGAGTGACCCCAGGCTCCTCCCTACCAGCCAAGGTGAATTAAGGTCATCAGGTCTGTGTTCTCCAGCACCCTGTGTGTTTCCAGCCGTGTAGCTACTTGTCACTTCTCCACTGCCTTATAAGTGCCATTAACAGAGAGTAAAGCTCCACCTTGCAGATGTTGCCGATACTTTGTCCTGAACGTTTTGGATCCCATTTCAACTTCAGGCACACAGCTCACTGTGTGCTTTCACTCCTCTAAAAGCCAACACTTGCATCCTTTTGCCAAAGGGCTGCCCTCAGGCAGTCAGAATTTGCTTTGCTGGCTCTTGCACAGAACAGGTGGTGCCTGGGAATGTAAATGTGAACTGCCGTGAACAATGACCAGCTGGTACAGGGGTACAAATACCCCAGCTCCCTGGCCTCTGGTGGGGATGATGTTGGGGTAACTTACATCGTCTCTAGCGCCCTCTGCAAGATTGACCCTAAGCCACGTTCCGTGGGCCTTTGCTTGAGCTTTTTCTGTTCTTCACTCCACTTCGTCATTTGCTCTGGTTTTCCTGGATACACCAGAAAAACTCATTCTCATGAATCCCTGCTCAGGGTTCATGAGACCTTCTGGGGACCTCAACCTAAGAGCCTAAGGGACTCCCCTTAAATGCTTGTTGAGTGAATTAAGGCATCTTGATAACTTGTGCAGAGAATTACTCCAAATCACAAAGCTTTAGTCCTCTTATGTTATGGATTGAGGATCAGAGAGCACATGACTTGTCAAAACTTATTCAATGAGCCAGAGGCAGAGCAAGTCTACCAACCTCAGTGCTCCTGCCACTAAATTATTCTCACTTTATTCTGTTATTTTGAAAAGTTCCTTTGAAAGGAACAATCAGAACCTTTAGTTCTTTCCATTTTAACCACAATAGTAACAACACTAATAAGGGTGATATTTATTGAGTTCTTACCATGTGTAAGGCACTCTGCTAGATGATTTATATACATTATTTCATTTGAAACTCACAGTAACCTATGAAATAGGAAGTATTAGTTTCCACATTTCATAGATGACAAAACTGGGGCTTAAAAAAGATAATAACCTTGCCATAGGTCACAATCTAGTATATGACAGATCTGGGATTTGAAACTTGGAAATCTGACTCCAGAGCCCATTCTACTAAAAATCATTTACACTTTCTCACATTTAAAAAAATTGATGCAGTTGTGCATACCATTACTTTAAATAGCTCCAAAGATATATTCTTTTTTTTTTTTTTTTTTTTTTAAGATTTATTTATTTAATTGATTGATTGGTTGCTATGTTGGGTCTTCGTTTCTGTGCGAGGGCTTTCTCTAGTTGCGGCAAGCGGGGGCCACTCTTCATCGCGGTGCGCGGGCCTCTCAGTATCGCGGCCTCTCTTGTTGTGGAGCACAGGCTCCAGACGCGCAGGCTCAGTAGTTGTGGCTCACGGGCTTAGTTGCTCCGTGGTATGTGGGATCTTCCCAGACCAGGGCTCGAACCCGTGTGCCCTGCATTCGCAGGCAGATTCTCAACCACTGCGCCACCAGGGAAGCCCCAAAGATATATTCTTAAAGTTCATATTTAGTGTGTTTCTAAGGACCTTGTTTCTAAATTATAGGATTGCCAATTTCTGAGGCAATAATTCTTGATCATTTTTTTAGGGGAGTAACAGAACCCTTAGAAAAATCATGGGCTCTTTTGAAAGAGGCACACACATACACATGTAATATTGATAACAATTTCCAGGTGAATTAAGGACTCCCGATCCACAGAAACAGGTTAACGTTCCCTGCTCTAAGGTACATTCAGACGTATCACCATTAATAAAAAGCATCTAAATGATTAATGCCATGTGCTGCTGAGGATCTAGTGTACAGGGTCATTAGGTAGCCTTTCCTCTACCTTCTAAGCTTTAACTAAGACAGTTCACAGTCATGGCTATACTAAGATAACAATTTTCTACAATATTTTTCCTTGAAAATTTTACTGAGAGAATTGTAGATTCACAAGCAGTTGCAAGAAATAACACGAGAGATCCTTTGTACACTTAACCCTGTTTCCCCAGTGATAACATTTTGCAAAACTACAGTATAATATCTAGACCAGAATATTGACCTCTACCAATCTTACTCATATTTCCCAGTTTCACTTGTACTTATCTGTGTGTGTATTAAGTCCTATACAATTCTATCACCTGTATAGGTTCGTGTATACACCACTACAGTCAAGATGCTGAACAATCCCATTGCTACAAATACCCATCATGTTGCTTTTTTATAACAATACCAACTTTCCTTCCACTCGCCCACCCCATTCTCAACGCTTGGTAACCATTAAACCTGTCCTCCTTTTCTAAAATGTTGTCACATCGAAAACGTTATCTAAATGGAATCAAACAGTCTGTAAGGTTTTGTGGCTGGGTCTCTCACTCTGTATCATTTTCTGGAGCTTCACCCAAGTGGCCGTGTGTATCCAGTTCATTCTTTATTGAGCGTTCATGGTGCGTGTATCAGTTTTCTATCACTGCTGTAACAAATTACCACAGACTTAGTGGCTTAAACCAACACAAATATATTATGTCATTGTTCTGTAGGTCAGAAGTCCTGCATGGGTAAAAACTAAGGTATTGGCAGGGTTGTGTTAGTTTCTGGAGGTTCTAGAAAGAATCTATTTCCTTGCCTTTTCCAGCTGCAACCTTAATTCACCTTTGCCATGTAACATAACACATTCACTGGTTCTAGGGCCTAGGATGTGGACACCTTTGAGAAGCCATTATTCTGCCTATTGCAACATGTTTACACCACAGTTTGTTTATCCATCACCTGTTGAAGAGTGTCTGGACTGATTCCAGTTTTTGGTTATTTCAAGTAAAGCGCCCATGAACATTCATGTACAGAGTTCTGTGCAGGCATAAGTTTTCACTTCTCTAGTATAAATGCACACAGACAGAGAGAGAGAGGAGAAAATGATAAAACAAATGTGGTAATATATTAAACTTGGTGATTTTAGGGTAAAGGGTATAGGAAATCTGTGTATTATTCTTGAAATTTTTCTGTAAGTTTTAAATTATTTTACCAAAAAAAGTTAAAAAGAAGGTTCTAGAATTTTTGATTTCCAGTTTTGTAACTGTTGTCAAGCAAATGTGAGAGATTCTGTTCTTGTCATTATTTTTGGTTTATAAGAGCTAAAATTAAAAGGTGTCATAGAAATTCTTACAGTATAAAATGTTTTCTTTAAGAAAAATTGCTGGGTAAATGCCAGAAGAATAGACTGTAAGTGAATTAATCATATACAATGTTTAGGAAAATTCTGAGTGTACACAAAATAATATTATCATTGGACAGTGGAACTGTTGATGGGATTTTACATGATTTTCTTTTCTTTATTCTTATTCTTTTGTCTAATTTAATATAGTAAACACGTGTGAATTGGTTAATAAAATTGAAAATAAATAAGGTGCTTTACAATGAACAGAAAAAAGAAAAGAGAGCAAATAGGTTTCATTTTCGCCATAGCCTTGGCTGATGGGGTCTGGGAGTAAAGCACATTTAGACAGAGCCCTCTTGAGAAGCATCTCAGGTTAGTTGGTTGTCTATATACCTAAGGAGTCTAATTATACCTTTCCTAGAGATAGTCACAACATTTTTATGTTTTCCTTATTTCCATCCCTTTCCCAATAAAACATCAACCAGCCTTTGCCCTGTAAGGATGAACTTTTGTATCACAATAGATCTTGATCGATTATATGACAGACACCTTCTGCCATATCTCAAAAATCCACCTAAATTCTGGATCCTATAAGCCAATGTTGTGTGTTGTAGGCTTTTTGAAGAGAGGGAGTCTGCCTGTTTAAACCTCTGTTGAGTACCCAGCACATGCTGATTTTTTTTAAATTAATTTATTTGTTTTTATTTTTGGCTGTGTTGGGTCTTCGTTGGTGTGTGCGGGCTTTCTCTAGTTGGGGCGAGCGGGGCCTACTCTTCACAGCTGTGCACAGGTTTCTCATTGTCGTGGCTTCTCTTGTTGTGGAGCACGGGCTCTAGGCACACAGGCTTCAGTAGTTGTGGCACGTGGGCTCAGTAGTTGTGGCTCGCAGGCTATAGAGCGCAGGCTCAGTAGTTGTGGTGCAAGGACTTAGTTGCTCCGTGGCATGTGGGATCTTCCTGGACCAGGGCTTGAACCCGTGTCCCCTGCATTGGCAGGCAGATTCTTAACCACTGCGCCACCAGGGAAGTCCCCACATGTTGATTTTTAACAAACACTTTATGCAGAAATAGCAGCATTCTAACCCAACCTTGCCTCAACTGGACATTTTCTGCCCCTTCTAATTTGTTAATTTTAATTTAGTATTGGATCTTGGTTTTAGATAATAAAATTATAATTCAGTATTACTCACTCAACAAATTGGATGGTTCCAGTCTGAATTTGGAGCCCCTTCTAAGCGTGTTCCCCAAGCACCTGACGGGTCCTCCCATCGGTTATTGCATTTTCCAGGCTACACTGCAGTGGCCTGTGTACTAGTCTGCACCAAACCCCCAGGCCCAACCCAAGAGAACATTAGTTCCTTGAAGCATTTATTCACATGTCTAGAATGATGTGTGGCACAGAATTGATTTTCAAAGAGCATTTTCTGTGGTTGATAAATCTAACGTGACATCCTTATTTTAAGAAGAAGAAATGTAGACCTTGGAGGTGAAACGTCTTATTTAGGACCACACAACTAGATATCTTCAGGCAGTAATAAGAACCCAGACTTCTCATTGTGATTTGTTCCTCTTTCTTTTGTAATATGATTCTTTATGAACCATTGCTCTTTTTTTAAATACTATGATTCTGTTTATTTTTCTTTTGAACATCTACATATGTTCATAAACACGTAAATGTTTTGATCCAAACAAGAGATGTAGTGAGTGTGAAAATCGCTGATTTTATCTCAGCAGTCCTATTTGATTTTCCCCATCTTCAGGTCTCCCCTGATCCTGCCTCATCTTAGGCAATCTCTTTACATCTGGAACTATTACTTCCACCTTCTGATCTCAACAGGAGCTCAACTATGACCTTTTATGTGTGCATGATTGGTTCATTATTGTTCATTAACTCTATAAATTTTCATTGGAATTGGATTCCAATGATGAGTTTGTGTGTGGTATCTGCATTTCTTTTCAACACAAGGAAAAAAAATAGTAGTGGCAAATTAGGCAGAAGGATAAAAGATCAAAAGGTCTTCACCAACGAAATGACTTGCTTACAATTTTAACAGGTCATTATGACAGAAACCATTAGCTGCAGCCCAATATCCAATATACACCTTTAATAATAGAATGCCACCTCTTAGCCGGTCATATGGACATTCAGCCAAAGGCTCCATTTTGCAGTCTCCTTATGAGGGTGGCTCTATGACTAACTTCTAAACAGTGGAATGAAAATGGAAGTGATACATACAGTATCTGGTTCATTACCTTAAATGGAAAGAATATGTCCCCATCCTTCTCTCTTTCCCCTTGTGCTGGCTGGAATCCTTGTACGTTAGTGGAAGATGGAGCGTTCATATTCAACATGAGATAAAGGACATGTGACAGGACATAGTCCCCTGGACCATTTATCTTCCTTTTGTATGAGAGAGAAATGAACCTCTATCTTATCTATGTCACTATTATTTTGAATTTCTCTGTTACAGCAGGCAAACTGATAGCCTATGAAATAAAATCTGCATTTAATGCTATTCAATCAAAGTCTTAATAGATTTGTGGAGTATGAAATAATAAAAATGGAATAAAACATTCATTAGAACCACTGGAACATAAAGTGAATACGTATGATCCATAAATCTACCCCATCTATAAGCTACGAGGAATAGACAGATAATTAGTATTTATACTCTACTGAGCATTTTAATTATCTTTTTTTTTGGCAATTAGCTTAGAAGACAAAGTTCTAACCAAGAAGAAGTTTGAAATCCAGTGAGTGACAATCAAACATACCCTGTAAATTAACAAGTGCCTATTCTTATCTCAATGATCCTATCTTGCACATATACAGCTTTTATCCCTTATTTCCCGCCACCCTTTCACACAGCTTATTGCTCCAGCTCAACTGACTTATTTACAGTTTGACGCAAGAATCACTTAATATATCGTTGCTGATTCTTTGTCCCTGCTCCTAGCACATAGTAGGTCCAGGGAAGACCACCACTCATGAGCAAGATGGAGAGATCCATGTGTGTGTTGGGGGAGCGGGGGGTGTGGATCTACTGGAGTGATGATGGCGTGAAGGAAAACGTGCACTTGACCAACACAGGAATAGTTAGTTTGAAATGTACCACTGAGGTGGTGCTTCAGGGAACTGATTTGAAAATCAATCAGTATAATCCATGATGATATCAAATGATGCACAAAAAACATTTGACAAAATTCAACATACACTCATGATTTTTAAAAACCCCTCAGAAGAATAGGAATAGAGAACTTCTTCAATTTGTTGAGTATCTGCAAAAAAATCTATTTGTTTCTATATGCAAATGAGATGATCATCTACAAGGAAAATCGTGAAGAATATACCAAAAAAAAAAAACCCACTCTTAGAACTAATAATTTGGATTCAGTAAGGTCGCAAGATACAAGATAACATATAAAACTCAACTGTAATTCTAGGTACTAGCAATACACAGCTGGATGAAACTCACATCATTACTTCTCACAATCACGCAAAAAAAACATGAAATACTTAGGTGTAAATCTAACACAGTGTACAGAATTGTATGCTGAAAGCCACGATCTAAATAAGCCGAGAGATGTACAATGCCCTTGGATTGGGAGACTCAGCATAGCAAAGATGTCAGTTCTTTCAAAATTAACATATAGTTTTAACAAAAAAATCTATTAAAAAAATCCCAGCAAGATTATTTGTAGACTTAGACAAGATAATCCTAAAATTCATATGGAAAGTTAAAGGAACTCAAATAGCTAAAACATTTTTGATAAGAAGAATGAAGTGAGAGCAATCAGTCTGCCCAATTCCAGGACTGATTATATAGCTATACTAATCAAGACTATGGAGTATTGGCAAGGGGTAAACACATAGATCAGTGAAACAGAATACAGATCCTAGAAATAGCTCCATGCAAATATGCCCAACTAAGTTTTAAGAAAAGTACAAAAGCAATTCATGGAAGAAAGACAGCCTTTTCAACAAAGGTGTTGGAACAATTGGACACATATAGACCAAAAAAAAAAAAAAAAAAATCCCAATCTAAGCCATACACTTTATATACAAAATAACACAAAATGGATTCCAGTCTTAAACATAAAACACAAAATGCTAAGAGTTTTAGAATAAACATAGGAAATATTTAGAGAAACATGGGAAATCTTCAAGATCTAGGGCTAGGCAAAGGGTTCTTAGATTTGACGCCAAAGCATGATTTAACACCAAAATCATTATCCCTAAAGATTAATAGATTACTTCACAATTAAAAACTTTCACTCCAAAAAAGACCTTGTTAAGAGGATGAAAAGACAAGCTACGGTCTGAGAGGAAATATTTATATACCACATATCTAACAAAAATCTAGTATCTAGAATATATAAAAAGCTTTCCATGCTCAACAGTATGTATACAAAAATAAACAATCCAATTAGAAGTTGGGCAAAAACGTGAAGAGACTTTTTCCAAACGAGGATATACAGATGGTAAATAAGCACATGAAAAGGTGTTCATTATCATTAGCCATTGGGGAAATGAAAATTAAAACCACAATGAGATATCACTAAACACCTATCAGAATGGCTAAAATGAAAAATAGCAACATCGCCAAATGCTGGTAAGGGTGCAAAGAAACGTTATCAGTCATTCATTGCAGGTGAGAATGTAAAACGGCCCGACCGCTCCGGAAAATAACTTGGCAGTTTCTTATAAAACTAAACAGGCAACTTCCACGTGACCCAGCAATCACGCTATTGGGGATTTATTCCAGGGAAATTAAAATTTATGTCCATACAAATGCATACAAATGTTTATAGCAACTTTATTCGTAATAGTAAAAACCTGGAAACCACCCAAGTGTCTTTCAACAGGAGGATGGTAAACAAATAGTGGGAAACATCCTTGCCACCGAATACAATTCAGCAATGAGAAGGAACAAATGACTGATGCATGGGACAACTTGGATGAATCGCCACATAGCTACGCTCAGTGAAGGAAAAGCTAATCCCAAAAGGTTACATACTGTATAATTCCACTTCTACAACATTCTTGAAAAGAGGACTGTTCGGTAGTTGCCAGGGTTTAAATTAGGGGTGAGCAGAAAGAAGTGAGTGTGTTTATAAAAGGGCCACATGAGGCTCCTTGAAGTGGTAGGAAGGTTCTTGACTGTATCAATGTTAATATCCTGGTTATGACATTGTACTCAAGTTTTGCAAGATGTTACCCTTGGGGGAAACTGGACAAAGGGTACAAGGATCTATCTCTCCGTATTATTTCTTACAACTGCACGTTGGTCTACAATTTTCTCAAAATAAAAAATCATATTAAAAAAATGCAACAGAAAAGACAGCAGTTGGAGGAAACAATGGGCATTTGTTTTAAAAAATATTTGCTCTGTACTGAACTTAAATGTTCTCCAAGTATAAAACTCATTATTATTTGGTGCACTAGGAAGATGAGACTGAAATGGCTTTTACAAGTGAATTATAATACCTAGTTTCCTTCCTGAAAGTACCTTCAGGATCCACTGCAGAAGCCATGATTTTGAAGCTTTTAAGCACAAGATTTTTAAGTGAATTAAATGAATTTTACGTCCCTTAATCTTCTTGGCAATACCTTTCGCTATTATTTTTTAACTACTGCAAAACAACAAAGGCTAAAATGAAGTCAGTAGGCACTGTAGTCTTTGCAAGCCACAGGCTTCTTTCCCTGAATGTTGAGCTGCAGTCTTTGTGTGTGACTGAATACTGAAGGCTGCCTCTGAAACTCATAGAACTCCTCATAATCTTAGATTTAAGGGAGGGGGAATACGTCTTGTGCAAAGGAAGTTCGGTCAGGTTCTAACAGTAAGTCAGAATTACTCTTTTCCCTACTCACCAACTTGGGTTAGCAATGCTCAGAGAAAGCCTCTTTTAAAACGTTAGCTTAACAGGTTTTTAGGAATGATACAGTTCTGTTCAACAGGGCTTTCAATTCCCACAAGCAAAGCCCCCAGGAATGGCATTCTGTGTAAGGCCCTTAGAGAGAACAGGGGTGGGAAAAGAGGTCACACTTGCTGCTCCCCACCCCCCCAAATAGAGTGAGCAGTCTGCTAGTCTGCAAGGAAAGCTTTCTGGTGAGGCTACCAGACCTGGCTTTGTTAGGGGAGCAGGATCTGGTGGGCACACAGCGCATTTCAACATCCATCTCCAAGATTTCCTCTCTCTCGTTATGTAAGAGATTTCCTTTTGCTCCGGGTTCCCTGCCTGGAATCCTAAGGCCTCTTAGGAGAAGTTGAAACATCTTGGATATTGAGAACTAGTACCTGGGCGTCCTTAATGCCTGTTCTCATCAGCACTTCAAGCTTAGCAGGTGGACCTGAAGTCTCTCATATGCAAATATGCTTAAACTTCCACTGATTTTCTAAATACGGCTTTGGACTTAGCAGCCTTACACAAGATTGTCCTTTTGAAATTTCCAGTGACCAACAGTATCTGATCACTGAGTATGTGATTGTATTCCAACTTCTGGCACTTCTAATTCGCCTATGTATATTTTGACTTTTTGAAAATATAAATTGAAATGATTAAAAATGATAAACTGAAATTTGAAAATGTTTGGTGATTTGTTCTCGTATTTTTTTAATTTAAAATGCTTCCTGAGTTACGGAAGTATTTTTCAAGAAACATTTGAAATGCCTTGTTTTGACAATTAAATTTCAAACCTCAGAATATAACTTTCTCTTCTGTATGTCAATGATCTACAAAAAACAAAAACAGAGAGCCTCTAACCGACTAGATTTTGTTTGCCTGTGTTCACATAAAGGTATGGGACCAACTAGAACGAATTTATTTTAAAAGAATCTTTAAAACATTAAGAGAAAAAAGGAACTCTGAAAATGAAAAACAATATAAATGAAGAAGTATCACAAAACTACACTGCATTTCTGGAAGTTAAAAACCCCCTAGACTAAATAATTTTGTTGACTAAAACAGAGTTTAAGGACAATCTCTGGAGGCCTTTAGTTTGGTCCTGAGCAGAAATCTGTGTCAGGTCACTTCATGTATCTTTCCTTAGAACACAGACCCTTCAACATTTGACTCTAAATATTTTTAAATCTTGGTCTTTTGAAGAAGGGCTCTCCTATTTGACAAGAGGCGGGTACTAATCACATCTAAGGACGTTCCCTATCATGCACATTCACTGAAGGAATACACTTGAAGGCTCTGTGATCCCACAAAGGCAGGAAAGGAGCCCAACCCCCCAGACGTTATCAGCTTTCGGCTGCAGGCACCCTGCCATAGAGGTGAGCAGATCTGTTTCCTGCACAACACTGGCTGCTGGCTTGGTGCCCAGGGACCTGTGCCAGCTCTGCTGCTGCGGACTCTCCCTCCCCAAGGATGCTCACTCCTGCCTTCCTGTGGGCTCACCACTCAGAACTCCATCCTCACCATCCCGTATCCCCATGAAGCCAGAACACGCAGCCTCCTACCCAGCGCTCCCAGAGCAGAGAGGCTGCCTTTTGGCACGATGCCTCTGAAAGATGCTGTTCTGTGCATTCACAAGAGGGACATGAGAGAAGAAATGCTGCCTGGTGTCCAGTGGTAGCGCTGAAGACTACATTCTCTCTGGGCTGGCTTTTCCCTTCACAGCCCAGCTGCACCTCCCCATCTTCTGACCTTCCCAGATAATCTCATTGTGGCGCGACTCCTTTCTCTCTCTCTGCCATTTTTAGTTTCAGAACCAGAACTACTCACTTCACACAATTGTCATCTTGAGATAGGAGACCCTGGGAAATCCTCTTTATGTTGCACTGGGGGACTTTGATGATATCTATGACAATTCTTTCTTCACGCAGGAAACCAATGTGACTATTATTCCCAAGCCAGGTACCGGCGGGCTTTCTGCAGCCTCCTCAGAAGATAGATTCATACATGCGATGGATGAAGAATCAATAATGTCTGCAGGATTCCTGCAAGCCCCACATTCAGAGCGGCTGGTGGCAGAGCTAGTACTTAAAAGTGGGTCTTCTAATGAGAAGATGCTCAATATTGCTAATTATTAGAAAAAGGCACATCAAAACTACAACGAGGTATCAATCACCTCACACCGGTCAGAATGGCCATCATTAAAAAGTCCACAAATAATAAGTGCTGTAGAGAACGTGGAGAAAAGGGAACCCTCTTACACTGTTGGTAGAAATGTAAAATGGTACAGCCGCTATGGAAAACAGTATGGAGGTTCCTTAAAAAACTAAAAATAGAGTTACCATACGATCCAGCAATCCCACTCCTGGGCATATATCTGGAGAAAACTCTAATTCGAAAAGGTACATGCACCTCAATGTTCACAGCAGAACAATTTCCAATAGCCAAGACTTGGGAGCAACCTAAATGTTCATTGACAGATGAATGGATAAACAAGATGTGATAATATATATATATATATATACACACATACACACATATATATATAATGGAAAATTACTCATCCATAAAAAAGAATGAAATAATGCCATTTGCAGCAATATGGATGGACTTAGAGATTATCATACTAAGTGAAGTAAGTCAGACAGAGAAAGACACACATCATATGATATCACTTATATGTGGAATCTAAAAAAAGGATACAAATGAACTTATTTACAAAAGAGAAACAGACTCACAGACATGGAAAACAAACTTATGGTTACCAAAGGGGTTAGCAGGTTGTGGGGTGAGGATAAATTAGGAGTTTGGGATTAACAGGTACACACTACTATATATAAAATAGGTAAACAACAAGGACCTACTGTATAGCACAGGGAACTATACTCAATATCTTGTAATGACCTATAAAGGAAAAGAATCTGAAAAAGAGTATATATATGTATATCTGAATCACTTTGCTGTACACTTGAAACTAACACAACATGGTAAATTAACTTTACCTCAATAAAAAGTGGGTCTTCTATCCACTATTGCATAGCTACTTCTCCAAATCATCCAGTTGGCATTAAAAATAAAGCATTCAGCACCATGCCAGGTATATAATAATAGTACAATAAATTATTGTCATGAAAGGAACAAAATGATATCCTGCTCTAAGAAAGAACTGTGGCTAGAGTTCTTCCACTATAATTAGTTTGTGATACGAATTCCTCCGACTCCATCCCATTAGAACACTCACTTGGGTGACCAGTCACTTCACAGACTTGATGCTGGGGCATAGTTTCCACTGACCAGGCCTTGGAAAGAAGCACATGGCCACAGAAGGTATTTAGTGAGCTCCACAGTTACTTTGCCAACTTACTTTGTGGATAATGCAAGTTTAGCCAAGAAAGAGCAGATTCACATCTGCTTGTCAACATGTAGTCTGATAGTTGTGCTAAATGTTTGGGATGTAAAGTTTTGAATCAGTCTTTTCTTGGGGAAAAAGAATCTTACGAGTTTATTTGGGGATTTTTTGATAGAGCATTCCAGGGCCCCAGCATATAAACAGTGAGAGAAGTGACTCAAAAAAACTCCCCTCCAATCAGCCCCCAATCTGTCTCAAATCAAGAGTGAGTCATAACAAGAAGTTTTCCTCATGAAATCTACATTTTCCTCCTTTCTTACGGACTAACAAATCATGACATTGACCGTGAGGCTCAAAGTTCAATATGAGTGGCGTATGTGTTTCTAAATTTTTCATCTGAAATAATTTTTTCCCGTTCAAGCTTTAACTTTAGGAATTTCCTACTTCCCGTTTTATATGTCAAGAATCCCTCCTCTCCCCTCTTCCTACTCACATACGTTTTTTTTTATGAGAAGGTAAAATGAGAAGATAAAAGATAAACTATGTTGCTGAGTAGCCCATAATTTTGTAGAATAAGATAACCAACTTCACTGAATAAATATGTGTGCCTATATGATGATCTACTTAATTATGACCACCCAACTCAGCTGAGATCAGAGGATAATTATATAGGGTACACCAATATCATCAGAAACCTAGCAATTTCTTCCCCAGATTAAGAAAAATTAATATTAAATTCTCTTAGGAAAGTCATTGCCCAATTCCTACAGAGAGAAAAACTAAAACCCAAAGAAGAACTAAAACTTCTATGATTTTCCAGGAGGCAAAATCAGGATTTTATTTTTCCATGGGTACCTACTGTCATTTGAAATCTGAACCACCATGAAAGACTGGTCTTTTCTCCTGGATACAAAGAAGAAGGTGGTAGAATATGCAGTTTTTCCTATACTACACGTTAAAAAACCTTTAGTTCAAATGTAGAATAAAATCTTAGAACTGTTAAATAGGAGATTTTGCTTTGATGTTTAACAGGAAGTGGATGAAGTTTTAATCTTCAAACCTATATGTATTATATCTTAACATATAAAATGGTCATTATTGAGTCCTGCTTTCCAAACTTTTATTAACTTCAATAAAGCCACTGATACCTCATATTATCATTAAATGGTCTCTGAATAACTTTTATTTTCACACCTAAAATCAAATATTTTTTTAAACTCCCAAATATCTTGCTAGTTCAAAGTGATTGTAACTCCTTTAAGAATGATTATGAACGGTCATGGCAAAGTAAAGAGTTTATATGCTTATATATACACTCATTTAAAAAATAGAAATAATCAAGCAGAATGTAGGCTTAAGCTGTACTTATTTATATGGTCTCATTTTCAATGTCATGGGGAAATAAGGGACAGAGCATAAATGACTAGAGGGCTACAGGAAGAAAACTTACTACTCTTAAAATAATGTGGTTATTTACAAGCTGATCAACGGCAGGGAGTTTACAACCAAATGTTTGTGTTCAAGAAACAGGACAGGGCTTCCCCCTGGTGGCGCAGTGGTTGGGAGTCTGCCTGCCAGTGCAGGGGACACGGGTTCGAGCCCTGGTCTGGGAGCATCCCACATGCCGCGAAGCAACTAGGCCCGTGAGCCACAACTACTGAGCCTGCGCATCTGGAGCTTGTGCTCCGCAACAAGAGAGGCGAGGCCCGCGCACCGTGATGAAGAGTGGCCCCGGCTTGCCGCAACTAGAGAAAGACCTCACACAGAAACGAAGACCCAACACAGCCAAAATAAATAAATAAATAAATAGCGTTCCTTTAAAAAAAAAAAAAAAGGAAACAGGACACCCTGAGTCACATAAGCTTACCTAGGGGGTTTGCCCATTTGCACATTTACTAAATCCTAACAATACTCTCAATTCCATGTGTGATGACTCAGTTCGCACAGAGTAACTCTCTTTTGTGCCAGATGGAAACAGTGACTCTGACAAACAAAAACACTTCAGTTAATTCTTCGTTAGGCTCAAAATACACCATTGGGTCAGGAATATCGGAATGCTTTTCTACACTCTCCTAACACAGACCTTAACAAAATGGCTTTATTTTTATTTCAAAAGTGGGCATTCCTCTAATCAGGTAGCTTATATATTTTTTTTTAATTAATTAATTAATTAATTTTTGGCTGCGTTGGGTCTTCATTGCTGCGTGCGGGCTTTCTCTAGTTGCGGCGAGCGGGGGCTTCTCTTCGTTGCGGTGCGCGGGCTTCTCATCGCGGTGGCTTCTCTTGTTGTGGAGCATGGGCTCTAGGCGCGTGGGCTTCAGTCGTTGTGGCACGTGGGCTCAGTAGTTGTGGCTCGCGGGCTCTAGAGTGCAGGCTCAGTAGTTGTGGCTCGCAGGCTCTAGGGTGCAGGCTCAGTAGTTGTGGCTCACGGGCTTAGCTGCTCCGCGGCATGTGGGATCCTCCCAGACCAGGGCTCGAACCCGTGTCCCCTGCATTGGCAGGCAGATTCTCAACCACTGTGCCACCAGGGAAGCCCTATAAACAATATTTGATATGAGCAATATAAGCAGTATTAACAAGTGTTTTGATTTTGATACTTTGAAGGTATATTTTCTGGTAGGAGGATAAATACAATAGAATATAGTTCACTGGACAGTCTGTAAGATTGATTTATGACTTTTAAACATTTAGACATGGTACGTGGGCCTCCATCTGCCTTCTTGTTCCATAGCCTGGGAAGATATGTGTGTAAGAATGTATATACACTTACAAAACAGTCATCAAACAGTGTATCAGTGGATCTATTGTTCTAGTCCATTAGCATCATGGATTTACGAATGATGTAAGGCAAACACTTGATGATATCGGAGAGAAGCACATAACTGAACCACCATCATCTGAAGAATCATAAGTCCATAGCTCACACTGACCTCCATGGGAGCCCTGTTCTCAAGGCAGGATCTGACATCAGTCCTGAGAGGTGGTCATTCTATCAAGCTTTGCTCAATAACCCAACCTGGCTTTTAACTGCCCTCTCCAAGTGCTGTCAGCCTCAGCTATTCAGAGACAGACAATGACATCTAGTGCTTTGGTTTAAATCCTCCATAAATAGTTACACAAACCAATGTTCCATGGTAATACTGCAGTTTACAGAGCTTTGCTTAAAAGAAAATTTATTTTTTTCTATTGTCTGGTTGGATTAATTTTGTTCTTTCCCTTTCCAGTTCAGTTACTGGATGCTGATGTATCTCTGGAATTTGCAAGAAAAATAAAATTGCCTTTAAAAATTTTTGCAAAATGGAATAACAGTCTATGATTTGTTTCTATCTTGACATTTCAAAAACAATTAATGTGTCCAATATTTATTGAGGTAGGATAAATCAAATTTATCTGTAATCACTTATTTGGAAAAATAAGAAAATAAGAAAAATGGTTGACTATTTCACCACAGGACTGTCAGAAATTGTGGGGTTCTAAGGAATGAATAGGAAATAGAAATTACTTTAGATTTTATCTTTGCACCTCTGTCTACAAATTAACATGAAGAATTGCACTATGGTTTCCTCGTGTTCAAGCCATCTTCTGAAAAAGGTAGAAGATAAGGATGATGATGGATTTCCACATGAAGTTATTCACTGGTTGTCACTATTGTCCTATTTGCTATCTGTGCCATGACTACTCGAGCAAAGGGAATTAGGAAGGCAGGCGACCTTCTTGTGTATCTGTCAGACCACTGGACAGAATGGTCCCACATCTACTGTCTTGGAGAGAGTAAGGTTTATTGCTTGAGAAGCTTGATTTCTCCAGGTGAAAGAACTTTCGGCTTCCCACTATTCATCACCAAATCAAGTGTCTTCAAAGATACCAAGCATTGAGGATATTCTGTCAAATACAGCCTAAGGTCCCCAGGAAAATATTATCATTTTAAAAGCCATGTGAAGAGTAGTTCAATTACCAAGGGTGCATCGTGTGGAGTGATTTTGGACTTCGAAGAAGAGGAAATTGTTTCTACCAATCTGCCAGAGGCCTTAAAAATCCTACTCTTAGCAGCGTTGTGAGGGGACGTTTGGAAGAATTAGTATGTAAATGAGCCATCAAAATGTTAATGTGAGCAACCTTTTACCTTCTAACAGGATGAGGGAGCATCTAGAAAAGGAGGACCAGGTAGCCAAGCTGAGCCAGGTAGGATGGCTCTGGCCAAGGTCTCCAACAAGGATGACTTGTTTTGAGAGGAATTAGACAAAAGAAGGGCTCACAATTTTACTTAGGTTCAACCCTACACACCAGGTGGTCTAGACTAACTAGTATAAAGTAAACAAACTTGGGATCACTCCGTCAGTTTGTGGACATGTGACATTTTCTTGGCCGAGCAAATTGCTGAGGGAGAAATTCATGAGGAGTGCAAGCAATAGCCTATTGTATTTTATGGCAGAATATTCGTGCTGCAACTCTTCATTCCTGGCTGGGGATGCATTTCTTCTTAGGATGACCCAGCCGTGAAGAAAGATTGTTGGGTCTAACACTCCTAAGACCTTTTCCTGACATCCTGTAGCTTCATTACACCCAAACCAATGATGCTATTCATGTTGTTTAGCCCCGAGTGACTGTCTTTATTATACAATATCTTGGAGGAGTCAAAGATATCCATGTGATTTAAACTTTCTTTCCCTATGTAATTAAAAATCAAATTTCATTATTGTAGTTCTTTTTTCAAATATTTAAGCTTTATTACCATAAAATCTATTCACAGTATCTTCCACAATAATAGCATATAAGATAGCCTTATGATAAAGTTACATGTTTTGAAAAGCTATTTTTAGATACTTTAAGTAGCTATTAAAATAGAAATGTGAAATAATGAATACTTTTGCTTTCAAAATTGAAATGATTTTCTTTAAAGCATATCTGTCTTTCAGATATTTTGTATAGATGTTTCATTTTCTAGAATTTTCTGCAAAATACATAAACATTAAATTTTAAATAAGATTTTAGAATTCCAGTATTCCAATTATTTCCCTAGGAAACAAGATGTAATTCCAGATAAGTTTCAATACAGCAGTCTGTTTTTTACCCCGAACACACAATAAAGGCTCCTGCTTTTTGCTGCAAGAGGCACTTGTTATGGCTGAATTGTGTCCCCCCGCTAAATTCATATGTTGAAGTCCCAACACCCCACGACCTCAGCACGTGACTGTATATGAAGACAGGGCCTTTCGAGAGGTGATTAAGTTAAAATGAGGTTTTTAGTGTGGGCCCTACTCCAAAATGACTAGTGTCCTTATAAGTAGAGGAAATTAGGACAGAGACACCCACAGAGGGAAGATCGTGTGAGGACACAGTGAGAAGGCGGCCGTCTGAAGCCAAGGAGAGAGCCCTCTGAAGGCACCAACCCTGCCCACACCTTGATCTTGGACTTCCAGCCTCCAGAGCTCTGAGAAGACAGATGTCTGGTGTTGAAGCCCCCCAGTCTGCAGTATTTTGTTACGGCAGCCCGAGCAGACTAATACAGCACTAGACACACTACGAGCAATGGTGACACTGTTATTATTTTGTTTTTCGCTTTTCTGGATTGATGACTCCCATATTCAGCATCTTTATCTTATCTTTATCTAGTTTATATGTACCTGAACTTGTTCAGTGCCCTCATTTCAGTTTGCTGAAATTCTTATGCAGGAACACAGTGAAAGAAAGGACTCTAGGCAAACAAGCTTTATTCCTAGATTCCTCATCTTTAAGGGCAAGAATTCAGAATTAGAGAGTACTGCTTCTACCATCTCCTTTGAGCTTCACTAGTTGCTGCTGGCTCCTGACAAATCTACTAACAAAGGCATAATGTAGTCACTGAAGCCATGGCAACACACACACACACACACACACACACACACACACACACACACACACCCCTCTTTTCCCCATACTGTATTGCCTTCATTATATTCTATTCCTATTACGCTTGTGGGAAAAAATTAAGTTAACAGATACTGTAATGTTTTCTCCCATTCAATGTGATTACATCACCCCATCACACCCATTACAGACAGGCTGAGGCATTCTAGGCATTTTTGTTGAAATACAGTTAACTGGCCTAAAGTGGGTATTATATATCAGAGGAGTCTAGGTCCAGTAGTTTAGATACCTCCAGGCGTAATTAATTAATAGAGAAAAGTAAGTCATTCTACGGCTAATTAAAATTTAGTCTAAAACATCATTCTTAGAATCCTTCTTTAAGGGACAGAGTAAATAACTATTCTCCATAATGATAGCTAAACACAGAGGTGTCATGTGCAGCAGCAGGTTTTAAGGGTGTTGAGAGTGTTGAAGTATAACGTGGCACTTGTGTTTGCTGATTCAGCATCACTCGGGGGTAGCAGAGACAGAAACTAAGGGAGAGGCAGGTACCCAAGATAAATTCCGCGAGATCCCGCAGGCAGAGCTGAGGCTGGCAGATGGACCATTAACAGAAATCTGGTATGAAGCGCTAAGAACCTGTCAAGGATGTCAAAGCAGTATCCAGGAAGAGGCTTCCATCTAACCCTGTGGGTTGTCGGGAGCAAAGTCCCATTGAATGGCTTCCCCTTTGCCACCGCTGTCTGTATTGGGCTATCCCATTACACAGCGGCTTCACCTGACAGCATCTTTAAGGCATTATGCCCACAAATCTAAACTTTATTTTCTATCCAATTACTTGTTAATTTGGGTTACTAAATTACTCTGAATCTTTTTTTTTAAGGTCAAAGCCTTCCACTCCGTACGTGCTCTAACAGTGGTAGCACGGGACCTATTCTTGTATGAAGATGCCCCTGCCATCTTAGTGAGGCTTGTTTTACGGAGAATGACATCATTTCTTACTGCTTGCTCTATTAACAACTGCTTCTCTTAAGGTCTATCCCCACCTAAACACCTCTGTGACCAACTCTCTCCCCCGTTCCCTGCCACCACTACGCTTACACATAGACAGCAAACTCTTAGTTTACATCTCTGTCTTGGGAAACTAGATATACTAATGGACGATAGCCAAAGGACATATATAAAAATAGAACTTTGACCCATAACCTGCAGCAACCTGCCCAGGAAACCAATCCCTTATCTACGATAAACAGCCCAGAATGCCAGCATCTGTAAGTCAGGCTTGTAGGAAGTCAAACCAATATCTCTAGTGACAATCCAGGAAGCTAGACAATAACTTCTGTAACAATCAGCCCAAAATGGCGAGGACGTGATTAATAACTGACAGCTTCCCTAATGTTTGTCCCTGCTTCCAACTTACGATGAACCAGAGAGAGCCAAATATGCTCCCCTACCGATTCTGAATCCCCTGCCTCTATTCAGCCCGCTTACAGCTTCCCCAGGCCAACAGTCTCCACTCAGGGTGCATGCATCTGAAGCCTTCCCTTTTTTGCACTGTGAAGCTTTGCCACTCCTCCCTGGGCCTTTGAGTCTCTGCCAAAATGCCAGTAACATGGCAGACCCCCTGTACTCAAGCTCAGAACAGTCTTTGCTTTTCTCATTTGGTTGGTCTTCATTTATTTCTACAATCTCTTCCTTCCCTGACTTTTCTCTTTATTGTTACTTTTGGAGTCCTTAAAACAAAAACAAGCCATCAAAGAAATGTGTCCTTAGCCTTGCCTTCCATGATTTCATTTCGCTGTAGGCTCAACATTTACTTTATTTAGCGACAGTTGCTACTGTCATTCGGCTTTCCAATGCCCTCATTCCCTTAGCTTTATATTCATTAATGATTAACTTTGATATATTATGCTTTCTTGAACTAGGAAGCAAGCAGTGGAGAAGGAACGGGGGCTTCACAGGTGACGAATACAGGACCTGATGACTTTCTCGCTAGGACGGGGTGAGAAAGAAGAGTTAGAAGTCAAAGATGACTGTGATATTTTGAAGACCAGTGATGGGAATATGGTCAAACTGATTAGTTCATGTTTGGCCAATTGTCAAAAATAAAAGGTAAAGATAATGACGGCAACGCGACTCTCAAATAACACCTCCAGGGACGCAGCGCAATCGTACCGACGACTCAGCACAGTGACCCTCTTTATGCCTTATTTGTTCAGAACTTACTTACTGACATTTCTATCATGAGGGTCTCCAGGTTCACTCAGTTACCAACTACATGGGGTCCCTGAGCACAATTATCAACAGGAAAAATGCAAAACCTGCAATGGACAGAGCATCCAAGTCCCAGATTCCAGGATTCCTTTGGGTTTTTGCCAGTTCGGTCTGTTCTTCAGGCAGCTGTGAAGATGTAGGTTCTTAAGGTTAGTGGGAGCTCGGATCGGCTCCTGCCCTTGTAAAGCCCAGCTTCCCCACCCCTGGCTCCCAGCCTGGCTCTCATTAACCAGGACATGACCTTGGATGGTGGCTCTCGTTCTAATCCCTCCTACCCTCGTTCTTTCTCTGTCCACAAGCATACACAGTCTTCTGGGAACATCACATGCATCCAGAAGTACTTTTCTGTCCTGGAGGCTAAGGCTGAGGGCTTTGGAGCGATACTGATGATTTCAGATTAAACAGTCCATACACTGTGCTAAGGGTTTAGTGATCATGAACAGATTATAGGAGGCAAAGTATTGACGATGTTTTCTTCTCGCAACCATATGCCATAGCATCTCATTTATTCTATAGCCTAACTGCTCTCATCAAGGTGCAGAACCAGAAGGGAGACCGAACAAATGACCAAAAGCCCGAGAGCAGCCAGAATACACAACGTTTCTTTCAAAAATGCATTACTTTGTTCAGAGCAAGTTCACCTGGACTTCATTCAGAGATAATTTACTCTTACTAACACACCATCCTAACTGTTTCGATTCCTGCCAGTCTGACATCACTCAGAAAAGGACCGGAGCCCCTAAATCACCACATGAAAACAAAATGAAATGTGGGCTACGCAACCCTCCTAAGTAGTGAAGGAAAGTTTTCAGGAACCCTTCTGTTCTGTGGCGCCTATGCCACATGCATTAGCCAAGTTCATCCAAAGTGACCAAGACAAATATAGGGGCTTTGGATACTTCTTCATGTATCTGGAAAGTTATTTATGGAGAACTACCTATTCTCTGACATCTGGAAGAACGGTCTGAGCCTCTATTTCCTCATCTATAAAATGGAGGTAGAAATCGTGCCACTCACAAGGTCAATGCGAGGTTCACGACTTCATGCTGGTGGAAACAATTAGTACAGTCTTGGCACATTGTAAATGCTCAGCAGTTGTTGGTGTCGCTATTGTCATTGTAGTTATTATTACTGATTGTCACAGGTGTGAATATTGCCTCCCTAATTAGATCATCTCCTTTTTGGAAGGCAGGGACCATATACTAAAATTCTTTCTATTTCCTCTACCACTTGGGACAGGGCCTTGCTTTTGGTACATATGTAGTAAATATCTGTTGACTGAGGAAACCCGGGTACATAATACAGTAATTTACATACCGAGTATTAAAATATTTATGATAGCACCGTTAAAAGTATCGATGTCATTTGCATCTGTCCCTCCTTTATGTGCTAAATGTCTTCAACATTTTTTTTTTTACCTAGAGGTTACCATGGCTATGAGTATGCTTATTTACTGTGAAGATAGAAATACATTCCTTTAAAAATTATTATCTTGTAAAGTTCTCCTCTGCTAGATCTCAATTGAAGTGCTGAGAGTATGACATACTTTAATTTCTCAAGATGAAAATGAATGACTCTAACTTATGGAGAATCTTGTTACTCTGCCTATTCATTTTAATCTTGAGAAGGTAAGAGGATAATGTACTCATGATGGCAAAATCAATAGGCTTGTGCACTGTTCCAACAACGAATTTTCATAATTATATATTATCCATTAGTTGATGGGACGAACATCTAAGATAGGGCAGAGCCAAACTGCACTGCTTTTTTTTTTTTTTTCTCATTTCCACATGTTTATTTACCTCTTCTTTTATTCCTCAGCTCAGATTTTTTTTTCTAAATCAACATCATTCAAAAGAGAAATAAGGTTGTCTCAATTTATACTTAACTACAAAGTATTCCGCAAATGTTTTCTTTCTTTCTTTTTTTGAATTTATCAAGTTAGTCGATGTAATTCTCCATGGGTCACAATCGCTAAGAACAAAACAACATAATGAAAAGTGTAATAAACCAGTCAAGTTTATAGTTACCCTGATTTAGAAAAAAATTCACAAATAAAATGTAACTTTCCAAACAAATCCTTCCAATGAACATGATCACACTAGATTTTATTCTAATTTACAAAAAACCGGTTAGACAATCACATAGTATCAAATCTTCAACACAGTGGATTCCACTTTGTTAAGAAAAAAAAATAGAAAACAAGTAGTTCTTAAATTTTCTTCGCTCTCTATAGCAAATGTTGTAGAAAATTAAAGTTTTGCTTCCAAAAATGTGTTTCCATGTGGTTGTGGTGTTGTCAACTGGTGCTATTAGGGCCAGAAGCACCAGAGACACGAGAAATTTAACCACTGAAGTGTCATTTTCCATAAAAACTAAAAATTTCCTTAGAAGTTTTGAGTGAAGTCCTCTGCTAGGTGCACTAGTCATTTTAAATTAAATGTGGAATAAAAGCTACAAAACGTATGAGTTCTTTCAACATAAAAAGTTGTGTAGCTGAAGTTGTTGGCTCCTTTGCCATACAAAAGCAGCCTCAATACAATGTTTCAACAAACATTTCCTGCCACCCCTCTTCTTCCTGCAGAACACATACTCTGAGTAGTGGGAGAAATCATGCCACCTGAAGCACAGACTCTTAAATGAGTCCAGCCTCCCAAGTTCAGAAAGTGATAAAAGAATTGTCTTTTGTCAATTGTTAAATTATTATAGTTTCATTATAAAATGAAACTATTTTAGAAAACCAGGAAACAATAGATGAAAGAAGTAAAATTCATCTGTCTGCCACACTATCACAACCCTTGTTAACATGTCGGTTACAGTTTAATGCCTGAAATCTCTTAGTTAAGCTGTAGCTAATTTTATATATGTATGTATGCATGTATCTACTTATCAATAGCAAGAAATATGTTGTTTACTAAGCCACTTCACTTTGGGAATCGTTTGTTTCAGCAGCTGGCATGCTTTCCGCTAACCAAGAAGGGTTCTGCATCCCAGATAGTTGTTTAAGTTTTTCTGGGTCTCACTTCAACTGTAAAGAGAGAATGATGATATACACCCGTTCTACAGGATTGCTGGGAAAAGAAGTCTATGTAATATGCAGGTGTGCTATGTAGCTTGTATAGCGTCACAGAAATGTTACTTACTGCATTATCTCCTTGTGTGCTCGAATTTTATCTATTTTATTTGTAAATAAAATAGACCTGATAGACCCCAGATGCCTGCTGTATAGTAACCCACATGTCTTTATTCTCTAGTTGAAGCAACCCCGGTTACACTGTATTCTTGTCTGAGCCTCTGCCTTAGCCCTCCTGCCCCTCAGCCCCTCTCCCTTCTCCTCCCTAACCGTCCTCAGGCTCTGGTTGTGCTAAAACCTGCAAGCACTGGCCTCCCACCCCCATCAAAGTTCTCCACCTTCCTCTGTACCAGCAGCTACTGAAATATCACCTCCTCTTAGACACCTTCCCTGCTAATAGGAGAAGAGGTAGCAAATGTCCGTAGACACCATTGCTAGTGCAAATCCCATCATTTCTCTTTCACAGCCACTACTGCACACACAACGCACAGTTTATCCCACAGGTGTGTGGAGCTGATGATCTTTAGATGTGAGGTTAACTTTTTATCTGTGCTTTCTACCCAGCTTGAGCAACTCAGAGAAGAGGTCGTGTCTCTCTAAGTGGATCAAATCAGCCCAGGGCAGGGAGGGGGCTGGGAAGGCAGGCGGGGTGGGAGTAGTAGATGGCTGGGTTGTTCTGGCGATTGCTCTGACAGAGAATCTCAGTTCCCTGATCCTTTAACAGTAAGACGTAGCGTGTCATCCAGAAAGTCACAAAACCTTTCATTTCTGATCTTGCATTTGAGCAAATTGTTTCTCCCTCTCTATACACACCCTGTACTTGATACTGGTTGAAGCTGACGCTGGTCTTTCACTTTTTCAAGGGTGTATTGAATTTCTATCTTCTTCTGAAAGGCCCGCACACTCCTTTCTTGGTGAGCTACCGTTAGTAAATGTCACGGGCACTCTCTCTGCTCTGTTATCCTGCTCGTGGGAGATCTGTGGCCGCCCTGACTGTGGACCTTTAAGTCAGGCCTGTCCAGAGTCTGGGATGTGCTGGTGGGTAGCGAGGCGCTCAGGAAAGGCAGGCCACTTGAGACACTTGCTCTGTCCCTCTCTCCCACCTTCACTCCTGACTACACACCCAGCTCCCGGTTGGCTTTGTCTCCTGACTTCCCCCATGGCCGCCGCCCCAACCGACAAACCATTAGACTAGTAATTTTCAATTTCTCACTCTCAGCTTGAACGTTTTACACCTCTCTCACTATGTTCCCTCTTTCCTTCTTTGGGTAACTCATTCCATCCTCAAACCCAGCTCTGGCCTTCGGGATCCCACTGCTGCAGGACCAGCTGCTGGATGGTGCACTTGGACAGCGTAAGAGAACTGGACATCCGCAATAGTTCACTCTACCTCTAAACAGCTACCTCTAAACACTGAGCTCAGCCCGGAAACAGGCTCACATCTCATGCATGTTTGGAAGCAACTGTAGATCTCATTGGCCAGTCCAATGAAGACACTCAGCAGAGATGACCATCTGCCAGGGGTCTGTGTGATGCTGGGTCTCTCTGTTCTGAACAGTTTCCCTATGTGGGTCCCAGAATTGACAGGCTCGCCAGGACTGAAGTTCTGGAACGGAGCCCCTCTGCCCGTGCTGCAGCTCGACTGCTGCAGTGCCCCGTGCTTGGTGGGAGAAGGGTGGACACTGGCCGAGAGTAGAAGGAACAACAGATGTCCACGGGGAATGCAAACACAGCAGCCAAAGAAAGGCTCCAAAGTCCCAAGTTAAGACAATACAGTCGGTGGAATTCTGGGAAACAATGCAGCAGATAGAACCATTTGGCTGGCAGCTAGCTGAAGACACTTTATTTTGGAAAGAGTTTAGGATTCTTTACATATATCACCAGGTCTTAAAACTGTGTCTTTAGAAGCAAGTAAAAACTATGTATGTTATATATGCATATATATGTGTATGTGTGTATATATGTGTATACATGCGTGTATGTGTGTACATATGTATATATGTGTGTATACTTATATTCTGTCTATATTTTGTATAGACAGAAACAATCATACACACAGGAGGAGTGATGAATAAGGATCACATCCATGCACTGCAATTCACACACCAGTTAATTGCTTTTGTAAGAGTTTCTGCCTTGACGACTCTTGTAGACCATGAAGATCTTCCCTTTTCATGTTTTCTAGTCAAAATGACAAATCTCATGTAAATTTAAACAAAGTTTCATATGCTATGAAATTGTGCCTGAAACCTTGACTTTAACAATTTACCTTAAACACAGCTAAACACAGCTGTAAATAAATACACTGATGGTTCTAATTACCCCGCAGATATAAGCCAAGGGCCGTTTGTCTACCCACTTATTTATTCATCCGTCATATATTGATTGAGGGCCTCTATGTTTTGGGCACAGTTCTAGGCACTGGGGAACACAACAGTGAAAAAGAAAGAGCTTCCAACCAGAAGAACAGCAGGTGCAAAGGTCCCGAGGCAGAGCACGCCTTGGAACAGGAGGCCAGAGGCATAGGACTGAGACGAGCAAGGAAAGTCAGGAGGCAGACCCTGTGAGGTCTAGAAGGACCGTGCCTCGGCCATAGCGCCTGTTCTGGATGGAGAAATGTAGCCTGTCTTACAAAACAGCTCATGCATGGAGGCTGCTCTGGCCTTCAACACACTGATAATTATTATTTTCTTAATTTCTTTTTTAAAAATTCTATTGGAGTAGAGTTGATTTACAATGCCGTGTTAGTTTCTGCTGTACAGCAAAGCGAATCAGTTATACATATACACATATCCACTCTTTCTTAGATTCTTTTCCCATATAGGTCATTACAGAGTATTGAGTAGAGTTCCCTGTGCCATACAGTAGGTTGTTATTAGTTCTCTATTTTATACATAGTAGTGTGTATATGTCAGTCCCAGTCTCCCAACTTATCCCTCACCCCCCTTTCCCCCTGGTAACTGTAAGTTTGTTTTCTACATCTGTAACTCTATTACTGATTGAAGTAAGTCAGACAAAGACAAATATCATATGGTATCGTTTATATGTGGAATCTAAAAAAAGGGTACAAATGAACTTATTTTCTTAATTTCAATCAAGAAAATGAGAAGTGGCCTTAATGGACCTTTGCACATTTAAGCTTGATGATGGCTCTCACTCAGATGTCCATGACAGCTGAGCCCTGCATTTCAGTCTGTACGAGAACAGACATGGATTCTCAAATGTGGCATCTCTGTTAAGTAACTAACAGCCTAGGCTAAGTAACTCAACAAAGTACCCAGTGATGGTTTGGAAGGTGAGAGAGACACTCATGATTTGAAATGCATTTATAGCACAATTTAATGGAGAATGGTGAGGATTATTGAGAGAATCTCTCTAAATTGCTTTGCCATCTTTGGGTGAGAAGGTGTTATATAAATAGCATTATGGTGATTACTTTAAATATGCATTATTTACATTTGCATACAGTTCCATCCTCAAAATCATAATGATCTATTTTTGTATTTGTTTCTGCCTTTATCCCTAGCAAAGCATACCTGCTTACTGGATCTGGCTGATCCTACAAAGAAGAACAGGGGAGGGATTAAGAAGAACGGTATCAGGTCAGGCAAAGGAGACAAGGCACAGAGAACAGCCCTCAGCCTCACCCTGTGATGGGCTATATTTCCTGCAAATATAAGAACCACAATATCGCCCACCCCACGTGTTCTGCTTACAGCGGCCCAATGACACTCCCCACATTGTACCTTGTACCACTGAAGGAATTAAAGCAGGAAGACAACATAAATAATTTTTAGTTTAAAGAGATCATTTCAGGGTTAGGATGAACGGAAGGGGTAAGATTGAAGGCAGGAAGACCAATGGGGAGAGAAGGTGCCGATGAACTAAAGCAGGAAGAGCAGGGGTGGCCAGAGGACAGACTGACGTAAGGTGAAGAGATGGTGCAGGGCTTAGAGGCTGATTCTGTGGGGCATGTGTGGGAAAGGAGAAACCTAGGAAGGCATCTCTCACTTTCTGGGTTTCTACTCTGGCGAGAAAGGAGTTAATCTCATTAGGCTCTAGCTCCTTAGACCACAGTGATCCCAAATACTTTGTGCCTCCGCCTGGTCCACTCGGTACCCCCTTGCCCATGGCAGCTTCCTTGATCCCATATCCTTGTAAGTGTGCACTTTGAAATTGGACAGAGCTGGGTTCTAATACCACTGTCGTAGCTCAGGGTGCTGTAACAAATACCACACACCGGGCAGCTTGAACAACAGACATTTATTTCTCACTGTTCTGGAGGCTGAGAAACCCAAGACCAAGGTGCCAGCTGATTCGGCTCCTGGTAGGACTCTCCTCCTGGCTTGCAGACAGCTGCCTTCTAGTTGTGTGCTCAGATGGTCATTGTGTGCTCTCGGAGAGAGAAAGCTCTGGTCTCTCTTCCTTTCTTACAAGGAAACTAATCCCATTATAACAGCTCCACCCTCATGACCTCACCTAAACCCAACCACCTCCTAACACCACCACACTGGGTGTTAGGGCTTCACCATATGAATTTGGGGACACACACACACACACATACATTCAGTCCATAGCAACTCATTAACTATCAATATTTAGTCTTAGGCAAGTATCAGACCTCTTGGAGCCTGTTTCCCTAAGCATTTCATGGGAAAATAATATCTCCCTCACATATTTGTTGACTGTATTCATTTTGGCAATGTATATGAAAGGCTTGTTCTGAGAAGTTGTTTAATAAATGTCAGTGCCATTCTACTTAACATGTTTCATTAATGAATTAAGTTATTTATCAACATCCTGCCTATTTATTAATGTTCAGAAAATATTTACATGTACGTTCCCCATTAATACTACACAAAGTCAAACTCACTTTAAAACCTATCTAAGGCAGTTTTCAGATGAAATCTGGGAAATGCTTGTTCTGACCTTGTTCATCAAAGTTCCCCAACTTAGTGCTCCCATGATCTCTCATTTTATTAAAACTAATAAACTCTCTTCCAGGACATGGATAAAGATTGATTACAATCTAACAGGAGATCCTCTGTATGAGTATGTATTTTTTAAGCCAAGTCTTCTATTCTTCAGTGGAGAGAACTTAATATTACCAGCAGCATTTCATATTCCAAAAGAGTGACCCTTTAGCCTATTAACGACCAAAGCCGATTTTTAAATTCCTGGCATTTCCCGGCCCCCCCCCCCATGGAGAGTCAATGTGATATTTACAGAAGGAAATCTGCTCCGGCTGCCTGTTTCCAAATCCCCATTTGTTTCAAGCCAATTTTATTTTCAAAGAAAACTTCTAGCTTTATTTTGCATGTTTTGCATGAGCCTAGAGAACAAATTTAAAAGGTTGCCAAAGGCCACCTTCCATCAGTTCTGAAAACCCTGACAGTTTTGTTTCTATTACTCCTCAGAAAATGAAGGGTTGGCTTGGGTGCAAAGGAATTCAAAATAGAAGCCCTTATTGCTCCAATCTTGTTGGAGCAATACTTATACCTGTGGAAGGAAAACAATTTCCTCAGCATGGTAGAAAGAAGCAAAACCTGTAAAATGTCCCTGACATTAGAAAACATATTTTAAGTTAGTTTGAGATGTGGAGTGTTAGAGCTGGTTAGACCTATAGACTATGGTTAGACCTATAGTCTATGGTTAGACCTACAGTCTAAGGTTAGATCTATAGTCTACGGTTAGACCTATAGTCTACGGTTAGACCTAGAATAATAGATCTTTGGAGACCTTTGAGGTCGTCTGGACAGACCCACTCATTCTTCAGGGAAAGAAACTCAGTTCTGGAGAAATTCAATGCTTTCCCGAAGTCACATGAAGTAACTGCCAGCATTAGAACCCAAGTTCCTGACTCCTAGTCTTCTATCCTTTCCACGGCATCTTTTCTTTCCTTTCCTTTTTTCCCTTTGATAGAATATGGTTTCCCTGAAGTCTCACCTCCCTGGGCATAATGATAGAAATACTAAAGAGTCTTTTCATATCTTTCAGAAAAATAAATTTAATACATCTAAGGCAAAACAAACCCATATTACTTACTTACTAGTTTAACTGAGGTCACAACAGGTGACGGAATAGAAATAAAACACCACGAAGAATTTTAGGAGCAAACTGTAAAAGAGGGGAGGTAGCCTGAGTAGCTGGAGAATGTAGGTTCTGTGGAATAGGCGGGCTGAAGAGCGGGCAGTCATTGGGGAGACAATATGGATGTATTTGTCCACCTATTCTGCAAGGATTCACTGAGCACCAACCGTGGCGGCTCACACTGTAGTGGGGGAGACGGAAAGCAAGCAAGGTAAATGAGTAAACACAAAGAATCCCAGATCTTGATAAGTGCGAAGTAGGACACAGAAAGAGGGAAGAACAACAGAAGTTTCCTCCATTGGTTGAGCGGGTGTGTGTGCATGTGTGTTGCTGGGAATTTTAGACAGGATGGCTAGGGCACCCCTCACGGAGATGCTGTTTGAAAAACGTTGGAAGAGAATTAGGTTAATTAAGTTTAATAAGAATTTCTCCTTTCTGAGTGTAATACAGTGTGTTAGAATTCAGAACCATTAATTAGTATAAACCTTCAAATTCTACACTAAAAAGTGCCATAAGAATGACCAGATAGGCGGATCAATAGGGCTAATAATTTCCATCATTATAGTGCAAGAGTCTTGATAGAAATAAATCAGGTCCCTCAACTGTCTCATTGTGTTTCAGCCTCATGCACATCAAGGGAGGGTCCTCACGCACCCAAGGCCGCTGTGCTTCCTCGGAGCACAGGGGTGTCTGAGGGTCTCAGGAAGGCAGGAGGGGCGGGGCTTGCTGTCAGGTGCACCTGAGAACTGCCCCCACCCCCAGCTGCTCTAAAAGCTTTGTAACCCTGGACACACGTTATTCATTCTCTGCACCTGGGCGTCCTCATCCACAACAGAAGAATAAGGAATAAATCAATTAATATAATATTAGTAGCTGTCATTTATATAGTGTTTATTAAATGCCAGACCCAATGTTAAATTCCTTCCCTACGTTATCTAGTTTAATGCTCATGATTAAAGCAGGTATTATCATCACCATCTTACAAACATGGAAACCAAGCGTTAGAAGGTTAAAGAATTTTCTCAACAAGGACCTGAACCCAGAATCATGGCCCTGAAGCCCCAGGTGAGCTCATCACTGGGCTGCATCCCCTGCCCGGGGGCCCCCCTGAGGATGCAGGGGGTGACCCACGCTGACTTCATCTTCTCACACCTCGTGCCTTGAGTTGTGGGATATGGCAGCTTAAAGAATCTCAGGCGTTTTTCCAGCGTGGCAGCGTCCCTGTGAGCCGACTGCGCCATGCTGGCGGAACCAACCCCTTCCTGGAGGCCGGCGAGCACCTGCCACTAGGAAGGGAGCTGGCCCGGCCGTTCACGTCAGATGGGCCCGCTCCACTGGCGTATGCACAGTCTGTGCCAACAGAGTGATGTGTGGGCTCAGAGAGTGAATCAATGCTCTGTTTGTTCAATGCTTGCGACACGTCTCTCTGTGAGCTAGAAAAATAATAGAGGTAAAGACTAGAAAGGTCTGCGTGGACCCAAAAGCTTGCCTGTCAAATCCCGAAGGACAAGGGCCAGGAGAGATACATCACCCAAACGTCAGCTAAAAGCAAACATTCTGATGAGGGAATTGTCGGCAGAAGGGGCTCCCGCCCCAGAAGGTGGAGAAGAGGTGGGAGAGGAGAAGCGGTGGGTGAGAGAGGAGGAGGAGGGCTCCAGAGTGAGGACCGAGGAAGAAAGGGTGTGGAGAGCTTCCCCCGTGAGGCCCCACTTCCTTCCCCCACTGCCAGCACTGCAGCTGCAGGACAGCCCAGTACGACCCTCCCACGGAGCCTGGAACCTGGGGTCCCCCCGGCAAATCCCCTTCTGCGGCCAGGATTCCACGGAAGGGGGATCAGCGCTTGTAGGCGAGGGTCTATCCACCACAGTCCATCCCTTTCCCAGAAGACACGGGGCACTGAGGGGACAGATGAGCATCTACGAGCCCCCTGTGTGAAGGGCCTTTTTAAAGGTGTATTTCTCCCTAAGTAGAATAGGGAGAAACTTATCTCTTTTTGTCCCCAATAAAGGCAAAGAGTGTTTAAGGGGATTTCTTCCTGGGTAAAAATGATAGTAATTGAATTTTATTAGAATGGAGCATCTTGCCCCAGCAAAGTAATGATAAGGGGTTGCTCCCCTGGTCCAGCCTGCTACACTCAGCCGGGAGGTGGCGCCTCTGAGGTCAGCCCACCCAGGGCCACACCAGCACCAGGACAGCCCGGGGGGTCAAGGTCTCCAGAGAGGGCTGCGAGCAGGACAGTTAACACTTGAGGTTCCTCGTGTGCTGTGACTGTGTCTTTCCACCATATCCTGAAATTTCAGTCTCACTGTGATGAAGACATTCAATTGACCATCTGGCCAAGAGCAGGCTGTGTCCTTAAATTTGGGCAGATCCTAAAAGCAATCTCTCTTGCCTTGGCTTGCCCCACTCCCTGGTGGCCGCCCAGTCCCTCAGCTGTGGACTGTGTGATTTATAGGGGGCAGCAAGGAAGCGACAAGTACTCTAAAGCCCATTCTCCAGGGGAGTGCAGATCTAGACCATTAAAACGATAATAAAATACAGGGAATTCCTGGGTGGTCCAGTGGTTGAGACTCTGCCCTTTCACTGCCTAGGGCCTGGGTTCGATCCCTGGTTGGGAAACTAAGATCCCACAAGCCAAGCGGCGGCCAGCCAGAAAAAACTAAAAACGATAATAAAAAACAAAAGATTATTACGGAACTATTCCATTAAGATTGGTATTAATTAAATAAATAATAGAGCTCATTTTAATAATAATGATGATGATTGCACAATATATTGCACAATATACTCATTACCAGACCTCGGGCTAAGGGCTTTTCCCCATGTTTTCCTGATTTCACATCTCTGAGGGGAAGATGATATTATCCTTCCTTTGGATTTGACAGAACTGAGACGCGGCTGTTAGGTGCCTTGCCCAAGGTCACCGGCTCAGGACCCAGTGCTGGGATTTGAACCAGGCCTATCCACTCCTGCTCAGAGCCTGTGGCCTGAACCGGTTCACCGGCTTCCCCCATCTCCTGCCACAGCTCCTGTCGGTGCCCACTGGTGGCAGGAAGAAGCCTGATGGCCAATGGGGGTGCCTCCTGGGAGGACAGAGCAGAGTTTGTGTATGAGGAAAACAGGTCTGCCCTGAGAAAGAGTTTAAAAGTCACAGAGGCTCAAAGAAAACACCAGAATGCAAAAATCGATAGTTTGCTTCTTTCTTAGCCCTGGAAAGGTCTTCCCTTCACTTGAGAGTGAAAAACCACGGTATCTATTCAATATTAATAACGTGTCGCAAACCTGAACATACCCTGAAAAGTTCAAAACGGAAACACATGGGTATTTGGCGTACGCGTATATCATGGATTCTGTAGATATTGGCAAAACAGTTTAAGTTTCCCACTTGAAGAAGAGTGAGGGACTGCCTCAGGATTTTTAGTCCATTCTGCAAGTGGCCAGGATCATCTTCAAATTCTCATGAACAGAACGTTTTTTCTCCTCCCCTGAGATCCTCTCCCTCTCTCTTCTTTTTTCCTCTGAATTGCTCTGTGCTCTTTCTCCAATCCTCTCTTCCTTTTTTTTTTCATGCTTATCCCCTCTCTTTCTCTTTAAAAATATTTATTTTTTTATATATTAAACTGTGAATACATGTCTACTGAATGAACTCTTTTGATGCCGTTCTTTATTTTACGATTTGTGGGTTGGCTGCTTCCCTTAATTCCCCAGGAAGCCCTAGGAAGTTTAAAGTAATGACATACAGGCTTTTATCCTCCCCGCGTTGGATCAGTTTTCTACTTGGGTTATATAAGTGTGTCCACTGGTCAGTTATGCCACAGAACCAGCTCAGACTGAAATTCCTGTCGTTCTTGGGGTAGATGACCCCATGCCTCTAGTCTAAACCTCTTCTCTGAGGTTCAAGCTCGAAATCTTTAGCATCCAACAGGCATCTCAGATCTGCCCCATCACCTCTACCTCTAAAAGCCCATTCCTCCTCTGGCATTCTCTCTTTCGGTGGATAAAATCAACTTACATCTAGCCATGCAAGCTGAAAGTCTCAAATTGTCTTAAACTATTCCCTCAGCTCAACTCCAACAGCCCACTGATCACCAAATTTCTGCTGATATTATTTCCTAAATATTTCTCCAATTACTACCTACTCTCCATCTCAACCTGCACGGTCCTGGTTTCCAGTGTCTCAGACTAACTGCAAACACAGTCCCTCCGCTGTCACCCAGAACCCGGTTCTTTCTTCCTCAGATCCATTCTCCACAGAGCTACGGGGGGGATTCATTGAAAATGCAATCTGGTCACTCCATTCCTTGGCTTAAAAAGTTTCAGGGCAGCAAGTATCTGCAGAATCAAGTTCAAGTTCCTTAATAAGATCCATGGGGCCCAAGACTTCCCTCACTCTCAACCTCATCCTTTACCCCCTTGCAACATAAGGCTCTACACCTCTACAAAGTCTCCGCCTAATTCTGCTAAATATCCTTCTCCTGGGATGCCTTCACCCTACCCTGCCCTACCTCCAGGTCACCTCCAACTTCGTTGATCTACTGCTTTACACCCCACTGAGGCCCAACCCCACCAGGAAACAGCCCTTCCTCACCCCTGCTCCACGCGCCCATGGCATCCTAGGCTCACCTCTGTCACTGCTCTTTTCTCCCTATTGCAACCGTCTGACTGTGTCTCTCTTACATTTGCCTGTAAGCTCGTTAGCGGCAGGAAACACACCCTTCCTGCACTTTTATTTCCAGCACCTAGAACTTCACCTGGCATGGGATGAAACTCATTTTTATGTCTCTGGTTCCAACTGCAAGTAATTTGTCTGTCCTAGCTCATGTAATTCATGACTGCCCAAAGTTAAGAACAGAGCTACTCCTTCATCTCAATATCTCCTACTTGTATAGTCTTTGTCTGCATATGCAGGTGTTTATTATTATTACTATTTTTAAAAAATATTTATTTATTTATCTGGTTCCGCTGGGTCTTAGTTGCAGCAGGCAGGCTCCTTAGTTGAGGCTTGAGGGCCCCTTAGTTGCGGCTCGCCGGCTCCTTAGTTGTGGCATGCGAACTCTTAGTTGCCGCATGCATGTGGGATCCAGTTCCCTGACCAGGGATGGAACCCGGGCCCCCTGCATTGGGAGCGCGGAGTCTTAACCACTGTGCCACCAGGGAAGTCCCTATTATTACTATCAGTATTATTTGATATCACACATTAAATTTCATCATTCATTCATCACTAAGCATGTACTGAGTGCTTTCTCTGTGCTTAAACAACAGTGTTAATGTTGACATTCCAAACACAAAAGATCCAGTCTCTGCCTTCATGACATTTACAATAAAATGTTTATTTATTAATTGGGTCATTTGGTGCAAATAAAAAGTTGTAAGGATATATGCTAGGAAATGTGGAGCAAATCATCCTGGTCACTAATATAAGTGATGGGTAGCTAATTTGAAAAATTCTACATCCATTGAATATTCGTTATTTACCAGGCATTGTTGTAGGCACTTCACCTATTTTCTCTTCCGTTTTTACTAGAGACTCTGAGAAGATAACTTGCCTAAGATTACACAGCTAGTAAAATTTAAAACCACATCTGTCAGATTCAAAACACACACCCTTCACTACCCAGAACCAGAACATATGCATAGATCAGTTTCCTCTAAAAACTAGTGGAGGTATGCAGTTACCTAATGGAAATATTGCACTTATACTCAAGAAAGCTGTGCAGAATAATTCAAAACCTGTTAGTTGTGCTTGATTTACACAATCAGAAAGTGCTGGTTCTTTCACGGCAGCCAGGAGCTCAACTTGGCTGTCAGGTAGGACACTGGCTAGTGGAGAATGCGTATCACCACTTCGGAAGTACAGTTTGTTGGTGGATAAAATCTTTCTATATTGGGAGTCTGTAGGAAGAAGTCATAAGAGGAGCCCTTGGTACTCAGGCCGTTTGTAACCAGCAAGTAAGGCAGTTGACAGGTGTAGGAAATCACTGGAGCCTGGACTCCTCTCCCTGGGGCAGGGGTTGCGGCTTGGGGACTGATTTGAGATAGCATGAGATTCTCAAAGTCACGGGAACAAGTCAGCACCCCCTTCTCCAGCTTCCAGCACAACCGGAGCCACGACCAGTGCCTCCCCAGCACCAGCGACAAGATGGTCCAGGGGTGTTTTTGGTCTGACTGCCTTTATCCAAGCGTGAACATTTCTTTCAATTTGAAATAGCACAGGGAGATCAGCTCGGTGCTTTGTGTCCGCCTAGAGGGGTGGGATAGGGAGGGTGGGAGGGAGATGCAAGAGGGAGGAGATATGGGGATATATGTATATGTATAGCTGATTCACTTTGTTATACAGCAGAAACTAACACACCACTGTAAAGCAATTATACTCCAATAAAGATGTTAAAAAATAAATAAGTAGAAAGGATCACTTGTTCCATGAGATTATTTAGCAAGGCATTGAAAAAGAGCCATTCATAGATTTTCTTGGAAAAAGAAAAGCACTTAGGTTCGCACTTTACCCTGTACTTTGAACTGCTTTAAAGCTCGTCCATGACTGTCCTGTGTAATGGAGACACGTGTGCCAATTGTGACAGAATTACATACACTGATTATTTGGTGGGGAGAAACAGTTCCAGTGTGTTTAAGATTTGTTCAAGTCCGTCTTCATAGGGACCGCACAAGTTGATGATTTTTCATATTTGGAGACGAAGAGGAGGGCTGTGAGAACAGAAAGAGCCTATCTCATCACTCTTCTTTATTTTTTTTTGGACACAACACAGACAGAAGGAAGAAAGGCTCAACTGAAAAATGTAATCTGTATCAATTTAACAACTTCTCTGCAGGAAGTACTTTCACGTGATGAAGACAAGAAGACTAAGCATAAGTGGAAGAGGAAAGACAATGGGTGCAAGAGAACCTGAGATGACCTTTGAGAGATGCTTGCCAAACACAACGCCAGGTGTCCCAAAGACAATGACCCCATCCCTCCTGGCTGGGATCTTTTCTGAGCAAAAAGTGACTTGCTGCCTGCATTAAAGCTCATCATAAATCCTTGAGATAAGACTCTTGGAACGGGATGCCGTTTATGCAGTGCCCGAGAACAAAGGTTCTAGAACTGTGCTGGTCTTTCATTGTGCGTCATGGTCAGTCTGAAACAATTATGGGGTTGAATGTTATTCTACCAATACTTTAACTATTGCTGTAAAAATAAACCCAGTGAAACTTGTACATGAAATTTGCCCCCCAAAACTGTGTTTCCCTACCATCTACGTGATAAATGGTATAAATCAATCATCTTTGTGAAGAAGCACCCCAGGGAAAAAAACACGGTGCTAGGTTGCCACTGCTTTGCATTTGGCTTCCATGGTGGATAAACGTTTAGTGATAACTTTTTACTACCATTGAGCTGAGGAAGGAAGAGAATATTTACAGAGAAAGGAAAAGGCAGAGCATAGCAAATAAAATTTTCAGATCACCCAAATACTCCATTTTTGCAAATCGTTTCTGCACACAAAACTCTTCAACAAAGCAGTTAAAGTCAGGCAGATTCATTTGACTTGTGTTTTTGCCATTCAGCCATGTTTTCCTGTATCTTACTGTACTGGCTCTGGTTTTAGGAAGTCTAGAGACCAGGGTAACACTTTCGGTCCCCTGCCTGCATAGATTTATACAAGATAAGGAAGGCTGCAGGTGTGAGCTCCAGGAAGAGCCTCTGACACCTCATTTGGTCTCTGCTCTTTCTGATTTGACTCACATCTATTCTCTGCTGTAGCTTCTGCCTTAGACCCTCCAGCTCGACACAGAAATGGGCTAAGTCCCAGCTCCTCACCTTTCAGGTCACCTCAGAGACTTCAAGAGGGATCTCTTCCTTCCAAGAATGCTTCCCCAGAGGCCGACTGATCAGTAATCAGTAATCAACACATCTTCTGGCATAAACAACACATGCCCTCTCTCCTATGTGGACCGGAATGGAGCTCATCCTGGGAACGGCCCATTTGGTGAGGGCAGATCTCGGCAGTTTATGCACAAGACTGGGGACTGAGAATTCTTACAGATTTCAGTTCATTATTTGCAGCAATTCGATTTTCCATCTGTGGAAAATCAGTCCCTATTGTGCAGTCTCTCATGCTTTTAGCTCTCCTCCCCGGCCAATGACTCGTGTTCAGCAGACACTTATAAGTCTGCATTGTTCCAAGCATGAGCAGTCAAAATACAATGATGAAACAAAGATGGTCCCAGCCTGTTGGGGTGCATGGATGAAATCCTTCAGTATGAGGAAAACAGGAAAATCAAAGCAAAGAGTTTATGCCATTCTACACCTGTTTTTTTGTGAATAGGAAATTTCAGCAGACTTCTCCATCTTGATGCCAAGAATCTAACTGAAAAGAAGACGTCATGGACTAATTTGTTTTTCTCATCCTGTGTGCAGTTGTCGCTGCTCTCAACAGCTCTCTCGCTTAAACTGTTGGGACGTACTGAATCTAGTTGGGGAGAATTTCTGCATATGCACACAATTTAAATCTGCTGGAAGAGGAATGACATTTCTACAAAGTTTTATCCATTCAAATCCAGTGTGGGACAAATATGGATTTTCCATCCGGGAGGAAACTGTTATGTCTATAGAAATACAAGCCTCTGGCACTCATGGGATTGCCAGTTAGTATAATATGCTGTGACAAAAATGACCAGTAATGACGAACAGAACAAGTACATGATATAAAAATTGGCCAGATATTATAGCAAGGCATAGGGAATGAGAAAGCTAATACATTTGTTTTAGAGACTGATAAACTATGCTGGAATATTTTCTTACTAGTGGTTCAAGCCAAACATCTGTGAAGTCCCTAAAGACAAAATAAATGTCCCCATCATTACTGTATCTGAGAAGAGGTATAAGGGGTGAAAGTATTGGAACAATGACTTCATGCTCATTTGGATGCTCCTGGGCTACTGTGTTAAAATCAAATAGAGGATAATGGACTGCTCTCATGGTTTAGAGATTTAGATCTAGAATTTTTAAAAATTCGTGGATTTTTTTACTCATCAAGCTTGCAGATCATCAACGAACCACCACTCACTGTCTCCCAAAGCTGTGTGGGTCTCTAGGACCTCTTCTTCCCTTGCTCCACAACTAGCTATCTCATTCAATGGTATTTAGGTCTAAACAAATTCAACAGGTTGACAGTGGCAACAAAGACAATATTCCATGCAAACCTTGCAGAAGAACCAGCTGCCACTTAAGTGCAATTTGAAATTTAACACCCCTTTAGGATTCAGCAGCTGAGAGCTGTCTCTAACTCCGTTCATCTTGACGTTAAATGATTGTGGGTGATTTTCAGAGGTCTGGATGACACCAGAAAGTTCAGTCACTGGTGGGAGCAGGTAACAGAAAAGGACATTATTAATAGGTATAGCTATGCTTATTCCTATTTTATTTGCATAGCTTTTGGAGGGTGTATCTGGTTCCCTGTTGAATCCTTAGGGCTGCCACAGTATGTGTAATAAATACCATGGAATCTATGACTACATTGTTCTCCCAGAATCAAGGATGAATTATGATGACCACTGAAAGTGGCATGATATCAATTTGCTGCCAAAGTGCCTAACTGCAGGGTTTGCACCATTTTAAGGTAAAGGATCATTCACTGAAGTATTCATAAAGTACAAATGACTGACCAGTAAGTACTGAGTCCTGTCTTCATGTCTATATTAATTGAACATCCTAAAACTGACATTTACAGTTGATATTCTATTTTTTTTTCCATTTCAAACAAGATGATCATAAGTCAAAGCACGTATTTTATTAGATATTAGAAAATGAAAATGGTTAAAATGACATCTATTAAAAATCTTCTTAATTTAGGGGAATCCATAGCCATTTGGGGAAAGTAGGATGGACTTGATGAACGAAGATGTTGGGCTCACACGAGGTGATTCTAGGTTCTCATGGGAATTAGGGAACTCATCCAATGCTCTTAGAAAAGTTTCTTATGAAGCAATAAATTAGACGTCCAAAGATATAGAATTAGGGCATCCAAAGCCAGAATACGAAAAAAAAAACAAGTAAACAGGAGAGGCAGATGACCTGTTTTTGTACACATTCCTCAGGATCTACAGCATTTTTTTTTTTTACAGTAAATATGAGTCATTCTGTCATGTTTTTGTTGGAAGAAAGATAATTTTGTTTTCATGTGTGGAAACCAACCTGCTGCATCCTTTCTGAAAAAAAAAAAAAATGTGTTTTCTGATTCACGTGTAGCTATCTTTTAGCTGTCCCTAAAGTTGATACTTCTTAAATATCCGTAGTAACTTTCTAGTCAAACCATCAGAAACTTAAGACACTTTCTCTGACAAAATTATGAAATTTTAAAATGACCTTGAAAACAGGTATTAACTTAAATGCCATTAAGATTTTAGTGGATGAGAAAAGGCTCATGCAACTTGCTAATGCTAGAAAAAAAAAGACATACTTAACTTTTCTGATAATTTCCCTGATCCAAAATGTAAAAAAAAACCATTAATAAGTAGTTCCTGGGTACTGAAGTTTTTAGTTTCTCACTCATATTCTTATACATTAGAATACCTCCAGTCAAGTGATGCTATTTAATGATGTTCAATTCTATACACAAACAAATGTAGTCAATATGGATATAAAGTAAGAATCACAAGAGTTGATGCATTAATTCTACAGAATAATAAGCCTAAATGGGACACAAAATGTGATGTGACTACATCACTGGCTTGTTGTAAACAGCCTTTTTCTACTTCATCTTAATTAGGTCTTTATGGACATTTTTGGATGCTGAGTGCGACTGGGTTTCCAGAAAGTTGGAAAGAACGTAACCTATTACAATAGATGTTCCCAAAGCTTAAAACTCAAATGGCAAATTTGAAATTATCAACCCACAAAACCACGTGAGCAGCATCATGCCCTTGGCCCAGGAACGGAGTCAGCTCCCTGGGTGGACCGGGCCCATCACAAAAGCCAGGAATTCAGAGATTCCACTAGGAGGTCACACGAGGTTAGAGTCAGGCCGCCATTTGACCACATGTAACTCAGACAAAGCAGCAGACAAAGCCCATCTACAGAGGGAAGAGTGACGTTGCCGTGAACAAGAACAGAAAAGACACAAACACCCACGACGCTCGAGCAAAAGAAGCAAAAGAAGGGTGAGAGAAAGGGTCATCGCTTTATCTCCAAAGACTTCTTCATTTCAGGTTTAGCTCTTCATGCCCACTGATTACATTCGTGTCCTTGAAGGTCATGACACACCTCTCTGATAGCTGGAGTGGGTTTCCTTTTTTTATAACCAAACAATTCCTGACCAGAATACGAGCTTCATGAAAGCAGGAACATTGCCTGCTTTGACCATGACTTAAGAACCATACTTAGCAATCAACAGAGATTATTGAATGAATTGACTACACAGAAATATAAATCCCGCCAAAGGAATGTGGGAAGGAGACATGGTGAGGACAGAAGTGGAGCAAGGCCTTGAATACTGGGAGGGGCTTAAATGAGAAGCAAAGACAAGTTTCAGGCGGACGGGGCACAAGCAAAAGTGTGTTTGGATCTAACCAACGTTGAGTGTGTCCCTATATGCTCTAGGAACGGGGCGAAGTGATTTCCCAGACGTAATTAACAGAGGACCTCATCTTGCTGTTATGTCTCAATGCCTTAACCACACCCTAAAAATCTAATCTTCCTTTCTTTATGTCTCCACTGAGACCTATATGAGGAGGAACAGGCAAAGGAGGGCCTACGAGTCAATATGAGATCACAGACTCCAGCCCACCTATCTTGACCATCGTAGCACTTTATGTAGTTTTCAAATTTATAGGGACGGAGGGGGGAGTCTAGGAAAGGCAGAGAAAAAAAAGAAATAGAGAGCTTAGCTTATGCGAAGGAATATTAAGTTTGAAAATATGCTGTTACATATATCTACTGTATAAGAACATTTAAATTATTTACATGCAGATGCCCCTATGAAACATGCACAAAAACTGAGGATAAATGAGGCAGAGTGACCATCTGAGCACTTTGAGAAGTAGAGAGTCTCTCTACAAACACAAGGCACTGTTATGTATTATTTTGATATACAATAAAATATTCATCACTGAATGAGGGACACGGAGGGAAAACCTGTGTGTAATGCAATTTGTTTTTCAAACTCGGCCGACATGTCAGCTAATTCTGAGCTATGATGCTAGTGGAAGCAATCACATGTATGTGGGAATGTCAAATGTCGGAAATGAAATTACGGAACAGAGGAAGAATGCTCTCTGGTGGGGACGAATCAACTATTTGGAAAGCAGATCTGACATTGCGTGTCTATGAAAAGGGAAGATTGATAATACTGGAAACGGGGCTTCATGGGAGGGGCGATAAATGTTCCAGGGAGAGGCTTCCAGAGGTTCCATGGGATCTTTGGTCGGGTAACTAAAAAGAAGTCGTCCCGTTATGGTTGCTCGGAGTAGCCCCATTGAGGTCATAAGAGAAAGGGAAAAGCATTGTGGACTGAGGAGAAGAAACCAGATCTTTAGTCCAGCAGAAAATGCAAAGGGGATGAACGCTTGCAGGTCACGGGAGTTCCAGCATCATTTCCTTGAGTGCTTAGTAATATTTCTATGTTAAGAGAATACGAGACTTACAGTTAGAGGGCCTAGGTTTCCATCCAACTGTATAATTTGTTGGCCAGATGGGCTCAGGAAAGCCATTTACTTTCTCTAGACTAGGCGTCTTCATCAGTAAAACGATACTAGTAATGGCTTTTCCCCCAAGCAAAGAATTGTGAAAATCAAAAGGGCTAATGCTTGTAAAAGTACTTCCAAAATTGGTGTTATAAGAACTCCATCATGAAGAAATTTCCTTGGAGGAGTCCTAGGGCAAGGTTGGGGTCAGGGAGTTTGAGACGTAGCTTAAGTGGCAGGAAAAAGGATTACTCTCCCAAATGGTTCTAGGACAGTTTCTGGCTCACAGCCCCTGATCTTCCGGCTCACACCCTGTGAACCTCCAATTTCACTTTCAGAATTCCCCTTGCTGTTCATATTAACACAATCTCTTCCCTTTGGCTTAAACCGTTGAGAAGATGGTCTATTGGGGAGGATGGGGAAGAGGAAGAAAAGCAGTATTTGGGATGACTTTCCTTAGCCTGGGTCCCCCAGAGAATGGTCTCCCACCCCACCTTTCCATCATCCTCCTGGAGTGGATTTTATGTGACTCTTCTCCAGACACTAAGATGTCTTATCTCTCCCTCTGCAGGTCTGCACTCAGCTCACCCCTAGGGATTCTCCTCCCAGAAACCCAGGGCACAGTGACTAAGGAGGAATCTCCACGATGCTCTGGGAGGTGGATTGTGACAGCTTTCATTATTTTCCTGTTACAAATGAGGGAGGTTAGGGGCTGAAAGGCTGAGAGATTGATTCAAAGAACAGCTCTGAGTCACTGATGAAGCTGAAAATGGAATCCGAACCTCCTCCACCTGGACTCAAAATTCAATGAGGTCGGGGCTTCCCTGGTGGCGCAGGGGTTAAGAATCCACCTGCCAATGCAGGGGACACGGGTTTGAGCCCTGGCCCCGGGAAGATCCCACATGCCGCGGAGCAGCTAAGCCCGTGCGCCACAACTACTAAGCCTGCGCTCTAGAGCCCGAGAACCACAACTACTGAAGCCTGTGAGCCACAACTACTGAAGCCCACATGCCTAGAGCCCGTGCTCTGCAACAAGAGAAACCACCGCAATGAGAAGCCTGCGCACCGCAACGAAGAGTAGCCCCCGCTTGCCGCAACTAGAGAAAGCCCGCGCGTAGCAACGAAGACCCAACGTGGCCAAAAAAAAATTCAATGAGGTCTTTCTTCTTGAGACCAGAAACCTCCCAGAATGCTCATTACTCTCAATGGTTTTGGGAGGAATTTGCTTTTTAAAAAATTTTTATTTTTCTTTATTTTTTTAATTGAAGTACAGTTGATTTTCAGTGTTGTGTTAATTTCTGCTATACAGCAAAGTGACTCATTTATACACATACATACATTCTTTTTTATATTCTTTTCCATTACGGTTTATCGCAGGATATTGAGTATAGTTCCCTGTGCTCTGCAGTAGGACCTTGTTCTTTATCCTTTATAATACATCCCAGATTGAGGAACAAAGGAACATTTACACGCCTGATATTAATTATATACTTGGCAGGTAGAAGAAACCCTTTCAAGGGATTAGGATAAGGAAACCTGTTCCATAAGCCATGGAGTCAAGAGCGGATCAGTCCATTTGATTTGTCTGCAGGTACAACTGGCCACGAATAAATGGGACCAGGATATTCTTTCATTCCTTTCCCCAAATTACGTTCTGGCTGCTGACATGCTGGGGAAGCCACAGCCGTGTTCTCTCGTGATAAACTCTCCCCCTGCTCCTCGTTGCTGTGTGTGCTGCCCTAACGACCTGCCTCGGACTGAGTCCACTTCTACCGAGGCACCAAGCAACAGAAGATTCTCCTCCACTCCCGCCTTGCTCAGTGATCTTTTAGGCCCTCATCCATTTCTTCAATTCCGTGGTGTTTTCCAGACGCTGGTGGGTCCCAGGGATGCTTGCATGAACAAAGTAGACACACTCACCGAATAAAAATATGAAAGATAGAGGCTACTGAGGGGGGGAAAGGGAATAGGGGTAGAAGATTCTATGTGCGTGTGTGTGTACACCTGTGTGTTGGAGCCTCGTGCGCACGATCTTAGCCAGGGTGGCCCGGGACGATGAGAGCTGAGTGGACAGCGGAGAAAGTCAAGGAGGAATCGTGCGGATAACTGGGGTAAGTGTTTTCTAGGGGAGGGAGTAGCAAACGTAAAACTCCTGCGTTGGGTTGCACAGAGGGTGGGGCAGGCCCTTGAAGATCTTGCAAGGCTTGGTAAAGACCTCGAATTCCATTTGGGACACACACATTGCAGATGGAAGCGCTGGGAGGAGCTTTCAGTTTTTTCACCCACCGGATGGTTTCGAGCAGCGAAGCGAAGCCTTGATTAGGAACGCGGGGGCTGCAGCTGGACAAGGAGACCCGTCTCAGCGCAGAGAGTCCAGGCGACAGATGAGGGTGGCTCCGACTAGGGGGTGTGGAGTCCAGATGGTGGGAAGCGGCTGCGTCGGGGGGCGTTTCGGAGACAGAGGTAACTGGAGTTGATGATGGATGCGCGTGGAGTGTGGGAGAGACGGGGGTCAAGGGGGACATGGAACTCATGGCCCGATCCGGTGGGGATCTTCAGCCCCTCACTGAAATGGGGAGACCCCTGGGCAGCCTGTGGAAAATTCGGTAGTTCTGTTGCGGGTTTGTTGAGTCTGATGTGCCGGCTCAGTATCCAAGTAGAGATGCCATCTCGACCTCAAGAGCAGGAGAGACCGGCCAGCGAAAAACTCCCTCAAGGGCTTCCCTGGTGGCACAGTGGTTGAGAGTCTGCCTGCCAATGCAGGGGACACGGGTTCGAGCCCTGGTCTGGGAAGATCCCACGTGCCGCGGAGCAACTGGGCCCGTGAGCCACAACTACTGAGCCTGCGCGTCTGGAGCCTGTGCTCCGCAACAAGAGAGGCCGCGATAGTGAGAGGCCCGCGCACCGCGATGAAGAGTGGCCCCCGCTTGCCGCAACTAGAGAAAACCCTCGCACAGAAACGAAGACCCAACACAGCCAAAAATAAATAAATAAATTAAAAAAAAAAACTCCCTCAAGACTGGGACAAGCAAGGGGACTGACCAGCGGGGAGACACGAGGGCCATTATTTTAAGTTGCTGGTCCACACTGCAGGGTTATTTTTATATAAAAGGGTTTTTGCTTACTTGGAAAGAAAAAGGATTTATTTGGGGGAAATATAAAATATCCAAAAAATAAGAATCATAATATTTAGTATTCGCTTTATAGCCATTGCCTATGAGCACACAGGCACGCGCGCACTAAATAATTATTACAGTGCTTATTTACTGAGCGCTTCTCACGTGCGTGGCAGGCGCTGTGCACCCTCTCGGTTAATCCTCACCACCGTGTGTTAGGGAGATCCCACGATCACCTTCATCCTAGAGTTGCCCGCTTGGCAGGGCTGTGACTGCAACTCAGGTTTTCTGATTCCAGAGCCTGGGCTTTGCCTACTGCACCCTCGAGCCTCCCAGAACTGCAATTAAAATGTGCAGACTGAGCAACGGGAACTCTCATTCATTGCTGGTGGAAATGCAAAATTATGCAGCCACTTTGCAAGACAGTCTGGTAGTTTCTTGCTAAACATACTCTTACCATACGATCCAGCAGTCAAGCTCCTTGGTATTCACCCAAATTAATTGCGAACTTATATCCATGCAAAAACCTGCACACAGATGTTTATAGCAGCTCTATGCGTAATTGCCAAAGCTTGGAAGTAACCGATGAAAAGACATGGAAGAAGCTTAAATGTCTATTACTGGCTGAAAGAAGCCAATCTAAAAAGGCTACGTACTGTATGATTCTAGCAGTATGACCTTCTGGAAAAGGCTCACCTATAGGGACAGGAAAGAGATTGGTGGTTGCCAGGCTTTTGGGAGGAGGGGTTGGGGGGGATTGATGGAACAGGGCAGTGAAAATTATTCTGTATGATTGATAGTACCATGTTGGATACATGTTGCTATATATTTGTCAAAACCTATAGTGTGTACATTCAACACCAAGAGTGAACCTTAATGTAAGCTACGGACTTTGGGTGATAGTAAGTTGTCAGTGTGGGTTCACTGATTACAACAATGAGAGAGCTGCATAGATGGGGCCTTTACAGAGAGCTGTGGAGCTGACGCTGCCACCCCAGTAGGTCTTGAGGGCAGAGTGTTAAACCAAAGAGGATTATTCTTGAGTCTTAAGACCTAAAGGAATTTGTCTTGCTAAGTTTTGGACATGTGTGGGACCCATCACCCCTTACTTCTTTCCTGCTTCTCCCTTTTGGAATGGGATTTTCTACCCTAATACCTGCTCCAGCATTGTATTTTGGAAGCACATAGCTGTCTGGCTTCACAGGTTCACAGCTGGAGAGGAATTTTGCCTCAGGAGGAGCCATACCTCAAAGTCTCACCCATACATATCTGATTTCAGTGATATTTAGATGAGACTTTGGACTTTATGCTTTAGTAGACGCTGGAATACGTTAAGACTTTTGGGGCTGTCGGGATGGAGTGAATGTTTTTTGCATGCGAAGTCATACATTTGGGATTTGGGGTTTGGGGTAAAATGTTTTGGACTGATGTTTGTGTCCAAAATTCACTTGTTGAAGCCCTAATTCCTAGTGTGGCCATATTTGAAGATGGGCCTCCAGGAAGTAATTAAGATTAAATGAAGTCATAAGGGTAGGGCCTCTGATAGGATCTGATGGGATTCATGTCCTTATAAGAAGAGACACCAGAGCTCTTGCTGTGTGTGTGTGTGGGTGTGTGTGTGCACGCACGTGTGTGTGTGCACTCATGCACACAGAGGAAAGACCATGTGAAGGTGCAGCAAGAAGGTGGCCATCTGCAAGCCAAGAAGAAAGTGCTCACCAGGAATTGAATTACTGGCATCTTGATCCTAGACTTCCAGCCTCCAGAACCATGAGAAATACATTTCTGTTAAGGCCCCCCAGTCTGTGGTATTTTGTTATAGCAGCCAGAGTGGACTAATGCAGCACATAATATTTTTTATTTAGTGTCTTACATTTATTTTTTAAATAAATGTGATGGTATTTGTAGGTGGGGTCTTTGGGAGGTAATTAGGTTAGATGAAGTCATGAGGGTGGGGCCCTCGTGCTGGGATTAGTGTCCTTACAAGAAGAGACCCCAGAGAACCTGCTATCTCTCTCTCTGTGAAAGCATGAAAAAGAGGTCATGTGAGCACACAGCAAGGTGGAGACTGCCTACAAGCCAAGAGAAGAGCCCTCACAGTGAACTCCACCTGCTGGCACCTGATCTTAGACTCCCAGCCTCCAGAACTGTGAGAAATAAATTTCTGTTGCTTAAGCCCCCCATCTATGGTATCTTGCTACAGCTGCCTGAGCTATGACACTCGCTGTAATTTTGCTCATGTAACGAATATGCTTTTCAATAGAAATCTCTGGACACATTTCTGATAACATCCAACGAATAAATCCCTGGAACTAAAACTGTACGCATGCTTCCTATGCCGTTCACTGACAACTGTCCTCTGGGACCATGAAACTGACCGGAGCCTCACTGCACTGTACACACAGGCCCCTCCTCCTGCAAGCCCACCAACACTTTGAGTTTTTTTTTTTTTTTTCACTTATTACCATTTTGAAAGTGATAATGGCATCTTACCAAGTATTCTGTTTTCATTTCCTTGATTATCAATGAATATTTTAAAATGCTTTCATTCACTCTAAAATCCTATTCCTTTCTGAACTGTCCAAGTGACTAGGAATCTTGTCTTTATGTCTTCCCTCTTGCACTGTCTTGTGTCTCATCCCATTTCCTCTCTCACAGGTGATTCACTAAGTTCTGTGGTCCAACCTGTTTCCCTCTGAGACTTAGGCAGACAATTGATGCTGACATGGCAAGGATGAAAATGGTACAAGTCTACTGTAGGCTAGTCCCCGCCATACCCCTTGCCCTCATAAACTTATACAGAATAGAAGAAGGACACCAAGGAGGTGCTGATTCTGACTTCCTCTTCCAAGCAGAGTCTCCAAAGAAATGCGTACCAATCAAGACAAGAACAGAGCTACGGAACCCTATGGGGAACTGAAAAGAGATTCAGATGGAATTAAGCTGAAAGAAAGTAAGAACAAAACTAGTATTTAGTAAGGGAATAAATGGATGAACATAAGTTGCATTTATCTTTTGGCATTTAATAAATCATTTAGGGTATGAAAGAGTTCTTTTTTCAATAGCAATGTTTTCTAGAAGAGATAAGAACCAAAAGTTTAGGAGTTTCAGATTTGTAGATGCATTAATAGCCAAAATTTATTATTATTATTTTCATCATTGCTATTGCTGTTGCTACACATAGCTAGGAAGTTAGAATCATGTTTAAGGCTTAATCTATGTACTAATCATAGTAATTATATTTAACTATAATAGCTATCATTTACTATCTAATACATGTCAGGTGTTAAGCACTTCTAAACATGATCTCATTTGATTAAAATCCAGCTCCGGAACTCTGAAATATCAAGGCAGGCCAGAAGTGGAGGTAATTGCATCAAGTTCCTTAAGCCAAATGTGAAAAATAATGAAGGGCACCTAGGCTGAATCATGAGCACTCTGAAGTTCTGTTTTTGAGATTTTGCAAAGAAGAGGGAACGAAGCCAAGGCAACCTCTGAGAAGGTCAGAAATTCCCTGCCTAGGAAACAGAACACATCCAGGGACCCTGGAGCTCCCAGGAGTCTCTAGGCCAGTCCCAGAAGGAAATGTGTTCTCGGGCTGAAGGTACTGCAGTGAAGACAGAGAAAGGCTGGCTGTTAAGGGCTTAAAAGAAAAAAATGTATTCACTCATGGCTAAAGTACTTGTGCAACTTTGAAAGAAGTGAGCACAGAAGCAACGAGAGGACAACCAAGGCTGCTGCAGGTCAGGGAAAGCTGCCACTGAGTGAAAATCTGAGGACCTGGCTCAAAGACCCCAGGGAAAGAGAAGGGGCTGGTAGGTACACGCCATGAGGACAGGGACATACAAGGACCATATAAAGTACAGACACGGAAAATATAAATAGGAATAGACAACAAAGTCTTGTTGGAAGAATGAATGATTGAGGAAATGAATGAATGGGTTCGAGGTTCCAATAACCAAAACATGATGCTAAGCGCCAATTCACCATATACTCATTGAGGTTAAACCGAAGTCATACACAGTAGGTTTTCAATAAATTCCTTTTCCTTAAGCAGATGTAAGTACAGAAAGTGAGAAAAGCCTTTTTTTTTTTTTTTTTTTTTGGCTGCACTGGGTCTTCATTGCTGCGCACAGGCTTTCTCTAGTTGCGGCGAGCGGGGGCTACTCTTCCTTGCGGTGCACGGGCTTCTCACTGCGGTGGCTTCTCTCGTTGTGGAGCATGGGCTCTAGGCGCATGGGCTTCAGTAGTTGTGACACGCGGGCTCAGTAGCTGTGGCTCGCGGGCTTAGTTGCTCCGTGGCATGTGGGATCTTCCCTGACCAGGGATCGAACCCGTGTCCCCTGCATTGGCAGGCAGATTCTTAACCACTGCACCACCAGGGAAGTCTGAGAAAGAAGTCTTTATCCTTAACATGGGCTGAATGCTTGGTCCCTGCTGGCCAAAGACTCAGTCTGGTTAGAAGGTAAAATCATCTGTTGCAAGAGAGGGGCCAGTAGTCCTCTGCAGGGTTTTTAGAATGGCTTACTTTTCCTCTAAACCAGAGCATAGCAATGGAAAGAAGGAAATCCTCTCAAAATGCAACTGTTTTCCTCACCATGTGTAATTCAGTCATTGTTTTGTTTTTGAGCCGTGTGAGTCTTCAGGAAAGTTGTGGTCATAAACTGAAATGAGTGTGTTGTCTTGTGAAATGACAGTTTATTTGGAAGAAGATTTTTTTAAGCAATTGGCTTCCAGAGACTGGAAGCTATTCCCTTGCCTGTGTGTCCTAGAATCTAATCGGCCTCCTGGATGCAGTTTCCCAGAAGGGAAAATGAGGGTTTATTTTCCTCCTATCACCTTTTTATAACACAATGAGGCTCAAATAATCCCTGGGCACCTAAGGTTTTAATATTCCATTCCATTTAATCAAGTTCTCTCTACCTCTTTAACCCTTTTTTTTTTTTTTTTTTCATTTTCCTCACCCAGGCTCACTCTTTACAGCCTTCAAACCCCCCAATCAAACAGGCTCCCAACTTCTTGGGCTTTTCTTATCTCTCTGCCATGCCATCCTCCTTTGTTGCTGGTCAGACTGTCCCAAGATTCACCACCATAAGTGACAAAGCCCTTCAGCTCTTGTCTTTCAATATTTTTTCATGTATCTAAGAACATGTAGATTGCTTAGTACGTGAATGTCAGCCTTGGGTTCCATGTCTTTTATTTTACTTCTCATTTTGTTAAGATTTTGGCTTTTTAGAGCAGTTTTAGATTCAGAGCAGAATTGAGGGGAAGGTACCGAGATTTCTCACACACCCCCTGGTCCCACACCTGCATATGGTCTCCCCCATCATCAGCATCCTTCACCAGACGGTGCATTGTTGCAAGTGATAAATCTACATGGACACATTATAACCACCCAAGGTCCACAGTGTACTCTGGCTTCACCCTTGGTGTTGTAACATTGTATGAGTTGAGACAAATGTGTGATGACATGTATCCATCGTATGATAACATACAGAGTATTTTCACTGCCCTAAAAATCCTCCACGCTCTGTTTATTCAGGTCTCCTTTCACCCCAGCCCCTGACAACCACTGATCCTTTTACTGTCTGCATAGTGTTGCCTTTTCTAGAATGTCATATAGTTGGAATCATATAGCATGGAGCCCTTCCAGATTGGCATCTTTCACTTAAGTGATTTGCACTTGTTTCCTCTGTGTCTGTGCATGGCTTGAAAGCTCGTTTCTTTTTAGGGCTGAATAACATTCCACTGTCTGGATGTATGTGTTTATCTGTTCTGCTGAAGGGCATTGCGATTGCTTCCAAGTTTTGAAAATCATGAATAAAGTTGCAATAAACATCCCTGGGCAAGTTCTTGTGTGGACCTAAGTTTCCAACTCTTTGGGATAAATACCAAGGAGCTCCATTGCTGGGTTGTATGGTTTCATTTTGTAAAATAACCACCAAACTGCCTTCTAAAGCGGCTGTACCATTTTGCATTCCCACCAACAATGAATGAGAGTTCCTCACCAGCATTTGATGTTGTCAGTGCTCTGGGTTTTGGCCATTCTTATAGGTGTGTAGTGGCATCTCATTGTTTTAATTTGCATTTCCCAAACGACATGTGCTGTGGAACATCTTTTCACATGCTTCTTTGCCATCTGTATTTCTTCTCTAGTGAGGTGTCTGTGGAACGGGAGCTTGGCCCTACCTTAAGGATCTTACAGTTTAGAGAGGAGACAGAAACATACGCAAACTCAGTGAGATGTTCTAATGGCAACAATAGAATGCAAGCAAGATCTGAGGGCTCATAGAAGCAGGACGCTTAAATTAGCCTGGTGGTGTCAGAGGGGGCTGAGATCCGGGGAGAAAGCATTAGGTCGAGTGTGAATAGGAAGCTCTTTGGGAAAATGGTTTACAAGAGTTATTGCTCTTGGGAGCAGCTTTGAAGTGTCAACTGCCATGCAACCTGTGTGAAGGAGATCACTTTTGAAAGCAGCAGGATGGAATGGGAACTTGGATAGAACAGCTGGAGAGAGGATATTAGGAAATTATTATACTACTGCAGAAGGGGTCATGGCTAGATATATACATTTGGTAATTTTCCAAATGACTGAAGAAATGTGAAAATGGATGGGTTTCTAAAAGACAACACCTAGCATAAGAAGAGTTAAAGGATGTAGAAGCCAAGGAAGGAAGAAGAACACAGTGAACGACGTGGGGACCAGGAGGAGGAGCAGAGAGGCACTGAAGCCAAGTGCACAGAGATCTGCTCTTATTCTCGGGGGGCTGGAAGGCAGTGTAAAGGTGCTGCTTGGTTTTCAATGAGCAGGAGGCATTTCTAAATTGCTCTGGGCTGCAGGCAGTATGCCTTTTGCATATAAAAAAGCATCATATGGTAGAGCCTGGCGCTTATTACTATTGATCTGTTGCCATCCTTTTCTATCTGAACACCATTTGAGCTGCCACCCAAGACCAAACAACAAGATACTTCATGTACAAAGTGACACAAATCCATGACATCTGTACCTAACACGGAGCAGTGATGTTAACAGAGCTCTTCCAGCTCCGATATCCTAAGACTCTATTAACACATATTTCAAATGCCTCTGTAACAATAAATTATATAGTTGTAAAGAACATAGAACATTAGAACAGAGCCCCAATTATTTTCATACAGGTTAATGTGAAAAAAATAAAACCTGCTGGTTGACCACGGAAACTGAAAGTTAATCTTAAAATGTGTTCCCTCGCTGGGACGAAGTGAGAGAGTGGCATGGACATATATACACTACCAAATGTAAAATAGATAGCTAGTGGGAAGCAGCTTCATAGCACAGGGAGATCAGCTCGGTGCTCTGTGACCACCTAGAGGGACACAAAGGGAGGGTGGGAGGGAGACGCAAGAGGGAGGAGATATAGGGATATATGTATACGTATAGCTGATTCACCTTGTTATAAAGAAGAAACTAACGCAACCCTGTAAAGCAATTATACTCCAAAAAAGATGTTAAAAACAAAATGTGTTCCCTCAAATGCATCAATAACTAGTAAACGGGAAATGTACAGACTTTGAAGTCAGACACATTTAGGATTGAGTCTTAACTCTACCATTTGCTTATTTGCTACCTATATGAACCCAGATAAATGAGTCATTTACCTGGGTTCATATAGGTAAGGTTCGTTTATGAACCTTATTTATTCATCCTTAAAATTCGAAATGGAATCGAAATAGCCTTGTTGCTAATATAATTGGACAATACTTGAGGTTTTAATTTGTTGTTTTATTTTTCCTGGTGAGTGACAGCCACTGGCTGAGCAGTGGGATGACGTCTCTCCTTCTCCTTTTAATAACAGAACCACCGCTGCCACTGGGGTTTCAGCTGGGCTCATGGTGCCAGCCCCTGACCCGGTCTCCTGACCCCCGTCTTACAGCTCCGTGTGGCCATTTTAGTTCAAGGCAAAGGGAGTGAGCAGAAGTGTTGTGTGTGACTCCGGGTCATCCCCCGAGCCACGTTTGCCCTGAATTCTGCTCCCTGCTCCCTGCTGGCTGGGGGATGGTGTGGCTGAACCAGCAGCCTTGGAACCAGAGATGGGAGCCACAGGCTGCAAATGGTACCGTGGACCTCTTGGTGCTCAGCTGTACATCTGGCTGGGTGGCCTATGTACTTTCGAATTGTTTTATGAGGAGTCGGGGAGAGAGAGAGAGAGAGAGAGAAAGAAACTTCCATTTATTTAAGCTACTGTATTTTGGAGTTCCTTTCCTACTGGTTAATTCTCATTTTCATCTTTGCCTCACCCCCCAACTTATACTAGTTCATGGTATCATTGCCTCAGAGGAAATATGCGACCAAGCATTTATTCTTTCCCTTTGTTTTCTCAAAGCTTAATTCCTAAAGAGTTATTTAGGGAATTTCCTGGTGGTCCAGTGGTTAGGATTCTGTACTTCCACCACAGGGGGCACAGGTTCGATCTCTGGTCAGGGAACTAAGATCCTATAAGCTGTGTGGCGAGGCCCAAAAAAAAATAAAATAAAATAAAAAGTTCATTATATAAAAAGCTAGGTTTAGGCACAACATTGTAAATCAGCTATGCTTCAAAGAAATTTTTTTTTAAATAAATAAAAATAAAAATGTGTGGAAAAGTTAAAAAAAAAACCTTAATTCCTTAGAACTTGGAAGATTTTTGGAGGAAGCAAAAATAACAGGAAGGGATTCTTTAGTAGAAAAATAGGTGTCTTGAAAAAGCAGCAGGAGAGTGAGGCTTTTGAGCCCTTCTCCCCACCCTCAGCCAAGACTAAAATATATTTCTCCCAGGCTTGAGGGAGGAGAGTTCAAAGCAGCCGAGATCACGGCATTTGGGTCTGGCTTTCTTATAGCCCTTGGGGTAGGAAATAGGACCCCACAGAGAAGAGGCAGACAACCCAGAACACAGCAAGAAGACTTGTGTCCAGAGTGGACCCAGGAGCAATGGAGTCTGCCGGACCTGCAAGGTCACTTCAGACCACGGAAAGGGAAGTTTCAGAGGATTCTCCTGTCAAACCATTACCCAGGGCCGGGGGCTGACATCATCCCTTCCCCGACCATGCCCCCCAAGTGCTTTGGTGTTACCTAAGAGCTTGAACTGGGGATGGGGGGGGCAGGGGACACAGCATATAACAGGTTAACTTGCCACCAGCCAGAAGCACGAGGGGGTCAGTGCTATACATCAAGTGAGTTATGGAAAAGAAAGAAAGTGATTATTTCTTTCACATTTGAGTTTCTGGGCTAAGATTTTCACTGGATAAAATGAATCAACAAATGTAATATACATCACACATGTTCATTCCTTTTGCCCCTTTTATTGATCATTTACTACATGCTAGGTCCTCTGCTAATGACCAAGGTTGAGATATGGTCTCTGTTTCCTACATCCGAGAACTCAGCTCAGAAAGAAGAGCAAAATGGGTTCAAAGTTTTCTATAAAGTGCTGTGGATTTGAGAAGAAAAAAAAAAATAAACACAACAAAACAATCTCTGTCTCAGAGAGTTCAAGAAGGCTTTGAATCAGACTGACATTTGACCTAGCCCTTGAAGCAGAAGTGTAACTAGAGGGTACAAAAGGAGAGAGGTCATTCCCAACCCTGAGTACACACTTTTCAACCACAAATAGGTGGTTCTGAAAACCATCACCATTAAAGAAGCGGTGAGAACACAGTGACTGAACAGCATTAGAAAGAGAGGGCGGGGCAGACAGGTAGTTAAAGGATGGCTTGGTTTCCTAGCAACACTTACTCTGTGAAAAAATGGCCTCGCTTCTGCTTTAAAGATAAATAGAAATTGTCCAGGTGGGAAGTGGGGAAGGACAGACGCAAAGATCCAGAGGGGAAGCCTGGTGCTCAGGGTACCGGAGCAGCTGTGGTGCAGAAGGGCTGGGCCAGAGTGGAGGGAGGATGGAGGGAGGGATGGGGGGCAGGTGGGAGTCACTGGTCTATCGATAACACTGCATGGATTTTAGCCGGTCAGTGCTGGTCCTCCACAGTGTGAGACACGATTTGTTAGTCGTGCAACAGGCATTGACAGGGAGGGACGTAAAGACCCAAGGCCAGGCCCATGTGGCAGCCCCTGGGTTATCTTTCCTCTGGACAAGCAGGCTCGGTGATTCCCTCCACATCTGCATTTGGAAGGATCTCCAGCCTCATCTGGACTGCGCTGGAGTCAGGTGGAATAAACCACCATAGGGTTAGTATGACGTCCTCATTCCTGTGGACTGTGAAACTGAAGGGCAGAGGCTACTGGAAATTCAGGAGTGGTGAACAGATGCAGTCCCCTAGGGCCTCCTTTCATGACATTTCCCATACAATGGGAAGGAGCCAGGAAGATGGCAAAGCAGCACGGCCCCGCTTCCTGTTTAGTTTGCACCAGCCCCTGCCCGCACCTGAGTGGTTGTATGCCGATGTCTCCACCCACTCCACGCGCCTGACTCCCGTGTCCTGCAGGGGTAGCCCGGGGACTGTAGGCTGGAGTCCCTGCCTGCAATTTATGTTCAGGGCACACCAGGTACGATCACTGCACTGGCCAAGCGTCCCTGGGGTCAGACAAGCTCTGGAGTTTGAAATCCAGGCAGATGACCACAATTTTATGCCAGAAGGCCTGAGCCGGTTCACCACGGAGCCAAAGTCAGTATAAAAAATCATGGCCCACAGCTCAGTCAGAGGCAATTTAATTAAAGTGAGTTGGTTATCTAGGCCCAACAAGGCTCGCCCATTTGTAACTTGGCAACCAGCAGCCATGTGGGTTTTGACAGATTCTTTGTCCTCTGTCACCCAGGAGCAGGCTGGGGGTTGGTCTGACTTTCTTTCCCCTTCCCATTGCTATGGCAGCTTCCTGCCAAGGTTTGCCTTCATAGCTGTTTTTTGTTTGTTTGTTTGTTTTTTAATAAGCATGGACAGTTTGTAGGTAAAGGAGAAAAGAGGTAGGGAGAGAGTGGGTGTTGAGGGGAAAGGTGATGTTCTTACAAATGTACCTGCAAATGAATCTATGACAAATAAAAATGAGCTTAGGGTTACTGAGTAAGTGCGATCTTTTCACTCACTACTGTAATTAACAGCTAAAACACATACACTGCTTGCTACAGACAGAGCGCGGTTCTAAGCCCCCATCTCCATTACCTGATATAACAACCTAGGAAGCAGGTGTTCTTAGCACCCACCTTGTAACGCTGAGGCACCTTCGGTGGGATGAACAGTGACCCCCCCCCCCAAAAAAAAATTCATGTCCACCAGGAACCTCAGAATGTAACCTTATTCGGAAATAGAATCTTTGTGGAAGTCATTGAGCAAGAATGGAGGTGAGAGCATACAGGGTTAGGGTGGCCCTAAATCCAGTGACAGGCAGCATTATCGGGAGATGACACCCAGAGACACAGAGAAGAGACCACGGGAAGTCGGAGGCAAAGAGCTCAGTGATGCACCTACAAGCCAAGGAGCCCCAAGACTGGTGGCCACCACCACAAACTGGGAGAGAGGCAAGGAACATGGGATTCTCCTTCAGAGCCTCCAGCAGAGCCAAACAACCCTGGCGACACCGTGATTTCAGGCTTCTGGCTTCCTGAACGGTGAGAGAATAAATTTCTGGTTTTTTAAAGCTCTCCAGTTTGTGTAGTTTTTTATGGCAGCCGCAGGAAACCAACATAGCCACTGAAACCCTTGTCCGAGGACACACGGGCGTCGGTACAGAGCCGAGGTGTCCTGACCCAAAGTCTGTGTTCCTGCCACTCTGCTGAGACGCCTGCATAGCTAAAGGGGCCTGTGGATGCCCCGAGAGGGTCCCTAGGGCCTTCTTACCTGGTTTTCCCTGTGTCTTTAATGCCTCTGACTATTGTATTCTTGGTGATAAGCCATTCAGTGTTCCCATTTGCTGCAATGTTCCTGTGTTTGCTTCGCTGGCTGCCAGATTACAATGCTTGTTAAAATAAATATGCTTCGATTACCTTAAAATCACTCAACATTGCCAGTGTTCCTACTGATATAAAACTACTGGAGTGACACAAATTTTAACAAGAGTCGGAATTTGGAAGTGATAAGGTTTTGTGATATGTGTAATGTGGACTGATTGCAGTGGAAGACATTCAGAAATGTTGGGTTCAGACTGAAGACAGCTCAGTTCAGAGGCAGTCTTTAGACTCAGCCTCCAGAGGTGTTTAATTTGGGGTGACCTAAAAATCTGTGCCTCTTCTGTTTTTAATCAACCATTTTCGTTCAAAATGCATGTTTGTTTTCAATGAAAAGTATTTCTGAGGTAGCTATAAAATGGACAAGGATGGAAAACAAAGTATTTTTCCAAAAATCTGATGTAGTATGCTCTAACTACAATCAGAACATTTTTTTTTCTTCAAGAAGAATATCCAAATCTATAGATTGGATCCAAGCCTGACAGCATTTTTAGGTCTGAGGATCTCCAGGCTGTGAAAATTACACCAGTGTGAAATTGAAAGCTGCATCTATGTGGGTAATGAAGGCCTCTCCATTCCTGGGCCATGGGAGTTATATCTTGCTAATATCTTTCTTGACCACAGTTTCCTAAATTCTGTGCAACAGTAATTTGGACTTCAGGGGATTGATAATGGCGTTGACTCTGGTACTTGCCCACAAACTCCGCTGGCTCTGGCACAGTTTTCTGGGTTTCCCATTTAGGACAATTTTTCTTAGCCAGTTTTTGTCTTTCATCTCTAAGTCCACAAATGTAATAATCACAACCCTGGAAATACTGTCTTCTGCTCCTGCATTTTTTTTTCACTTTATTCAGAGTGTCTGCAATAGGTATACACTTGTTGCATTTTTTTAGCCCAGTATTAAGGGAGGGTGTTTCAATGGAGTTAAGGAGATAAGGAGCTAAGGCAAATGTGGGAAAAGCTCGTGAAAATGTGTCAGACCTCATTTGCAGGTTCCTTTAAATTTCCAGTTCAGGAAGTTTGGGGGCACTTCCTCCCACAAGTTATAAGCTCTATGGAATCAGGTCCACCTTGCTATGGCAAATGTCACGGCGTTTAGCCACGTGATCAGATGTGCCTGCAAACACGGCATGTCCACGCCTTCTCAGAGAATCTTCCAGAGCCTGTGTACTGCAGGCCTGAGAACCCACCCTTCTCACAGAACAGCCAACCGGACCCAGCGCTGTTCCTGACCCGAAAGGAACCATCCACAGAAGTTTGCCCTGGGGAAAAAAGGGTGGGCTGGATTGGACTCTTCTCTGGGGGTTGGGAGTGGGGTGAGACAAAGTCAGTAGCAGGATGGAAGCCCATAGACCTGAAGGAATGTAGGTGAATTTTATTCTCCGCTGAACACTGGAGTGAAATGCCATCTCTACTTCCTGCCCTTTCTGAGACCAGGTCTGTGAAACACCTCTGTGTCCCTATAATGAATTCCCCTTTCCAACACAGCGGCTTTAATTTACAATCAATTGCCTGGATCAAAACACAGAGTGAAAAGTGACCCCGGAACAGAGCTTTCCCCAGACCAGTCCGGCCAGCCCTGCGTACACCTACTTCCTCTCCTACAGATGCCCTGTCCCTCCTTCCTGCCGCGCCCTACTCACGGCGTGGTGAGCAGGGGGGGCAGAAAAGATAGATGGACACAGCCTGAAACGGATGCAGCCTCAGAGATGGCTGGGAGAGACGAGGGATCCCACAGAGCCGGAAGGCAGAGCGCGGGGAGAGTGAGGCAGCGGGGGAAGGATGAAGGTGCACCAAGCGGAGAGAACCCGGCCCGCGAAGGTGCGCCAGGCTGTGGACACAGCTCCAGGACGCACACGAGGTGATCCCTGTGATGGCTGATGTGACTGGGCCAAAGGGTTCCCCGGCGACACATGATTCCTGGATGTGCCTGGGAGGGTGTTTTGGATGAGCTGAGCGTGTGAATCGGTGGACGCAGCAAAGCTGGTTTTCCCTTCCCAGTGTGAGTGGGCACCATCCAACCCACTGAAGGCCCGAGGAGAACAAAAAGAGGGAGGAATTTGCACTTTTCATTGCCTCCCTGAGGTTCTTCCGCTCTCGGGTGGAGGTTTACACCATTGGCTGCCCTGGACTCAGGAGAGGTCTTTGAACTTGGAAGATCTCTGGACTCAGAATGGAACTAAACCAGGGGCTTTCCTGAGTCTCCAGATTGTGGGACTTCTCAGCCTCCATAATTGCATGAGCCAATTCCTCATAATAAATCTCTTCCTATATAGACCCTACCGGTTCTCTTTCTCCGAAAACCCTGACGAGTACCATCCCTTATCTCCTTGTTGGAAATGCCTGCAAGCGAGACAGGAGACACGGAGGACCAAACAGTTGTTTTCTTAAGACTAAGGAGAGCCACCATCCTAAGATTTTGATACATCATTATTACTACTAATTTTTTCATTTAGCTCATAAGCAATTTTTTAAGTATGGGTTTTACATTTAACAAAATCCTATTACGGGAAAAAAAGCAGGCTTATACATGATTCTCTGTATGTGCATAAAGATAAAATTTGGTAAATTGGTGCATAAAGATAAAGATTTGGTCTTTCACCTGATGTTTCCAAACAAGCCTCGTGTACACCCAACGCATGGGGGACTGACCTCAATTCTCACTTTTCTTCTGTCTTTTTGATGTCTTATGGACAAGGTACCAAAATGATGGTGGAGTACAATTCATCTTTGCATGCTTTCCAGGAGAGAAGCACGGTTTCCAGGCTGCGAACATACAGCGTGCTCCACATTCCAAGCCGCAGCTGGCAGCTGGGTGTTGATGGACCCTTCCCAGCGGTGCACCCGGCTAATGGCCTCTTCCTGGCACTCGGTCAAGCATCGCTAATGACCAGCAAGCCCCCTGCCCACGCCAAAAGGGAGTCTACTTTCGTATTTAAGAGCCAGCCAAAGGTCTCTCCCTTTGGCCACAAGAGCCAGGGGATGTGGGTGTACAGCCTAACAGGGAATGATTTCTGAGAGGCAAGATGTGCTCAGTGGTCAGAATGACGAGCTTGGGAAAGGATTCAATTGTGAACCAACAGTGCCTTGTCAGGAAGACATCAAACTGGAAAGGACAAAACGTCTTTCTGTTATGAGCCCATCCATCAGTTTGATGGGGATGTCAATATCAAGTATTTGTGAAACTCCCAGTTACACTAGATGGATCTGAAATGATAATTGGCCCTCAGGGCTGGACTTCTGCAGGTGAATGTATTGGAGTTAAGAATCTCAAGCTCTCAGCTCCCTGCTCCTCACGTACACAGGGTGGACGGGAACTCTTTCAAACTAGATCAACTGGGCGGAATTTACAGGGTTGATGATATTTCTGCTCTGCAGGTGGGGTTCGCATGTGGACCCTGCAGCCGTGTCCCTCTGCACTCACTTTCCCCTCGGCTCTTTCTAGGTAGCACTTAAAGTCCTCAAAGCAGACTCGCAAGATCACATCCACCTGCCAAGATCAGGGATCCCAAGCCTCATCATTCCTTTGCCAAAAAAGGTGAATTGGCATGATTGATGGGTCACCCCCCACCTCCCTTTTCTTGGCTACCTCAATCTGAACTCTACCTCAGTCAAGAGTGGGAAGGGTAAGGGGGCTGCAGAAGAACAGAGCAAACTCAAAGGGATTAAAAACGACGGTGTCCGTTAAATCAATGGGTCCTTTGCAGCTAAATGAGGTGGGAGGGCACATACTCTCCGAGGATGTCAGGGATGGTTTTGTTTTCCCCCCAGACTAAAAGGATGTACGTGAAATGTCGATTTTCATCATCCTGTCCCATTCACTCATGATGTTCTCTGCTTCCCCAATTTACAGATGTCAAGGCACCCAAGGGTGAATAAAGAACAGTTTCAGCTTCACACTTCGATTTATTCCTCATCTTCTGATGGGAAAATCCTTGCCTATAATCCTCGATATTTTAATTTGAGTTTATGCAACGGTAAACCAGATTTCAAGGAACAGAGCTATCATCCTTGATTAGGTCACTCAATCAATGAACAATATAGTCTTCAGGACTGGAAAAAACCTCATCTCATTATCATCATCATCAGTTGCAAAGTCTTCTTTGTTTTAAAAAAATTTTTGGCCACCCCATATGGCATGCAGGGTCTTAGTTCCCCGACCAGGGATCGAACCCGCGCCCCCTGCACTGGCAGCTCGGAGTCTTAACCGCTGGAGGACCAGGGAAGTCCCTGCAAAGTCTTCATTTTAAAGAGGAGAAAATTGAGGCCTATAAAGAGGTCAGGTGACATGTCCTGTGCCTCTTAAGTAAAACTGTCGGTGCTCTGGCGTGATCAGAGTGGGCAGCTGCTGGCAGGCGGAGAGATGAGGGCTGAAGGGATGGCCAGGGCTCCTTGGGGCTCCACAGGGCAGCGCCTGACACGGGGACAGCGTCACCAGTCCAGGGAATAAGGAGGTACAGCGGCCAGTGGTTGGAGGTTTTCACAAAAGCGTTGCTTCCAATGTGAAAGGGTGTCTTCTGAGATTGCCACGCCTACAACTTAGGGTTAAAATGTAATAACGGCTACCACTGACGGCAATTTCAAAAACGTCTTTACTAGGAGAAATACGTGATTTCCCTCCCTAATTTTTTTCTAGTTTTGATTTTTTTTCTAGTTTTGATTTTTTTTTCTAATTGCTTTATTTACTGCTCTATCACGTCTAAAATTCCGGGAAACCGCTGCCTTAAGCTAGAACGAGTCACTGGAGATTTTTAAATCAGAGAGTAACATGAACAGAGAAGTAATTTGGGAAAATTAATTGTTCTTCAGTGCATAGTATCAACTTCAGTGGGAAGAAAATGGAGTCAGGAAGACTGTTTAGAAAATTGCAACACAATCATCACAGAGTGAGAGGAATGAGCTGGGTCTGAAGTGAGGGGGACACAGGGGCTGAGACAGACAGAAGCAGGCAGAGGAGAAGCAAAGAGGCAAAGATGACTATGAGATTCCCGGCCCAGCTACCCAAAGGATAATGATTTTACACAGGGACCGGGAAAACCCGGAGAACCTTGAAGAAAAAAAACCACCTGATTAATTTGGTGATAGCTCTATTTGGTTTGGGGATATGGTAGATGCATGATGGAGATGGTCCAATTGGAATTTGGCGACACACCACCAAGATTCTGTAGGGAGGCTGAGGGAATCCTGTGGGAAACCCACAAAAATGTGGCAGTCACAAGAATGGAGAGAAAAGAGACCCACAGAGGACCAAGGGCTGGAGAGAGTAATGTGTCCTTCACAGAGGATTGTGACAGAGACCGAGAAAATCAGGAAGAAAGGAGAGTTTTAATATGGGAGAAACAGTGTTCAAGACCTTCCTTCCTTCCTCCCTCCCTCTCTCCTTTCCTCTTTCTTCTTTTCATCCATCCATCCCACTATTTACTGAGCACTTAATATATTCCAGACCCTGAACTTGGCTCCAGACAAACCAAAGGCTGCAGTCTAGGTACAGAGAAGGCTGAACCAACCAAAGGAAACGATCAGGTCCTAAGGAAGGGTGGGGCACAAGGCCGTCAGCCCGGAGTCTCCCAGCTCCCTCTCTGCTTTACTACTGTGCTTTTTTGCTCATGACCTCTGGTCATGCCCAGAAGCACTGGTGCTGAGTGGAAATCCACAAAATGTGGACAGCGATACCAAGTGTCAACCCACTTAAACGGTAGGGCAGGCTTCCATCGCAGCCCGCGTTACAGGCAGAATAAATTTAAGCAAGGACCATCAGGATCCCTATCCAAGGTAGGTAGGCTCAGCTCGGGGCACCCGGCCACAGACATCTGACAGCACGCTTCCAGTCGGGGGCAGCAGCTGCTGCCCTGCACCTTTGCAAAAGCTTTACTTAGTTCTTTAGACAGAAAAAGTGCCTTAGTGGCAAGATATAGAAATTCCTGACTGAAGGGAAGGGATTCCTTTTTAACGAAACATCAGTCAATGGAAGAAGGCCCCATGATCAGTGTTTAGAGACAAGCTTTGCTTTTAATAAATCCGAGGATCCAGAATCACAGTTTAGAAACAGAAACAGAAGTGTGTGTGTGTGTGTGTGTGTCTACCTATATACACACACACACACATATGTTATATACATATATACACATAGATGCATACATACATTTCAACAAAAATTTAATGAAACACACAAAATGAAAACAAATAAAATAATTGCAACTGTGGTCAGCTATGAGGAAAATAGATATGGTTCTACTATATAAGGAATAACGGGAGGGGGCCTACATTAAGTTATATTTAATCTCCTCATCTTGGAGAGGAGGGTGAAGGCCTTATTAAATTCTTTAAGTTGTTACATGTTTTAAGTGATTTCTTCAATTAAATTGTAAACAATAACATTGCATTGATTTTTTTTTTCCTTTCTGAGAATTTTAACTATTGGATTTAATTATTCCGTTTATATCTCACACATATGCCCCAGGCTTCTGAGGAACGAGAGCACCGGTAATAAGTCAAATAAATAAAACCCATTCTCAGATGACTTTACATTAAAATTTGACTGTCCTTAAAAGCTGCTGTTTCCTGTAGGTTCATCCTCTTTAAATAAAGAGCAGTTACTTTTGCTTCTTTCTGACAGCTGATATTTATAGCAAATTATTCTTAAAACTGTGTTGTAAAATTTGCTATATTCAAAGATATGGATGCCTCCTGTCTCCTCTCTCTATCTCAGTCTCCTCTCTCTGACTGTCTGGGTCTCCTCTCTCTGAAGGTCTCCTCTCTCTGAGTATCTGGGTCTCCTCTGAGTATCTGGGTCTCCTCTCTCTGACTATCTCAGTTCCCACGTGACTGTAATGCCAGGATGTGGTGTTCAAAGAACCAATGAAGCCATGAACACAAAGATGAGTCTGAGCTTCCTGTTCCAGATCATGGAACAGCACAGAGGGGGCCCAGGACTGCACCGGCAGAATCCACGAGCCGACACCCTGCCCTTCCACTCTCTCTCCCTCCCCTCTGTCCTCAGGGTCCTCAGGCTGTTTGCGCAGAAGTGCCACCAAACTGCCCCACTGTGACCGTGACTCAAGCAGCTCAGCCAGAGCCCTTCCAAGGCTTATGGGTTCAGGCAACTAACGTAGTTCCCACATTTTAAGGAAGAGACGTTGATCAAAGTGGAGAGAGCTGGGTTTGGACTCAGGCCAGGTGAGGACCCTCATCTTCCTCATCTGACCACACAGTGTCACTGCCAGGCGAAGCCAGCAAATGCGGCCGCACCCTCAGCACTGGCCCTGCCTTGGCTCCTCAGTGATTATTTAGTGAATGAAATCAGTATCTGGAAATTGCATACGTTGAATAAGTGGAAATTCTCAAGTCTCTGTGTCTAGTGCAGTGGGACCATTCCATCACTAATGTATAATCATGATAACAGTAAATATCAGTAACTAGTTGAGGCCCATCACATGGCAGAATTACTCACGGTCTAGGGGAAGGACATAGATAGAAAATAGTCAGGATGCATGTGATAAAGGTCATGAGAAAGCTATGCCCAGGGCACCCTGGCAGAAGGGTGGGTGGCATTGGGGTGTCCCAGGAGGGCTTCTTGAATGAGCTGGTGCCCAAGAGTATGCACTGATAAGTAAGACTTGGCCGGACGTATGGGTGCATTTTATGAAGCAGCCAGATAGGAGAGGCAAGGCAGTAAAGATCCCCACACGTCTTGCTCAGGTTCTTGAGTTTCATCTTGAAGGTGATGCGTAGCCAGTAAAGGATTCTGAGTTACAGGCTGACACAATCAGATTCATGTTTTAGGAAGATCACTCCGTCAACAGTAGGATTCTTCTACCAAGACGCACTGGAAGGAAGGTGGGAGGGTTCACCTGTTAGAAGGTGGCTTTGGCAGTCCGGGCAAGGATGATGGGGACGGTGAGGGTGGAGAGGAAGACAGAGGGGGCGCTACTGAGGAAGTAGGACAGGTCGCGCTGGACGATGTACTGGACATCAGGAGTGCCGAGGGAGAGGAGGCACTCTAGGAGGGATCTTTGCAAAATGAGTCGGGAAGACGTACTTTCACCCAGTAGGACGCATGCCTCGCCGTCTACCTCCAGCACGGCTGCCATTCCTCTTGACATTCAGTGTAAAAACATCTCATTCTGTGAGTACACAATCTTTTCACAGGTCACAGACCGTGTGAAAGCCCCCCTTTATCATTCTCTTAATTTCATACCTAAGAAAATATCTCCTCTAGCTTAATTTATATACTCAATCACTGAGTGTGCATTTTCTCTCTTCCGTGAATTAATGCACAATTTCTGTAGATCTGAGAAAAGATGTATATTCTTGCCTTAATTTTGAAGTTTCTTAAGCCACAGTTCCATCTTGTTTCATGAATCCTTGAATCAATTATACTTTGGTAATCTTTGTATAGAAAGATGGCATCGACCTACCCTTATCAGGGTGTGTTGTGGTTCTTGGTTATATTTTGAAGGACTTTTTAAAAGGCTGCTTCATTGGTTGTTTTGGCCCAGGTGTCCATGTGGACCACGGTCGCCAGTGGACGCAGAGTGGGGGGCCATGGCTGAAGGCAGAATTGTCTGGTTCACGTGGAGACGTGGGACTTAAGACTGTGCCCATCTCCACTCTTGCCAGCTCTGATCGCTAAATGCTTCCTGTATTGCTTCACCTCTTACACAACAAAACAAACTTCCTTATTTTAAAAAAGCAAATAAACTAAAACACTTGAGACTCACAACAATATATTCCATGTGGAGTGTCTAGTTTCACTTTCTGGTTGGTGTTTGTTTCTAATATTCTCTAGAAAACAATGACAGTTCTCAGCACCACACTGTGCAATGCCATTTACTGCAGACAGTTGGTCACTGCACTGGGACCACTGATGCGCACTTGTTCATGTGAGCTTTTGCTAAGATGTGACGGTCTCCTGCATAGCTCAGCCTTTGGATCTGGAGAAATATGACCAGAATGCAAACAGGAGTCCAGGAGCTATAGCACTGGGGTCCCTGCCACAGCCATCTGCCTCCATAGGAGGGGAATGGTCCCATAGGAGGGGAATGGTCCCATAGCCCCTTTCCAGGCATGGATATCATTCGTATGACCATTTGTCGCCATGCACCGTGGGGCGGTGGGTCAATGACAGCAATGATCCTATTACACAGCCCATTTAGGCTGTAGGAAATGCAGCAAGGCTAACAGGCAAAGAGTACCATGGAGTTCATTATATGGTCTATGCCAGCTAAAGTGCAATTTCTAAATATTACAATTGTGCTATACAATACATATGCTTATCTGGAAATAACCACTTAACTTGCAGAGGTCGTCATCATCTTTTAAAAAATGTAAGTTGTGAATTGAAATATTATACCTTACCAAACCCAAAAATAGCCACATGAGGAGGTAAGATATTGAAGTCCGTGAAATCTGGAGTGTGCATAGTCACACAGCGTGACTTTATGTTGCCCAAAGAGTAAATGAGACAGACGCACTCACTTGAATAGATGATGAGTGGACCAGAGTGGCTCAACAGTGAGGATGAGGGTACAGCAAGTTCTACAGTGTGTTTTATTCTAATTATGTATACCGTACTAAGGTTTTTAGTTATTTTATTTAATTCACTAGTGTGATACTTATACCAAAATCAGGATGTGTATTGATTTTAATATCATCAATGGTAGTTAATCAACATCAGAAACACCTAATTCTTATTTTTTTTAAAATGAGTTTATAGCCCATTTCAGTACCTCTGAAATCATATACGGTCAATGCCATTACTTGACACCAACGTTTCTGTAGAATGAGAAATGCCATAAAGCAATATTTAGATAATCTAAGCTAGCATTTTCCGAAATGTTTACCGCGGAATAAGAAACCTTTATGATTCTCTGTGGGAAAAAGGGAGAAGTGGTGATTAAATAAGTTTAGAAAGTGCAGCATTTGCTACATCCTAGCTCCCAGACTCAAAAGCACTTGAGAAATGAAAGTTTCATGTTTGTTTCACCCAGTACTTTCCCAGCCCATTCTCTTTCCCCACAATCCTGAGCATTAAATGTTCATGAAACCAGAGTTCCTTAGAGCATACTTTGGGAAGCGCTATTTTAAAGGGATTTTATGGCCCCAATCAATTGTGGAGAGTCAAGAATAATTAAAAGTAAATGACACAACTGAGATCTTACCTTCTTTAAGAGGATTAAATCTCTTTCCGAACATGGAGGTGTTTGGAATACCTGTTCTTGTCTGTGCCTCAGATGCAGGGAAAATTCCCTGGAGCTCTAAAAGCTCCTCAGCAAGCCAGGTAAGAATTCTAAGCAAAGAAGAGAGATGCTCCTTTTTGCAGACAGGTAACATCTCAAAAATTGTGGGGTCATTTTCTATTTTTTCTTCAAATGTATGCCTATTTCAAAGAATATGATAACTTGTTATTAAAGGTGCCTTGTGACTAAAAAACTGAAATGTTCTGTATGAAGGTTTATATCATGAAGAAAAACAAGATGTATGGACCCACAACTATTGCAACTTTTTAAAGTCAGTTTTCAAAAGAGATGTAAAATCTTCCGACTTCTTATAACTTAAAAGGTCCACGTTGCAATGATTTTGATATGAGTGCTTACCCTTTCATTTTAAATTCTAGTGGTGGGCTTCCCTGGTGGCGCAGTGGTTGAGAACCTGCCTGCCAATGCAGGGGACATGGGTTCGAGCCCTGGTCTGGGAAGATCCCACATGCCGCGGAGCAACTAGGCATGTGAGCCACAACTACTGAGCCTGCGTGTCTGGAGCCTGTGCTCCGCAACAAGAGAGGCCGCGATAGTGAGAGGCCCGCGCACCGCGATGAAGAGTGGCCCCTGCTTGCCACAACTACAGAAAGCCCTCACACAGAAATGAAGACCCAACACAGCCAAAATTAAATTAATTAATTAATTAATTAAATTCTAGTGGTGATTTTTGTCTTTTTATCACTCAACATCTAGGCAGAACAAATGTATATGAGACAGTATCTCAGTGTCCTCTGGTATGTGGATAACACCCACTTAAATTTTGGGTCATCTCACCTCAACATGTTTCACAAGGAGTTTAGTTTCTTGATAAAAGCAAATCAAAGGCCCTCCTCTTCGTAGGCAAAGTGTCCTTGGTTTTAAAGGCTAATAACCACATATGACATGATATAATTGAACCCCCTGTTACAAAAATGGGCTTTCACAAGACAGGTGTGAATTCAAAACTGAGCTCGACCATTTTGGAGCTACGCGGCATCATGTGGATAATATACTTCCTTGGCTTTAGTTTTCTAATCTCTAGAGTAAATGATGTAGTATGTAGCCCACTGGTTCTCGGGGGGAGAGAATGAAAACATTTGTTGAGTGCTGGCCCACAGTCCCCGTTCCTCATCCAAAAGCTTTAGAAACATCTAGTGGAAAACGAAGGGAGAGAGGTAGGGGGAAGAGTAGGAAAAAATCACCTATTGTGGTTTTCATTTGAGTTTTTTTTTAATTAATTTTTATTGGAGTATCGTTGCTTTACAATGTTGTGTTAACCTCCACTGCACAATAAAATGACTCAGCCATACACATACAGATATCCCCTCCCTTTTGGACTTCCCTCCCATTTAGGTCACCCCAGTGCATTAGGTAGAGTTCCCTGTGCTATTTTCATGTTTGTCATTCCAGTACTGAACAAGACAGTCTTCCTGTGTGTTTATCACTGATCCCATTGCTTTCCCCATCGATGGAGGTAAGTGCTGTCCTAAGGTTTGTGTTTGTGATTTCACTGTCTTTGCAAACAGTCTGCTGAGACTATGCTACATATCTATCTATCTGTCATCTACCTATCTCTCATCTAATCTATCCTACCTGGTTTTGCCCCGTGTACTTTTCAACTCTGAAAAAACGGTATCATACTTATATCATACTTAGACTTCTGCAACTGGCTTGTATCTACAACTCATTTGTTTATAGAGGTAGGTGATACATTTTTTATTTCTGAGTAATATCCCCTCACTTGAATATACCACAAAAGTGTAAGGCTATAGACTCAGGAAAAGAATGGCTAGGTCAGAGAGTATTCATGTGTTCAATTTTATGAGATAATGCCAAATTATTTTCTAATATGGTGATAACCATTTATACTCCCACTGGCAGAATACAAGCTGATCTTATGGTTTCAAATCTCTTCCAATACTTGGTATTACCAGACTTCTTAATTTTTGTCAATCTAGATGATATAAAATGGTATTACTTTGCAGTTTTACTTTGGATTTCTCAGGTTGCTAATATAGTTTAGCATATTTCGATATGTTTATTGGCCATTAATTTACCTTTTGTGTGAAAGGATTAACCATGTCTTCTGTGCGTAGTTCTTTTGAACTGTTTTTTGCCAAAGATATTTGCAATTCTAATGCTTTCTTGTTTATACGTATGAAAAATATCTTATTCCAGGTCAAAGCTTGTTCTTCCATTATCTTTAAGGAAATTTAATTAACAGAAATTTCTAATTTTAATGTTGTTGAACTCATCAACCTTTTATGGCTGACATTTTTTTATTGCTTTGTTTAAACCTCATCAATCTTTTATGGCTAACGCTTTTTATTGTCTTGTTTAACGAAATCTTTCCCTACCCTGAGTTCATAGGGAGGTTCCCCTATATAGACCTTTTAAATCTTTGCCTTAAATATTTAAGCCTATGACCCATGTGGCATGTATTCATTTTTGTATGGTAGGAAGTAGGATCCAATTTCAACTTTTCCATATTAGTCAATAATTGACTCAGCATCACTTATTGAATAGTTAGTACTCTCCAGTTATTTACAATGCCACCTGTATTATAATCAAGAGACCACAAATATGTAATTCTTGTTCTGGGCTCTCAGTTCTGTTCCGTATTCTATCTGTCTGTTCCTGTACCAACACCATATACTTCTTTGATTACTATAGCTTTATTGTAAGTCCTGATATCAGGTAGAGCATGTGCCTCTTTAATTACTTCTTCAGGAGAGTTTTGGCTATGCTTGCCCCTATACCCTTCCATATGCATTTTAGAATCACTTTGCCAAGTTCCTGTGAAAGTACTCTATGAATTTTGATTTGATTCTCCTTGATCAATCTATAGAGATCAATCTGTGGAGAATTGATAATGCACGTTCATTGATAGGACGATTAAAAATCATGAACGTGGTATATATCTCCACTTACTTAGTTTCCCCTTAAAAAATTTCCAACAACTTGTAAAATTTTTTCATGAAGGTCTTGCTTTTTTTGTTATATCTATTTTCTTTATTATTTTAGATTCTACTGTAAATGGTATTGCAGGGTGTGGGGAAGAGGAGAATAGTTTCCAATGTAGACAATTGTGCCATTTACCAGAAAACAGTATGGTTTCTTCCTTTTCAGTCCTCCTAATTATCTTTCTTGAATTATTTTCTTGAATTTATTTTTATTGAATTAGTCGATACTTCAAAAGCAATTCTGAGCACTTTTGTCTTGCTGTTGATTTTAAAGGAAACACTTCTAATGTCTCACTATAAAGAATAACAATTGCTATAGGTTTTTGGTAGATAGGCTTTATCAGTTTAAGGAAGTATATTCTTGTCCTAGTTTCTAAGGGTTCATTTTTTTTTAAAAATTACAAGGTGTTGCATGTTATTTTTTTCTCTATCTAGTAAGATAATTACATAGCTTTTACCCTTTTTGTTGTTATTATGGTGATTTATATTTATAAATTTTTAATGGTAAATTACTCTTGCATTCTTAAAATTAACCCAACTGGATCATGGTTGGATTCAGCTTGCTAGTAATTTTAGTAATTTTACATCCATATCCACAAATGAGATTGGTCAATAATTTTACTTTTTCATACTGATCTTTTCTAGTTTTAATATCATAATATAAATTACGGGGGGTTCTTTTTTTGATATCTTGTAAGGAAAAATTAAGATTAAAAGAAATATTACGGACTTCCCTGGTGGCGCAATGGTTAAGAATCCACCTGCCAACGCAGGGGACACGGGTGTGATCCCTGGTCCGGGAGGATCCCACATGCCGCAGAGCACCTGAGCCCGTGCGCCACAACTACTGAGCCTGCACTCTAGAGCCGGTGAGCCACAACTACTGAGCCCGCGCACCACAACTACTGAGCCCACGTGCTGCAACTACTGAAGCCCGCACGCCTACAGCCCATGCTCCACAACAAGAGAAGCCACTGCACTGAGAAGCCCGCGCACGGCAACGAAGAGTAGCCCCCGCTCGCCGCAACTAGAGAAAGCCTGCGCAGAGCAATGAAGACCCAACACAGCCAAAAGTAAATAAATACATAAATATGTAAATAATAAATAAATTTTTTAAAAAAGAAATCTTAAAACTTTAATCCAGAAAAAGCCTTATTATGCTATCTGCATCTGAACAACTTCATTGGACCAGATTAAATTATATGGTCTATAAGTGTCTGGATAAGTTATGACCTCAATAGTAAGTCCTAAGGTGTTCCCCTCTGAATGTAGGAGTTGTCTGATCTATCCCATGGTTGATGGGATACTCCTCACCAGTTGAATGAAGAGTAAGAGAAAAGCAAATAAATTTGGCCTGGGCTTTAGGAAGTGTTTTTATAGTATACTCTAAACTCAAATCAGTTTAAGAGGCATATGATAAAGATGTTAGAATTCACAATGTAGGAAATATTAACTGACGGTTGAAGCACAATTTACTGCCCTATTTTGCGAAAGAAACATAGCCTGGAGGAATAATTTCTGGTCTATTTTCTTTTGTGCACAGCTCTAAAACCACCCTTCCCCCTACCCCCCACCAACTCCCTGAACTGAGAGTTATACTACAGATTTCCATGGTCAGTTCAGGGAAGCAAAACCTTAAACTCAGTAAGATTGAGGGACTTGCCTAAAGGATACCATGGTGCTTTAAAATGAAAACCCATCATACCTGAAAATATTCTGGCGATGTCTATGTGTTTGCTTGCGTGAATACAATCAGTGACAGCTGGGCATTCAGAACAAGTTTATCTTTTCATTCATTTATTTATTGTTCATCAGCATTTATCAAGTATTCACTATAATCAAGGTATAGAGCTAAGTATTATGTAGGCAACATAAATAAAATATTCCATTAAGTAAGCATTTACTAAGTCCCTTTAAGCACAAGGCACTCTGTTAAGTATTGTGAAAATTATGAAGTTAAGACCACATCATTTCCTTGGATGCCCTTGGAAACAATATTGTCCTAAACGTGCTCACAAACTAGCATTTTTATTCACAATAAGCAGGCCAAAACTTTTTAAAATGTGCTGAACTACATTTTAGTTAATTTTCTATTTTATTTTGTCTGAGCTGATCTTGTATTGGTAATACGCTTTTATTGATTCAACTCTGTTTACTGACTCAGCAAATAAATGTGTAATGGTAACCTGCGCAAAACAGACCCCGTCGCTGGGGAAAGTGTTTGACCCTGTGGCACAGGAAGTCTTCTTGCGGCCTGATTTCACTACTGAGGGAAAGGTAGGAGTTGGAGAGATAGGTGAACTTTAATGAGTTTGGACCTCTATCAGGAAATGACTCCACAAAAGTACGTTTAAGATGCCCCTTCGTTGCCACATCATGCAGAACACACGAAGTCACCAAAGACAGAGAGCACATCAAAGGGTACATAGGGCTGACAGACAATCGAAGAGGACTTGGGTTAGTGAGAACTGCAAGGCCAAGCACGCAGACGGCAGGCGCTTCAGGTTGATATGCAAGGCAGGCAGCCGGCACATACAGAACAATACGAAAAGGGCAACTCTCAACGGGGATCAGTTGACGATGACCACCAAAAAGATGCAAAGATAAAGAAGTATCTTTTACTAGTAACAGAGACTCTGGTATAAGAAAATGACAGATCGCAACTCAGACTCTGGGGACAAGCATTGGGTAAGACACGTAGAAAAGAATCAACAAAACTCGAGAAAGTTTTCATCAATTTCTATCAAGAAAGAACTATAATTTTTTTACCCAACCTCTGCTGGATATTCCTTATTGTTACGTATGTATGTTTATTCTTAATGTATATAAATAATAAATTATTCTTATCCTACTGTGTGCAATCATTTTCAGCAAATTATAGTTTGGCATTTCAATATTCTTCAATACATGACCTGCTTAAGTTATTGCTATAAGCTGATCTAAGAACTGGATAAGCACCCACCAAACAATTTGATCAAAAGTCTGTTACTCAGAAGAGAGAAAAACCAGGAATGCATCGCCCTTTACAGAATGTTGCTTAAATGAGATTTACTTCTGTCTGAATGAAATGTAGAGGGTCTACATTAGCCTTGAACTTTAAGACCAAAACAACAAGGCAATGAAGAATACTGTGGAGAACTAGCCTTCCTTGTCTATAACTGAAACCAACGGGTTAATTATTTGATCCAGGACGACAGACCTCAAACACCACTATAAAGGGTGTTACTTGACCTCACTGGATGAGGAAGCACAAACTCTTTTTCCCCCCTAGCTTTACTGAGATAAAATGGACTCTTTGGAAGGCAGAAAACTGATGTCCAAATTCTTTCACAGGGAATTATTTAATGAAACTGCCTAACTGGTAGTTATTTTAGACACTGAAATTACAATAGCAACATACTACGGTAAAGAGCCCCCTGGGGTTGGCGGTGTTAGTGTTCCTTTCCTATCCCGGGATATTCCTGGCAGGCACCTGTCAAAGGGGTTATATACCAAATCTCCATCTGTGCAAGAACCTAATTAACTAATTCCCAAGGCCAAATCAGATTGCAGAGGGGCAATCAAATTCTCCTCTTCTTGTAAAGAGATACACAAATAACAAAATGTTAATATTTATTAGAGCTTCAGAATAAATAAATGTAGGCCTTCTGTGAATGATGTTTACATGTTTTAGGTCCTTCTAGTGAAGTTGTTTCTGACCGATTAACCAGAGCTTTGCCTCCTCTTCCCTGCCTGGTGCACGTGCAGGAAAGAATGGCCAACTTCCGTACGGGTTTGGAATTTCGGGAGTGTGAGAATTTTCCTCCAAGCCTCTATTCCAAGTTTCAGTGCCGCGAGGTTCACAGGATTCAGAGAGCTGAATTTTCCCTATTTAAGCAGACTGTTCTCCTGGGCCTGCAGGACATTCTAACCCGCGCCAGTCACTCTGTGGAACAAGACCGGCTCTACTTCCCACACTCAGAAATGGTCTCATGCCAAGCCTTGGTTTCTTTAGTATCATTTACCTTCTCTCTGTGATAATTATGTGGAATTTCCTTCCTCACTCCCAATCTAAATCTTTACTTCTGACCGTGAAAAAAATAGCCTCCAAAATTGTATTTTTTACTAGAAATTAGAAATTGATCTTTTTCCAAGCCACAAACACGTCAAAAATCAAATGCCTACTAGGGTGATTGATCCAGCTCCTTTTGTGACAATCTTTGCCGTCTACCTGGCAGTGTCTCTTTCTCAGAGGCTGGGATTTTATCACAGTGGTCAGCTTGTCCCTGCTCACATCTCTGGCTCACGGCAGACACTCAGGAAATATACATGGAAAAACCTCCGAATCGTTATTGTGTGCTGTGGACAGAGAGAATTTCACAGTCTTCCTATGCTACTTTTATGTGTCACAAGAAGACATGCCACGTAAAGTCTTCATCATGAGATGCTCCAGAGACCAATCACTTAATCTCACATCTGATGGCTTATCAAACATAGAAACTTTATTGTGGATTTACCCCTTCCTTAAAATTACTGAATAAACTGTTTTGCAAAAGAATGGAAATTAAACAGTGTTGATTTCTCTTGGTCAAACTTTTCACTAACAATTTTTCAAAAGAAGCTGGAGGACACATTCTTTGCCTAGTATCCCCAAGGAGATACCCCTGCGCTTCTTTTTTTCTGCATTTGCTATTTCCAGTTGGCTGACATCCTAAGTACATTAGTTCATTTATTCCACAAACCTTTCTTTTTTATTACTGGAGTAATAGTTGCTTTACAACATTGTGTTAGTTTCTGCTGTACAACAAAGTGAATCAGCTATATGTATACGTATGTCCCCTCTTTTCTGGATTTCCTTCCCATTTAGGTCACTGCAGAGCATTGAGTAGAGTTCCCTGTGCTACACTGTAGGTTCTCATTAGTTACCTATGTTATACATAGTATCAATAGTGTATATATTGTCGATCCCCATCTCCCAACCACGAATCTTTGTGGAGCCTTTCAGCATGAAAATGGAACACTCCCTGCCTCTGAATTTGAATCTAATTGTATAACAACAAGTACATGTCCAACAAGCTAGGTACAAAACAAAATAAAACATCTGAAAGTGCAACATGTATGTTGCATGACATGAAAATTCTGAAATGGGATCCACTAGGCAGGAAAGCTTTTCGCTCCTTAAAAAGAAATTAAAATTATATACATTTTTTCATATATATATGAAAAGAGGCTGGGCTTACAGTCATCTCCCTTACTCAAAATACGAATTTTTTTTTTTTGGTGTTTCTGTTTTAGCAAATATAAGAAAGCATGGAATCAAATGAATGTTCTTCACTTTTCCAGCCGTGCTGGCAGAACACTTCTAGAGAGCCTTCTAGACAGCTGTCTTCACAGCTAGTTAGGGCGGCAATTAGGAAAGCGGGTTACACCTAACACACGTGGTCCCAGTGAATGCATAATGAGGCCCCCAGGGTCCACCCGACCGGCCTTCCAGCCCATCCCCAGGGCGGCCCTGTGGAAATTTGTCTCGGAAGTTTTTAATTTACCTTTTAAAACAGTAAAATGTATCACTGATACATTCCTGTTATCTTCCTTTTTGTCATCTCTGTTACTATTAGAAACTAAGTTTAGAAAGTATACTTCTACATTTTTATAAAGTATTCCCAGGGATGAGAAGCTGTGCACTGGAAATTCCAGCTCAAAATATACTTTCCAGGAACTGTCCCCTCTTTACCCCACTCCAAATTCTATTCTTTCTCTACTCTCTGTGCCCTCAGATGGATATTATTCACTTTTAATACCACTTCATGTTGTGATTTGTTGCTCAAGAACTGAGATCATTTCGTGTACATATCTCCTGAAGCAAATCAAAGGCTCCAGAAAGTCAGGGATCTTTTTTTAAAATTTATTTTATTTATTTTTGGCCACGTTGGGTCTTTGTTGCTGCGCACAGGCTTTCTCTTGTTGCGGCGAGCGGGGGGCTACTCTTGGTTGCGGTGCGTGGGCTTCTCATTGCGGTGGCTTCTCTTGTTGCAGAGTACGGGCTCTAGGCGCGCAGGCTTCAGTAGTTGTGGCTCGTGAGCTCAGTAGTTGTGGCTCGCGGGCTCTAGAGCGCAGGCTCAGAAGTTGTGGCGCACGGGCTTAGTTGCTCTGCAGCATGTGGGATCTTCCGGACCAGGGCTAGAACCCGTGTCCCCTGCATTGGCAGGAGGATTCTTAACCACTGCGCCACCAGGGAAGCCCAAGGCAGGGATCTGGCCATCCCTTAAAATAAGGCCACACATCTTCACAGAGCTGATGCCTAGTGAAGTTCTCTGTACACAAGCGCCAAATGAGCTCTTTTGGGACGTGGGTTTTCCTGACATGGAAACCCCTCTCTGAGTCATTCCCTCCGGTCCAGTGGTTCTCAGTTTTGGCTACACATTCAAGTTACCTGGGGAGTTTGAAAGACACCAATGCCTGGGTCCCATCCAAAGACTGTGAGTTAACTAGTCTGGGTGTGGCCCGGATGCTGGGACTTTTCTGTTCCCCCAGGTGTTCCATCTCCAGCCAAAGCTGAGAATCACTGTTCCAGCTGCAATCTTCCTCAAACTTCCCCCAGAGAGTAACCTGCAAGCTTACTGACTATACAGCTTACCAAGCCTATCCTACCAACTTCATTCAGTGGGTCTGAGATGGAGTCATCTCACAATCTAACCACCTCCCACCAGGAATTTTCATCATCAAGGAAGTGGAAGAGGCAGAGAAGATGACTCACGGCTCCACTGAAAGCAAGGAGGTGCACTACTGCCGACTCTTACCTATCAGTGCCCAGTGAATGCAGACAGGAGACGCGCTAAGATGCCATTTGGGTGGCAGGGCAGGAAGGGAAGGGGAGGACAGCATGGAATTAGTCCAAAGCGAAGCCGCAGGTTTTGGAAGCAGGGACATTGGCTGGACATTGGCTGGCAGACGTTCACGTCTGCTTTACCAATACAGACAATGTCATGGCTAGTGCCACACTGTGATGTGTACACTACACATCTGCCATTTTAGCAAATGCCCTGGTAGCTGTTCTACATCAAGCCTCTTGCCCCACATTTTGCTAAGCCTGACATTCTTTGAACTTTGTTACACCTGGAACAGTGAAGTGGTCTCATCAGTCATCTCAGATGCCTGCACCTTCAGGATCCCCTCCAGCCGTGGTTGCATTCAAAGGCTCTCCCTAAAGGTCCAGGTGGGTGAGTGGGCAGAGCTACTCTGCAGACTTTGCAGTGAATTTTTGGAAATCGCCATCTCTAATGGCTGCTCTATTTGACCTTGTAAAAAGAGGGCTTACATTTGAGTTTAGAGATGGTCTCATTTCTTTCTTTAAATCTTCAACGAAGATGATACATTTTAGTCTGTCCTATACTTAGAAGCAGAATAAAATGTTACCTAAACAGAGGCACTCATACCTTGAAGGGATTACAGTTGTGTTGAGATCCCTGGACATGGAACAGAGAAGAACAAACCTGATTCCATATGTAATGCATTCCTTTAGCTCTAACCTTCGTGCTCTGTTGCCTGTGCTTAGTCATGCTGGCTCTGCACCTTTTCTAGAAGAATGTTGCCTGTAGCCTGAAATATACTGTATAGCCCATTCTCAAGGCTCTGACCTTTAACATTATAACACTTTTCTATCCACAGAGAAATAAAAAGTTGCAGAACAGAAGATAACGTTTGTCTTGCTGGAGGGCTATAGGAACATCATGTGACCAGACCTACCTAGTCAGGTGCAAGAAGAAAGAATGCCAGCACCAAGAAGTCTGCAACAGAGAGTCACACCGCCTCCCCTTTTAGTATAAAAGAAGCCTGAATTCTAACTTGGGTAAGACGGTTCTTTGGGACACCGGCCCACCATCTTTTCAGTCTGCTGGCTTTGTGAATAAGGTCGCTCTTCCTTGTCCCAGCACCGCATGTCTCGATTATTGGTCCAGGGAGCAGTACAGGCTTGGACTCGGACACAGACGGGGCCTTGGAGCCACAGGACAGCCCAGGGCCCTGACCTCTAGCCATAAATGTTGGCCATTTCCAGGCAGTCCATGATGACAAAACTTTGGAAGTGCTGACTAAGGAGCCTTCCTGGTGAGGAAAATGCGGAGCAGTGAATGCAGCAAGCCCGAGAAGCATAAGGAGCGCATCAACGGTAAATTGTGACATGTTCATTGTCGGTCTGCAATCGTTTGGACGCCACTGAAGATGAACTCAAAGTCTGTGAAGGGTCCCTTTGGCGGGGGCATCCTTTCAGGGTATGGCTCAGTCTAGAAAGTACATTGTGTAGCCCTTTCCTATAAACCTCCTAAGGCAACTCCCCACCTCTGTCAGTAGCCACCCCGCTGGGGTCCTATAAATCATTTCACTTCCCGTAAGGCCTCGAGCCAATTGGCGTAATGACATATCGAACTTCGAGTCCCTTGTGCCCCTGGCTGATTACATATTCACTAGCTTTTAAGAGGCGAGTCCAAGCTATTGAGTACCCTTCAAATTTGAGGCCAATTCCCTCGTTAGGGTTTCGTCCTTATTAGAATTTGAATGGCTACTGGCACCGTTTCTTCCTCTCCACACTGTTTGCCTAAATGAGAAAATTCTTGAGCAGTTCCTATGCTTTATAATACAGGTAACATGGAGCAAAATTAATACCAAAGCCTCCATTTTGTAAATAAAGAAATTATGTCCCCAAAGAATGATGCTCCTTTTCAATATTAAGAGGACATCTGATTTAATAACACATTTCCCAAACCACATAAAGAAAGGCCCTATTTGGACAACAAGATATTGATTGGAAACAGCCTCTTCCTATAAATGCTCGACTGTACAAGGCAACAAGAGGCCACACAAATTCAGTGGGCAGTTTCAGTGCCTCTCCAGAGCCATGGGAAGGTTGGCTTTCGATTTGGTCATGCGGTCATCCCTGTTTTCACAAAGGGCTGGAAAATTCCAGAACCAGATCTAAAGTCTCATTCCTTCTCTCTCCTGATGACAGAGCTCCCCCGTGGCTCTCTCACACGCGAGCTCTCCTACAGACAGGGTAAGAGGTGCAGCTAGATGCCCACTGCACAGCAGCTGTGTCCTCCCTGGTGAATTATAACAAATTCTCTGCGTCTCCATTTTCCCAGAAATGCTGTGAGAAAAATGACATATTTTAAATTACCCTGGAGTCCAGAGAGGACAGGGATATATAACTGTAACACAGCGTTCTCCTTCCTGTTTAGGTTACACTAAGTTTGCATTATACCAGCATGAGCTCTGTCACACCCCAATTGTTGGCACAGAAATGTCCCAGTGACGTGACAACGTTTCAGATGCACTGTCTTCTCAATTCGACTGCAGCCACAGATATTTTTGAGTGCCTTTTATTTGCCTGCACTGTCCTAGGCTCTGCAGATAGACATTAAAAGACAAAGTACTGCTTAATTTTGACTTCTTCCTGATTTTCCACTAGGAGATATAAAGCCAACCTTATTCCTTTGATTCACTTTTAGATTCTCATTTGTTTCATTATCTGTGCTGGAGCCAAAACCTACCCTTAAAAACATATGCAGGGGCTTCCCTGGTGGCGCAGTGGTTGAGAGTCCGCCTGCCAATGCAGGGGACACGGGTTCGAGCCCTGGTCTGGGAAGATCCCACATGCCGCGGAGCGACTGGGCCCGTGAGCCACAACTGCTGAGCCTGCGCGTCTGGAGCCTGTGCTCCGCAACAAGAGAGGCCGCGATAGTGAGAGGCCCGCGCACCGCGATGAAGAGTGGCCCCCGCTCGCCGCAACTAGAGAAAGCCCTTGCACAGAAACGAAGACCCAACACAGCCATAAATAAATAAATAAATAAATAAAAGAACGTGAATTTCTAAAAAAAAAAAAAACTAAGACCTGGCGCAGCTAGAATAAATAAATACATAAGTAAATATTAAAAAAAAAAAAAAAAAAAAAAAACACATGCAAACAGCAACAGCAAAATCCCTGAAGAGTACCTTACGATATTCGGCTGAAAGGAAATGTTACTCAAATAGGTAGTACCTCATTATTATTAGTTAACATAAACTAAAAAGGTATTTCAGTTAGATTCAGCTGGTCTACTATTAACTAGGATTCAGTACTGATACAGCTTAGAGCAACAGTTGACAAATATTTAGTTGGTCTTAGTTTGTTACCTTCTGTTTAACCTGTTTAGCCATCATTAAAACATTAAAAACACGATTGTTTCTGCTGGCAGATGCCCCAGAAGTCAAGGAGGTGTAGATTCTGGTGCAGACCCAGCCATGCTACAGACAGCTTCCCTCCGTTATAACTTCCATAAACAAGGCTTTCTTTTGGCTTGGCCAGAAAGTTCGTTTGCATTTTTCCATAACATCTTACTTTTTGGCCAACCCCAATAAAAATGATGTTAACTCACACTATTGTGTCAACATATTATTGCAAATCTGAGTATGGAATGACCTGATTTACCAACCCCAATAAAAATGATGTTAACTCACACTATTGTGTCAACATATTATTGCAAATCTGAGTATGGAATGACCTGATTTACTGGATAAATAAGATGATTTTTAACTCACTCCTAAAATGCTTGAAGAAAACATGATCACTTCTATTTCCACAATCATTTTACTGATATGGTTTTTACATTTAACTTTCCTGGCACACAGATCAAATATAAACTTTAGGATTGCCTAAAATACCTACCAAAAGTTCTGAATATTTCACTGTATTTGTAATCATTTTTCTGGCTACCTTTCTTCTTACCATTTCTTATTGGAATGATAAATAGGGTACAGACTTAGCCACATGGTATCGTATAACTGATGCAGTGAAACGGTTAGGGGTTGAGGGTCCTGGAATCAGTCGGTATGTTTGATTCTGAGGTTCTAAACTTGTCAGCTACGTGACCTCAGGCAAGTAACTTAATCTCCTTCAGCCTCAGCGTCTTCTACAAAGTAGAGAAAACGGTAGCACCTACCTCAGAAGGATAATGAGAGGGTTAAAGGACGGAGCAAGTAAAATGTTTAGTGCAATGCTTGTCACGCAGTAAGCCTGGGATAAATGTGAGCAGTTAATATGAAGCAGCTATTTTATATATAGTTCAACACTAAATCTTCCATTGATCAAATTAGAGGAGTTTTTGTTTGTTTGTCTATTTGCGCCCATGTTAATGGTACAGAGCTACGATCAGGAGAGCTGGCATATTGTAGAAGCCACTGAATTGAGTCCAAAGACTTTATGCACTGATCCTGTAACTTATTAACTCTGAAACTATGTGCAGGTCATTCATGTGCCTGGGCCTTTGTTCCCTGCACAATGGGGACATAATTCATAGAGAAGTTTGTGATGAAGATGAAATTAAGCAACCATATGCAGAAATATTTTGGAAATTGTACAGCAAGCACCTAAGAGATGTAAGTTATTATTAATAGATGTTTTAAATAAAATGTAGTAATGATGGATTGGTGGTGATAATTAATTATTTAGTGCTTACAATGAGGCAAACATAGTGCTAAGCTCTGTAGATGCATCATCTCCTGTCTCTAAGTGTAATCTGAGACCATACAAAGGGAATTGCGCAGTTTTGCAATCTATAAATAGCTGAATTGCTGATTTTAACCTCTCTTCTTCTACTTTAGTATTATTTTTTTTTAAATCAAGGTCTGTTCCATTCCACTGTAGTTCTGGGAAATGCCTTTGGCCTTCTGTCACTGTGCTATTACCTCTAGCTCTGTAATGGACCATTTTACAATGTATATAAGAAGTAGTACTTACATATGTAAGAAGTAGTACTACAAATGCATTTATTGCCTTAATCTTGTTGCCTACACTGAGATAAGTTTTTAATAGCTTCTTTGTACGTGAACTGAATACTTTCTTTGCTTTTTAAAATTACTTTACATATCCTTTCCAATTGCAGGAAGCTGAGGTGCTTATAGCTGGTTCAAAGTTTAGACTATCAATTTGCTAAATTTAAGGTCAAATTATGTTTTTTGTAGACATCAGAATATGTAATAACTCTCACCATAAAACAGAAAGAGTTGAGGTGTGTTTGTTATATTTGCCCTAATGTTCCAAAGGGGCCACCACCTACATTTATGAGTTGTATTTTGTACAGTTGTAGAAGTGCCATTCACATTGTAAAGATTATTTATTTATTATGACAGATATTAGTATATTTTTCTAACAAAATCAGTATTTTACTATAATTTTCTAATTGATGACAAGTGTATTCAAAAGTGGAGTCCACTTCTTCATTTACAGGAAGGCGCTTTTATGGGCTGTACCTCTAAAATATGTATATTTATAGATCATATATTTATATATAATCAAAATAAAATATTTATAAGTATATCTATAAAGTTATATTCATAACTATTCTTGATTTAAACCCTCAATAATGTAATCCTCATTATCAGTTTTAAGCTGTTCTTTTACTGTCTCTATTGATTTTTGATCATCTCTTCTGTATTCCGTAACAAAGGCTATTGAAGGTCAAGGAGCTGTGTTTTACATGTGACATCAAATTGCAAGTTACCCAGGCAGAGTAGATTAGACTTGACATCACTGTCATGATCAGTCATTACTTTGATAAAATCACTACCAGGATAGCACAGATATCTCCGTCCATGGAGACCCAATCCAGTTGATAGGTCCACAGGCAGATCACTTTTACCTTCATCTTTCAGCTGCTATCTCGGAATCAACGGCAGCCATGACAGAGATGTACCAAAACTTCATGAAAAACACATCGGGAAAACCAAGGCCTGATACTGTCAATTAGGCAAGACCTTTGATTTCCAGGAAAACACTTTATTTGGCCAGCGTAGACCCTTAGGTTGGGCATTTATTTTTTCTGACAGTCTCAGGATTCTTAGGACCACCATAAAATTAGGCAGAGCTTTAGTGAAAATTCCTTACTGTACTTCTAATCAGGGATCTTAGTCATAAAACTTCATTTGTAAAACTCTGGCTGAAGCCCATGTTTTTGTGTTGGACAGATTCCATTTTAAAGTTTAGAATATAAAGCTCAAAAGGAGCTTACTGTCTCTATTCATTTCATTATATTAAAATTATCTATCACAAAGTGAATGCTTTTTGTCCATAAAGTAACAAAAATCCAATTTTTGCAAGAAGCTCATTAATGGTTGCTGTGGGTAGGGATACTCCTCACTAAATACTATTAATACACTAGCACCCCATTGCCTACTATGAAGGTATGTGGATACACCCCTTTAAAGAATCACGGAGCAAAAGAAATTCAGATTATAAATATATGAAAATGACTGAAACAGTGAGTGAACTAAATCATCAAGAGTTGTGGCAACCTTAAACTTTATCACCCAAAACATCAGTAGCATTGTCATGGCAACTAAAAAGCAAGGTCAGCTACCAAGTCTAGGGTTCTCCCTACTGACATCCATAACTACCAGATTACAGAAAAGGAATATGGACTGTTTTTCCCTCCAAACGTCTTCTCTGTAGTCAGGGTTGTGTTACTAGTTACTTATCTTGCATCCGTCAATCGTACCGGGAATGGCTGTAGGCAAGGCAGACCGGAAGTCTTCTGCTGACCCTACTCAGGATAGGTTCTCTGCCAAATCCTCGTGTAGTGTCCAACCACATCTACTGTGTGCACCCCTGGGAAGCACGAAAGAAAGAGAGGGCCACCCTTCTCTCTTTCCCCTTTATGCCGCCTTAAATATTCTAACACATTCTCCCTCTTTCCAATCCATTCTTATTCTTTTAACAGAAATCTAGATATTAGCAGTGTTTTTTCTTTTCTGATTCTTTTATTCAACAAACTCAATTGTTTCCTAATTTTTCTCAACAGGAAAATTACATAAGTAAATTATGTCTTTATCCACATATGACATTTGCTCTTGCAAACCCATAATCTGGTTGAGATTTTTAAGGTTGTAAGAAAAGAATGCAATGTTTTTAAGACACCCAATTATGAGCTTTGAAAACACAAATTTAAAATCCTCAGTGAAAGCACAACCACACATTCATGTGAAGGTTAGTATACTTACTACAAAGGAGTTGGGGGAAACTGCCTCTTATTAAGAGATAACCATGTATCGGGTACAGTTCTCTCTGGAACTAGCGGCTGCTCTCCCTACCTCACCCACTGCTTCCCTGACAGCTCAGATGGCAGCAGAAGGACACTGCCCTCAGCTCCGAGAAATAGAAAAGAGAAACTCTCCAAAAGGGTCTGGACAAGCTTGGGCTGTGTCCCTTGGTGCCATAAAGCAGCAGATGGTAAGCTAACTGCTTGGCTGACACACCTGGAGAGATTTATAAAACCATAGATTCCTAAGCCACATGGCCAGAGATTCTGATCCCGCAGGTTTGGGGGTGTGGCCAGCTTTAGTACTGGTAAAACGTAAAAGGACCTCAAAATGGTTTTGATAGGTAGCCTCATTTAGGGACCATGCCCAGTATCTTAAACAGTAGTCTTCAAATATTTCTTTGTATACTCAAAAGAATTTTGAAGACCAGGTACCTCCTCTGACATTTAAAAGTGAAAATCTGAAATTTTTCATTGTAAGCTTTAAAACTTGTAAAAAGAAGTAAAATTGATGCCATTTTAAATGTTAACTGTTATATCATCCTTTAAAATATATGCAATGGAATCTAAGTATCTGAGCAATTTGATAGCCAAAACTGTCCATTTAAAAAATATGTGAAAAATATGGAAACACAAAAAACCCTTCCAAGTGGCCAAAGCAATCTTGAGAAAGAAGGACAAAGCTAGAAGCATCACGATGCCTGATTTCAAACTATATTACAAAGCAATGGTAATCAAAACATTGGTACTGGCATGAAAACAGACACATAGATCAATGGAACAGAATAGACAGCCCTGAAAAAACCCACACATATATGGTTAATTAATTTAGGACAAAAGAGCCAAAAATACACAATGGGGAAAGGACTGTCTTTTCAATAAATGGTGTTGAGAAAACTGGACAGACACATGCAGAAGAATGAAACTGGACCCCTATCTTATGCCATACACAAAAGTTAACTCAAAACATATTAAAAATTTGAACATAAGACCCAACACCATAAAACTCCTAGAAGAAAATTTAGGCAGTAAGTTCACTGACATTGATCTAGGCAATGATTTTTTGACTTGACACCAAAAGCAAAGGCTACAAGAGCAAAAATAAACAAACAGGACTACATCAAACTAAAAAGCTTCCAGACAGCAAAAGAAACCATCAACAAAATGAAAAGGAAACCTACCATGGGAGAAAATATTTTGCAAATCATATATCTGATAAGGGGTTAATATCCAAAATATGTAAAGAACTCATACAACTCAATAGCATAAAAACAAATAATCTTATTAAAAAATGGGCAAAAGATCTGAATAGACATTTTTTCCAAAGGAGACATACAGATGGCCAACAGGTACATGAAAAGATACTCAGCATCACTAATCCTCCGGGAAATGCAAATCAAAACCACAATGAGATATCATCTCACACCTGTTAGAATGTTTATTATCAAAAAGACAAGAAATAACAAGTGTTGGTGAGGATGTGGAGAAAAAGGAAAATTTCTGTGCTGTTAGTGGGAGCTTTAATTGGTGCAGCCGCTATAGAAAACAGTATGATGGTTCCCCAAAAAATTAAAAATAGAACTGCCATGTGATCCAGCAATTCCATTTCTGGGTATTTATCTGAAGAAAAGGAAAACACTAACTCGAAAAGATATCTGCACCGCCATGTTCACTGCAGCATTATTTACAATAGGCAAGACATGGAAGCAACTTAAGTGTCCATCGATAAATGGATGGATAAAGAAAACATGGTATATACACATACAGTGAAATATTAATCAGCCATAAAAAGAAGGAAATCTTGCCATCTGCATCAACATGGATGGACTTGAGGGCATTATGCTAAGTGAAATAAGTCAGACAGAGAAAGGCAAATATCATATCATCTCACGTATTCGTGGAATCTAAAAACAAAAACTAAAAACAAAACAAAACAAAAACACACAAACTCATAGATATAGAGAACAGATTGGTGAAATAGGTGAAGGGTACAAAACTTCAAAAGGTACAAACTTCCAGTTATAAAACAAATAAGTCCTGGGATGTAATGTACAGTATAGTGGCTGGGATTAGTAATATTGTATAGTATTGGGATTAGTAATGCTGTACTGTACTGGGACCGGTAACACCACATCGTACTGGGAACGGTAATGTTGCATCGTACTGGGATTGGTAACGCCGCATCGTATTGGGACTAGTTAATACTCTTTTGTATATTTGAAGGCCGCTAAGAGAATAAATCTTGAAAGTTCTCATCACAAGAAAAACAAAATTTGTACTGTGGTGTTCAGTTGATATACAAATATCAAATCATTTTCTTGTACACTTGAAACTAATATAATGTATCAACTATATCTCAATAAAAAATATAAACGTATTTTACATATTTTTTACATAAATAACTAAACATTTTTTTTCTCTAATTCCTTGTACTCCATGAATTTCTAATCTCCATTTCACTTCCCTTATTGTACTTTAGGCTAATATAATATATATTTATTTTGAAAATTTAATTGATCATGCTATTAGACTTTCTTGACACAAATATTATGTATTTAAATGAAGTTTTTTAAAGACCGATATAACCGTAGATCTCCAAAAAAAAAACTTTTGTTAAAAAAAACTTTTTTCGCTTTCATTACATTATGAAATGCGATGCCTGCCTGCCTCGCTTGTGAGGTTCTTTAAGTGGGTCGGCACTGAGACTCTCTACACAGCACGCAAGTCCTTCCTCAAGGAGGGAGGTTTTCCCTGAAGCCTCCAGAGAGAGTAGATCAGCACCCCTCGGTCATCAGGGGTTCCGGGGAGCTGACTAAAAATATCCCACAGCATCTGCGGGGCTGAATGACAAGTCATTTCAGTGGCTGCTGGGGGCACCAAACTGTCAGTCTGCAAGACAACTGGACCACTCAGTCTGGATTAAGGAAACGCTCTCTCTCTGAGACATCAGGAAATCCGACCTGGCATTTAGTTACTCTAGAGATCCTGAAGGCAGGTGAGCGCCGCAAGGTGTCCAGGGCACAGGCTCAGAGGCAGCCGAGAGGGGTACCTCACCAGGGGGCCTTGTGACCTGGGCTAAACGCCAGGGGAGGGGATGGGGGGACGAGGACACAGGCCAGCAAGGAGCTGATGGAGGCCTCACGTTCTCAGCCGCCGGTGGCCGCTCTCCGGACCAGAAGCACAGCGTGTGTCCCTCGGCTGTCTCACACCCAGAGCTCCCAGCGCCCGCAGGCGACGTGCTCAGCAGCAGCAGCCCTGGTGGCCGAAGGTGGCCTCCTGCCCCGTGGCTGCTAAGAAAACCACATGGACGCGCCAGTCTTCCCCTGGGGCTCCCTGGGCTCTGCCTTTCCCAGCCCAGGGACCCCGGTTTCTGCAGACCAGTGGCCACTGCAGGAAGGGACCCCAGCAGCGTGCTCTTGGGAAGAGGGGGGGTCAGGAAGGGGACCATGGGTGCTGGACCCCAGGATGCGGTGGAGGCACCTGCAGGGGGACCCAGTGAGGGAACCAGGCCAGAGGCGGAGCAGAGGTCAGGACACAGAGGGACAGGTGCGTGGGGACCGTCCCAACGGTTCTGAGTGCAGAAAGGGATGAAATGCACGTGCGCTCGGAGGAGGGACCCAGGGAGGGGGGATGGGAGTCAGCCACGAAGAAACCACAGAAAAGACAAGAAAGGGCAGAGAAGACAGAGGTTAAAAAAGCATCCGTGAGATTCATCACCGTAGAATGGTTGGAGTTAAAAAGAGAGTCTCTTTCTGTTTTGTAAATAAGTTCCTTGGGCTCGGCGTGTACACACGGCTACGTTTACAACGGGTAACCAACAAGGACCTCCTGCAGAGCACATGGAATGTTATGTAACCACCTAAATGGGAAAAGAATTCGGAAAAGAATAGGTACTCGTGTATGTACAACTGAATCACTCTGCTGTACACCTGAATCTAACAACGTTGTTAATCAACTATGCTCCGATATAAAATAAGAAGTTTAAAAAGAGAGAGAGGAGCAGAAATAAATCAAGGTTATCTGTCTCAGGCAGCAGCGCGACGGCTGACGGGGAAGTGGGAGAGCAGCTCTAAACCAGCCCCGCCCGTCCAGACTTTTCACCCCGAGACCTCTGCACAGTCTCCTTGGATAGGTCGCTTCCACGTCACTGCATCCCTTCGCATTCAGAGGGGATGCGCGGGGGTGGGGGAAGGACGGAGCGAGGAGGGTCTAGGAGGGCCTCCGCGGTGGGCCGAGGGCCCTGCCGCTGCTCTGAGCCCCCCTCCACCAGCCACGCGGTGATGTTCACCCACGAAACGGGGACCTGACCCTCCCAGCGCCACCCCGCAGCCCGTCTCCAGCGCCGCGCCCGCGCCGGGGCACCAGCCCAGCTGCGGAGCAGCTTTTCGTCCGTGGAAGCTTGTTATCGTCACTTGTCCTCACCATGCGCCCCCAGCCCCGGAGCCCCCACGAGTCTAACCAGAACAAAGGCTCCATTAAGATCAATGACGTACTTGCTGCATGCTCGCTTTTGTACAGTACACTTGCACAATACCGGCCATTATGTTGTTATAGAGCTGGTAACAGAAAAATCTAGAATTCTCCCCCTCCCCATGGTCTGCCTCAATAACCCAAGAGTCCCCAATTATTTACATGGCTCTCTATTTCAGATCAATTTTGATCCAGTGTGGAAAACTTTGGATTTTCCTTTTTGTGCCTAAATGCACAAAAATATATATAAATGTTAGATAAACAAAGCATATACATTTATTTTAAATAACTGACAGAACTACAAATCATTCGAAATTGCCCAAATTTTGGTACACAGGCATCAAATTCACCATTTTTTAATAGTCTGATTTAAAAAACACCTCCTAACTTAACTTGGTGGGTTTATGTTGCAAATCACTTCTGACCATAATTCGTCGTGGAATGGATAGCACAGGGATTTCAACAAAGAAGTTAAGCAGCTCTGCAAGAATCATATTTTTAAAAAAAACCTGGCAATGGAAGCATGGTCTAATCCTAAGTGTCACAGAGTATGTTTACGTAATGGTTGAGTGACTTATTGGTCTTGATTTACTTGGACACTAAGCCTTTTAATGGGCGCTCCTGCAAAGAGGCAGATGCATAGAGAGCAGGTCATGGTCTGTAGTGAAAGGCCGGTTCTGGGCAATCGAAGGTCTAAAGGTCTAATGGCAGAGATCTGGTTTCAAATAAAACCTAAGGGACTGAATCAGAATGTATAACCTGAACAAACATCATCAACTATAGAAATTTGGCCACCGTACCATCCTGTCTATAAGCTGCGTTCCAGGATGGTCACAGGATTTGGAGGAGGGGAGGAGTAGTCCCAGCAGGTAGCAAAGCCAACAGGGCCTGGGGTGGCAGAAGGAGGGGGTCAAGGGTCTTCACAAATGCTCAGTGTATGGAAGACTCTTAGGAACTCATGAAACAGGATGCAGACAGACTCCTTGAAAGCCCACATCTCCACCCAGGCTTTAAAGGAGGATGGAAGGGGATTTTCCCACAGAGCCACTGACTGAGGCAAACTCGATTACAAATGAAGGCTAGAGAAATCCTCCTCGTTTAGTTCCACGGGGCTTTTGAAGGGCCAGACATTTACCTAACAGCGGCTTTCTATCCCAAAGCCCTATCTTCCCAATTTCGGTGAACAGTGGAAGCCCTTTGCTGACAAATAAAAAGGTTGATATTACAAAGTCTGTATAAGATGAAGTATTGGTATAGAGAGGGAAAAGACGAATCTTGTTTTGTATTGTTTCAAAGATTGAAAAAGCCCTGTTTTTCAAATTCATTTCAAAGTGACAATTCTCAGATTTGTCGAGGCTGCTCAACACAAGTGTGTTTCCATTAAGCAAAGTCATTCTGGATTCCGGCATTCAATTCTTTCTGCAGTTGATCCAGAACATAAGCAACTTTAGAAATATTTGAAGGCCTGTCCAGTTTTAGCATACCATATGTTATCTTTCAAATATTATTATTCCTTTTCACATACATTTCTATTCTCTTATTTTTACCTAAGCCTCCATAGCCGTGTCTCCTAAACTTAAGTGGTCATAAGAATTCCACTGAGTTCTTCTTAAAAATATAAATGCAGAGGCCCATCTCCTGGACATTCTGATTCACTAGTTCAGTAATAGGAATTAGATTTGTAGAGAGTTCCCTGGGTGAATTTAGGGAGAATTTGGGGAACATTGTGATAAACATCGTTGAATTAAACAAGGGATGCTTTTTCTACCTCATATTTTTTGAAAAGAAATACTTATTTTCTTCATCACAAAGCTATGGCCACAGGCAAGGAATTGCTCTTCCTTTACTATAAGTCTTTGAAACCCAGTAATTATTTCCCCTATATCATTGGGCCTAGAAAATTCTGCTTGGTAAGAAAGATGCTTGACAGAGATTCTTGCTTTGAGCTCAGCTATTCCAGCCTCCCGCTCCTGCTCCCTTATCCTTGGGAAAAGGAAAATGCACAAGCAGCCACAGAGGGCAAACCTTCCTAGGCTCCCTTCATAAACACGGTCTCATAAAAAGCTGTTTCACAAGGTCCAAATATAGATACAGATCAAAGCCAATCTGTTTCAAGTGGGTATGGAGTTCATTAAGTCTAGTGATACACTCTCTTCCTCTCCCGGGACAAGGGAGTTGATGATTCTTTCCAGAGCTGGAACTTTGGTCTCGGTTCATGAATACCTTTCTGAGTAGCAAAACCAAGGAATAAAAAATCTACTTTTAATTAATTGAACCATGACAGAAGTACCTGCCATATGGATTTTCAGGCTCTGTGGACACACGTTTCTAATTCTCTCTTCTTCTCCTAGTAAGAGATTCCAGCAAATACAAACTTGGCATAGATTATATCACAATAAAAATGGTGGCAGAAGAGAGAGTTTATAATGAACTGGAAACATAAATGTTAACAAATAGAAACATACATTAGCTGTGCCTTGGCAGACATTTCTTAAGAAGCTTCAGAACATTTTCATCTTTGAAAGGAAATTTTAAAAAAATTGTCAGCTGACAGATAAAGCACTTTTTTTTTGAATTTTATTTTATTTATATTTTTATACAGCAGGTTCTTATTAGTCATCCATTTTATACACATCAGTGTATACATGTCAGTCCCAATCTCCCAATTCATCCCACCACCACCACCACCCCACCACTTTCCGCCCTTGGTGTCCATATGTTTGTTCTCTACATCTGTGTCTCAATTTCTGCCCTGCAAACCGGTTCATCTGTACCATTTTTCTAGGTTCCTCATATATGCGTTAATATACGAGATTTGTTTTTCTCTTTCTGACTTACTTCACTCTGTATGACAGTCTCTAGATCCATCCACGTCTCTACAAATGACCCAATTTCGTTCCTTTTTATGGCTGAGTAATATTCCATTGTACATGTGTACCACATCTTCTTTATCCATTCATCTGTCGATGGGCATTTAGGTTGCTTCCATGATCTGGCTATTGTAAACAGTGCTGCAATGAACATTGGGGTGCATGTGTCTTTTTGAATTATAGGTTTTCTCTGGTTATATGCCCAGTAGTGGGATTGCTGGGTCATATGGTAATTCTATTTTTAGTTTTTTAAGGAACCTCCATACTGTTCTCCATAGTGGCTGTATCAATTTACATTCCCACCAACGGTGCAAGAGGGTTCCCTTTTCTCCACACCCTCTCCAGCATTTGTTGCTTGTAGATTTTCTGATGATGCCCATTCTAACTGGTGTGAGGTGATACCTCATTGTAGTTTTGATTTGCATTTCTCTAATAATTAGTGATATTGAGCAGCTTTTCATGTGCTTCTTGGCCATCTGTATGTCTTCTTTGGAGAAATGTCTATTTAGGTCTTCTGCCCATTTTTGGATTGGGTTGTTTGTTTCTTTAATATTGAGCTGCATGAGCTGTTTATATATTTTGGAGATTAATCCTTTGTCCGTTGATTCATTTGCAAACATTTTCTCCCATTTTGAGGGTTGTCTTTTCGTCTTGTTTATGGTTTCCTTTGCTGTGCAAAAGTGTTTAAGTTTCATTAGGTCCCATTTGTTTATTTTTGTTTTTATTTCCATTACTCTAGGAGGTGGATCAAAAAATATCTTGCAGTGATTTATGTCAAAGAGTGTTCTTCCTATGTTTTCCTCTAAGAGTTTTATAGTATCCGGTCTTACATTTAGGTCTCGAATCCATTTTGAGTTTATTTTTGTGTATGGTGTTAGGGAGTGTTCTAATTTCATTCTTTTACATGTAGCTGTCCAGTTTTCCCAGCACCACTTATTGAAGAGACTGTCTTTTCTCCACTGTATATCCTTGCCTCCTTTGTTGTAGACTAGTTGACCATAGGTGTGTGGGTTTATCTCTGGGCTTTCTATCCTCTTCCGTTGATCTATATTTCTGTTTTTGTGCCAGTACCAAACTGTCTTGATTACTGTAGCTATGTAGTATAGTCTGAAGTCAAGGAGTCTGATTCCTCCAGCTCCGTTTTTTTCCCTCAAGACTGCTTTGGCTATTCAGGGTCTTTTGTGTCTCCATACAAATTTTAACATTTTTTGCTCTAGTTCCGTAAAAAATGCCATTGGTAATTTGATAGGGATTGCATTGAATCTGTAGATTGCTTTGGGTAGTATAGTCATTTTCACAATATTGACTCTTCCAATCCAAGAACATGGTATATCTCTCCATCTGTTGGTATCATTTTTAATTTCTTTCATCAGTGTCTTATAGTTTTCTGCATACAGGTCTTTTGTCTCCCTAGGTAGGTTTATTCCTAGGTATTTTATTCTTCTCGTTGCAATGGTAAATGGGAGTGTTTCCTTAATTTCTCTTTCAGATTTTTCAACATTAGTGTATAGGGATGCAAGAGATTTCTGTGCATTAACTCTGTATCCTGCAACTTTACCAAATTCATTGATTAGCTCTAGTAGTTTTCTGGTGGCATTTTTAGGATTTTCTATGTATAGTATCATGTCATCTGCAAACAGTGACAGTTTTACTTCTTCTTTTCCAATTTGTATTACTTTTATTTCTTTTTCTTCTCTGATTTCCGTGGCTAGGACTTCCAAAACTATGTTGAATAATAGTGGTGAGAGTGGATATCCTTGTCTTGTTCCTGATCTTAGAGGAAATGTTTCCAGTTTTTCACCATTGAGAATGATGTTTGCTGTGGGTTTGTCATATATGGCCTTTATTATGTTGAGGTAGGTTCCCTCTATGCCCACTTTCTGGAGAGTTTTTATCATAAATGTGTGTTCAGTTTTGTCAAAAGCTTTTTCTGCATCTATTGAGATGATCATATGGTTTTTATTCTTCTATTTGTTAATATGGTGTATCACATTGATTGATTTGCGTATATTGAAGAATCCTTGCATCCCTGGGATAAATCCCACTTGATCATGGTGTATGATCCTTTTAATGTGTTGTTGCATTCTGTTTGCTAATATTTTGTTGAGGATTTTTGCATCTATATTCATCAGTGATATTTGTCTGTAATTTTCTTTTTTTGTAGTATCTTTGTCTGGTTTTGGTATCAGGGTGATGGTGGCCTCATAGAATGAGTTTGGGAGTTTTCCTTCCTCTGCAATTCTTTGGAAGAGTTTGAGAAGGATGGGTGTTAGCTCCTCTCTAAATGTTTGATAGAATTCACCTGTGAAGCCATCTGGTCCTGGACTTTTGTTTGTTGGAAGATTTTTAATCACAGTTTCAATTTCATTACTTGTGATTGGTCTGTTCATATTTTCTATTTCTTCCTGATTCAGTCTTGCGAGGTTATACCTTTCTAAGAATTTGTCCATTTCTTTCAGGTTGTCCATTTTATTGGCATAGAGTTGCTTGTAGTAGTCTCTTAGGATGCTTTGTATTTCTGCAGTGTCTGTTGTAACGTCTCCTTTTTCATTTCTAATTTTATTGATTTGAGTCCTCTCCCTCTTTTTCTTGTTGAGTCTGGCTAATGGTTTATCAATTTGGTTTATCTTCTCAAAGAACCAACTTTTAGTTTTGTTAATCTTTGCTATTGTTTTCTCTGTTTCTATTTCATTTATTTCTGCTCTGATCTTTATGATTTCTTTCCTTCTGCTAACTTTGGGTTTTGTTTGTTCTTCTTTCTCTAGTTCCTTTAGGTGTGAGGTTAGATTGTTTGAGATTTTTCTTGTTTCTTGAGGTAGGCTTGTATAGCTATAAACTTCCCTCTTAGAATTGCTTTTGCTGCATCCCATAGGTTTTGGATCATCGTGTTTTCATTGTCATTTGTCTCTAGGTATTTTTTGATTTCCTCTTTGATTTCTTCAGTGACTGCTTTGTTATTTAGTAATGTATTGTTTAGCCTCCATGCGTTTGTGTTTTTTACATTTTTTTCCCTGTAATTGATTTCTAATCTCATAGTGTTGTGGTCAGGAAAGATGCTTGATATGATTTCAATTTTCTTAAATTTATTGAGGGCGGATTTGTGACCCAAGATATGATCTATCCTGGAGAATATTCCGTGCACACTTGAGAAGAAAGTGTAATCTGCTGTTTTTGGATGGAATGTCCTATAAATATCAATTAAATCTATGTGGTCTATTGTGTCATTTAAAGCTTGTGTTTCCTGGGCTTCCCTGGTGGCACAGTGGTTGAGAATCTGCCTGCCAATGCAGGGGACATGGGTTCGAGCCCTGGTCTGGGAAGTTCCACGTGCCGCGGAGCAGCTGGGCCCGTGAGCCACAATTACTGAGCCTGCGCGTCTGGAGCCTGTGCTCCGCAACAAGAGAGGCCGTGATAGCGAGAGGCCCGCGCACTGCGATGAAGAGTGGCCCCCACTTGCCACAACTAGAGAAAGCCCTTGCACAGAAACGAAGACCCAACACACCTATTAAAAAAAAATAAATAAAACAAAAAAAAATACTTAAAATATATTTGTTTCAAAAGAGCCACATTTGTGATTGTTTAAAAAAAAAAAAAAAAAGCTTGTGTTTCCTTATTAATTTTCTGTTTGGATGATCTGTCCATTGGTGTAAGCGAGGCGTTAAAGTCCCCCACTATTATTGTGTCACTGTCAATTTCCTGTTTTATAGCTGTTAGCAGTTGCCTTATGTATTGAGGTGCTCCTATGTTGGGTGCATATATATTTCTAATTGTTATATCTTCTTCTTGGATTGATCCCTTGATCATTATGTAGTGTCCTTCCTTGTCTCTTGTAACATTCTTTATTTTAAAGTCTATTTTATCTGATATGAGTATTGCTACTCCAGCTTTCTTTTGATTTCCATTTGCATGGAATATCTTTTTCCAACCCCTCACTTTCAGTCTGTATGTTTCCCTAGGTCTGAAGTGTGTCTCTTGTAGACAGCATATATATGGGTCTTGTTTTTGTATCCATTCAGCGAGCTTGTTCCTTTTGGTTGGAGCATTTAATCCATTCATATTTAAGGTAATTATTGATATGTATGTTCCTATTACCATTTTCTGAATCGTTTCGGGTTTGTTTTTGTAGGTCCTTTTCTTCTCTTGTGTTTCCCACTTAGAGAAGTTCCTTTAGCATTTGTTGTAGAGCTGGTTTGGTGGCGCTGAATTCTCTTAGCTTTTGTTTGTCTGTAAAGCTTTTGATTTCTCCATCGAATCTGAATGAGATCTTTGCTGGGTAGAGTAATCTTGCTTGCAGGTTTTTCCCTTTCATCACTTTAAGTATATCATGCCACTCCCTTCTGGCTTGTAGAGTTTCTGCTGAGAAATCAGCTGTTAACCTTATGGGAGTTCCCTTGTATGTTATTTGTCATTTTTCCCTTGCTGCTTTCAATAATTTTTCGTTGTCTTTAATTTTTGCCAATTTGATTACTATGTGTCTCGGCAAGTTTCTCCTTGGGTTTATCCTGTATGGGACTCTCTGTGCTTCCTGGACTTGCGTGGCTATCTCCTTTCCCATGTTAGGGAAGTTTTCGACTACAATCTTTTCAAATATTTTCTCAGGTCCTTTCTCTCTCTCTTCTCCTTCTGGGACCCCTATAATGTGAATGTTGTTGCGTTTACTATTGTCTCAGAGGTCTCGTAGGCTGTCTTCATTTCTTTTCATTCTTTTTTCTTTATTCTCTTCTGCAGCAGTGAGTTCCACCAATCTGTCTCCAGGTCACTTATCCGTTCTTCTGCCTCAGTTATTCTGCTATTGAGTCCTTCTAGTGTATTTTTCATTTCAATTATTGTATTGTTCATCTCTGCTTTAATTCTTCTAGGTCTTTGTTAAACATTTCTTTCATCTTCTTGATCTTTGCCTCCATTCTTTTTCTGAGGTCCTGGTTCATCTTCACTATCATTATTCTGAAATCTTTTTCTGGAAGGTTGCCTATTTCCACTCCATTTAGTTGTTTTTCTGGGGTTTTATCTTGTTCCTTCATCTGGTACATAGCCTTCCGCCTTTTCATCTTGTCTATCTTTCTATGAATGTCGTTTTTGTTCCACAGGTTGCAGGATTGTAGTTCTTCTTGCTTCTTCTCAGCTTAAATTAATTTCCAGACTGTCCTCCCCTTTTTGTCCTCTCTCTCTTCCTCTTTCTCTCATTCTTTCTTTCTTCTCTCAACTGATAATGAGTTGAGGAATAGAGAAAATGGAATTGATCTGCTAGTGTTGGAGGGTCTCCTGCAGAGGCGGGGGGTGGCTGTGGCTCACCATGAGGACAAGGACATTGGCAGCAGAAGTTCTGGGACGTACTCCTTGATGTAAGCCTTTCCAGAGTCCGCCAATAAAGCACTATCTTTTCCAGATGATGCTAGTCTCTTTTTCTAGGTATATATCTAGATATGCTCATTCTTGGGGAAAAAAAACAAAACAAAACTGAAATAAACTAAGGTGAAAAGGGGCCACAATTCCATTGAAAGCACAATTAACTCATCAGTTTAGGAGTCGGGGGCCTGGTAGAGCAGAGAGAGAGTAGCTCAAGACTTTGATCCCATGTATCTAAACTTGTACATGGAATTATAACTGAGTGTTTAGATTGCTGGTTCCCAATCAAGATCACAGAAGAGATTTGTGTATCCTATTACCTAGCATAGAGCTGGTACTCCCTACACACAAGTCGAATCAATAATAACGGATATTAATTGAACACTTGCTAGAAGCTAGATTCTGTGTAAAGGATTCTAACTCACATTAGCTCATTTAGCCGTCTTAAGCACTCTATAAATAGATACTGTTATTATTATTTCCATTTTATAGATGGGAAAACTGAGGTTTCGCAAAGTTAAGTAACATGCTTGATGTCACACAGTTATTAAGCATTGTCCCTTACTTGTCACCTATCTAGGATGTGGTGGAACAAGGTTTTAAGCCCTAGGAACTTGACCCTAGACCCCAAACTCCTGATCATTTCTTTCTCCTCCTTTTATATACCAACTCACTTGGGCAACACTGGGAATTTTATTTCTCCATTTTAAAAAACTTCAAAAAATGACCCCTCCTTTAAACTTAGAGGATTGATGAGGCCACATCTGTTGAACTAATGGACTGTCTTGGGAAAGGGTGCACTTCCAACTTGGGTCTTATTCTTACCATTTGGCTTCTCTTAACCACTGAGAATTATTTTGGACAAATTGTGAATGAGTAAAAGGTCTTAAAGAGTTGTAATGTTGCCTTTTTTTAAAAAAAGAAAAAAAGGAGGTTAGTTGCAAGAGTTAGATCCATAGATTTAACTCTAGTTGTAACTTAAATACATACAGTCCTGCATGTTCCTATGAATCCAGACCCAAGTGTCTACTTCAATATCCACATTTATGAAACAAAATTAATAGCATTCCTTTAACAGATTATTTCTACACTTTTAAGAAGACTATACAGTCACCAGGAAAAAGTGGTGATTTTTGTCTTCATTGGAAAAGGCAAAAACCAGATACACACACGGCAGAGAGTTCTTAAATTTCCAAGCAGACAGAGAAAATTCAATCTGTGTTTGTGAAAGAGATGGCTTTTATAATTAACTTGAATTTAAAAAGCAAGGAATGTTTACAGCTAATAGGAAATGAAGCTACTGGAAATGTTTCACGGGGCCTCCTTTGCAATTTTAGATCCATCACAGGAGTTTCTCAGTTGGTGATCTGGTCTTACTTATCTCCATTTCTCTGTGCCGACGATGGAATGAATAAACACACAGAATTACCCAGAATCTGGGGAACATACAACATCCCCAAACAAAGACAGACAGAAAACAACAGCCTTGAGGTCTATCTGAAATGTAAATGTTTTTGCTAAATAGAATTTTTTTTAAAAATGCTATTATCGGGCTTCCCTGGTGGCGCAGTGGTTGAGAATCTGCCTGCCAATGCAGGTGACACGGGTTCGAGCCCTGGTCTGGGAAGATCCCACATGCCGCGGAGCAACTAGGCCCGTGAGCCACAATTACTGAGCCTGCGCGTCTGGAGC